>NW_006300371.1:1855745-1866526 GCF_000327345.1 Myotis davidii | reverse complement strand
ACAGTGTTGGCGCCCCACCCCCCTGATCGGCCCTGCTCTGTGGGTGATAGAGGGTGGCGCCCCAATCCCCAGATTGGCCCTGCTCTGTGCGTGACAGGATACAGAGCCCCAACCCCCTGATTGGCCCTGCTCTGACCAGGGGCTGCACCTAGGGATTGGACCTGCCCTCTGCCACCCGGGAGCAGGCCTAAGCCAGTAGGTCATTATCTTCGAGGGGTCCCAGACTGCTAGAGGGCACAGGCCAGGCTGAGGGACCCCCCCCGGAAAGTACAAATTTTTGTGCACTGGGCCTCTAGTGTTCTTTATAATTTACTACAATCATTTCAACTCTTGATCATGTGCATGGTAGAACTTTGAGATAGTCCTAAGTGTTAATTTGATTTTTTTTCATTAGATTATAGGATATACACTGCATTTATATCTTAAAAATAAGAGAATCCTGATGATAAACATGCTTCAATAACATGTAACACTAAATTTAGAAAGAGCATAGAAAGTGTTTACTTTTCTTGCCAAAACTTTTTGCAGCTTAATCTATATAAGAAAACAGTATATCACCTTTCATATTACTGTCAAATAGCAGCCTAAGAAGACATGTGTGTTTTTTTCTGTCTCTAACTCTTTCTGGAAAAGGTGTAATGTGTTTACATTTCAAAGATATTTTTCTACTAAAAAATAGGAAATAACAGTGGAGAGGAAAGGTGTGAGAGACAAAGGATGATTTAGGCAAAATGGATGATACTGTTGTCAATCCAAAAAATGTTTTTTGAAAATCTACTGATTATCAGCAATAGAAGCATAAAAAATAAATACTGTCTGGGTTCTCAAGAGAAATAAAAACCTAGAAAAGGGTTAAGAAAAGTATACATTAAAAAAAATTTGGAAAAGAAAGTAAAGTAAGCTAAAAAAAAAAATACATCCCAATAGCAGATCCGGATATATCATGTGTGATAAAGTTGATTTCAATAGGTAGAGCAAGAAAGAGGAGAATTATGGGCACATGTTGTCTAAAGCTGGCCACTGTGTGTATTGGTTCTGGGTCTGTTGGGAAGGACTCTAGTGCAGGCCAGTGTTAGCTGCTACCTGTGAGTGGGCCTGGGCAACCTGTTCAGAGCTGTCGGCTATCCTCAGTCTGTGGCTGCCCCTTCTGCACCTGAGTGCATGCAGAAAGGACCCAGATGCCCTGAAAGGCTGGCTTTTATCAGCACTGGGCCAGGGGGCAGGTCATCAAAAGTTGCAAAGCACCCAAATATTTACGTTATCCTGCCTTACCTGCTGGCTGATAGTTAGACTTAGTCACTGGAAGAGGCTTAGTCTCTACTCCTCAGCAGGGTGTACGCTCCACAGCATGGGGTGAGAGGGATTCCCAGGCCATGCTGCACCTGGGGGAGTGCCCCACCCAAGAATGATGGCTTCTGTGGTGTAGAGGAATGACTCAGCACAGGGATCCTGGCGGCTAGCCCTTCAGCTCTCTCCCAGAGCCACAAACCCCAGACTCTCCGCATGAAGCTCTAGCCTCCTCTGCCCTCCCTCTGCTGGAGCCCAAGATAAACTGCTGCAAATGAAATATCCCTCTGGAGCTTCAGTCACCACTCCTGCAAGCAGGGGCAGCCCATCATGCCTCTAAACCTTCTACTGATCTGATGTGGCTTCCCTGTACATTCTTGGTTATAAGGCTTCTCCTCAGCTAGTTTTCAGTTAGTTATTCAGGATGATTTTTCTATAATTTAGTTGTAAATTCAGTTTGGCCCTGGGAGGAGGTTAGTACAGCTTCCACCTACCTCATTGCCATCTCGGATCTCTCAAAATCAAATTTTAATTCCAAGATCTGAACGCATGACTAGAAACTCACTTTCTGAAAAGCTCATTCTTAGAGCTCTCCTGCTATTTTGATTAGAGTATTGTTTATAAGTATTAAGTTTTGTTTTCACTTATATAAATATAATATTGTTTGAATTTTTCTCATTTATTTTAATATAATACAGTAAAGACATCTCTTAGGCCATTGGTTCTTTTGTATTAAGCACATTTCAGAAATTAGCCTTTGCCTTAATGTTTGCAACTATTTATTATTTAAAAATTATGATGTAATTTTTCCCTTGAGTCTGTTTCCTCACTTATGAAATGAGACAGTGGAGATAGGTGACCTTAGGGTCTCTTCAGGTCTAATGTTGGTTAATTCTTTGACATTTATATAAGAGAGTTGACTATGTCTAATGCTAAAACTGCATAATTATTCTGTTCTCCTGACTCATTATATTACATTTGCAATGTCATTAATATTAAATATTCAGGCAGCTTATGTAAATAACAGTGCACTGACCTATAGCACATGCACAAAAACTTTTGTTATGGATATTATAGTCCAGTGTATGCTTGAAACTGGAGATACTGGCCATAATCAACTTCTTCAATTCTGCTTAAAATGTGGCAGCACCTTCTTCAATGGCAGACATAGCCTCTTTAGTAATTTCTATATTTTCATTCCTATTCCTGAATCTGTTTAACCATGCCTTACTTGCAGTAAATGGCTTGGTATGTCACTCATTTCAGGAGATGACTTGCTCAAGTCTTTGCATAAGCTCAACCACTTCTGGCACAGTATGTTGCTGTCAGTTGGAACATATTTTCTGATCATGCCTTCCATCCACATATTTAATGCTTTTCCCATCTAAGTACTTAGCATGCACTGTGGCAATAATTTTTGCACTTTGAGGTGCAATAGTACAACCAGCACAAATTTATTTTCCTTTTTTTCATGATTTCATGGATAGAAGATGCATTCTTAATATAGATTATAGCAACTGTAGCATATGATTTTTTTTATTAAGTCAAGAATTTTTATCTTTTCATTGAAAGGAAGCACTTTATGGCTTTCCTTTGGCATATGCAAACTGAAGCACAACTTCTGTTGTGCTTTGGGGCCATTCTTAAATAAAATAATGGTTAGGCAAGCGCAACTACTGTGATATCTCAATAGTCAATCTGATACTGAGTCATCTCCTAAGTGACCAATGGTCAGGGAGCATATACTGTGGGTATACTGGATGAGTTACATACCAGGTGGGACAGTGGAAGGGTGTGAGATGTCATTATGCTACTTAGAATGAGACACAATTTAAAACTTATAAATTGTTCATTTATAACACTTTTCATTTAATATTTTGAATGATGGTTGACCATTGGTAACTGAAACTATGGGAAGCAAAATTGCAGATAAGAGGGGGATACTGTATTTCTATTTTTTCTTTTGTAATACTTGCAATTTTTAGACATATTGAGGATTATTCAGAGAAGAAACGCAGCAGGTAGAAAGGATTTAGGGCAGGGTCATTGCTTTGACTTAGAGTTGCCCTTTATGAAGATGTCAAAAATACAAAGTAATTTTATTATTAATTGCATTTTCATCTATTCTCATTTGAAGTGGAACTCATGTAATTGTTCTGACAACTATTGGCCTCTTAAATAATTTATATTTCAGAAAGAATGGCATGCTCTCCATAAATATTTGTTATATTGTTATTTTTTAATGTACCATTCTTAAGTCTCTGCTTTATACCAGTTGAAATGTCATCATTCACTGTTTGAGAATGATGCTGTAGCATAAGGTTATTGAGGGCTTATATCTATTATCCAACTGAGGAAAAACTAACTCAACTCTTCATTTTCACTCAATATTATAGAAGGCTTTTAGATTTGTAAGTTTATTGCACTGCCAACATTTGTCATTTTTACTACCATTATCTAAAAAAATAATGTATTTTTCATTTATAATAGATTTATAAATTTTATTCTAGCTTTAGGTAATGAAATTCAGTGTTTCAATTTCTATTTTATAATGATCCTATGCTGGATTATGGAATGGAATAGGATAAGAATAATGGGAGTAAGAGAATGAATGAGAGAGAAAGAATAGGAATGAAAGAAAGAGAGATCAGTGTAAAAGATGACAAATGATGGTGACCTGAACTAGGGAAATTAAAGTGGGGTTAAAAGATTTAAATTGATTTTTTAAATACTTAGGTAAAATATTAATAGAATAAGTCAAGAACAAATTAAAGGTAATTCCAGATTTTTTACTTAAGTAGCTGGGTGGATAATAGTGTCATTCATTAAGACTGAGAATATCAGAGCAGGAATAAATAACAGTTGTTTTGACATGATGTAGAGAGGTTGAGTAAGTATATAATGGGTTTTCTTATACTTACTGAATGTGTGGTATCCATATGATAACATAATGAACATATGCTTTAAACTTAGACCGTGTGCTATCCAGGCTCCAGGATTGCCCACAATGATTCCTGCCTTTGGTATCCTTTCTCAATCTCCTCCCACATTGTAGTGGTCTGTGTGGCCAGTGGAATATGGAAGAAATTATTACATGTCACTTCAGAAGCTAGATCATAAAAAGCAATATGGCTTTCCTCCTGGCTCTGTCCTGGGTTACTCCAAAAGAAATTAGTAGCCCTGTTTTAAGGAAATTCCGGCAGCACTGGGTACCGGGCCACATGTCAAAGAACTGAGATCTTCTGGAAACAGCCATGTGAATCATCTTAAAAGCGGATCCTCCCAAGTCCCACTCAAGTCTTTATATAACTGAAGCCCCCACCAACAGATGTCCTATAATATTTATGACATATTGAACCATAACATCCAGTTAAGCTGCTCTCAGATTTCTGACCCTCAGAAACTGTATAAGAATATATATTTTTGTTGTTTCAAGTTGCTATGTTTTGGGATAAATTGTCTTGGAAAAATAGATAGCTAATACAGACCTCAATAATCAGATCTAAACCGGAAATATAGATGAGAATCATTGGCATCAATTGCATAGTTCTGTATGAGTATTACTTTGATATTGTGTATAAGAAGAAGAAAAATAGTCCTGGGTGATGTGGCTCAGTTGGTTGGGAGTCATCCTGTGCATGGAAAGGTCTTTGGTTGGATTCCTCATAAGAGCATATACCCAGGTTGTGGGTTTGATCCCAGGTTGTGGGTTTGATCCCTGGTTGGGATGCATGCAAGAGGCAACCAATCTGTTTCTCTCTCACATTGATGTTTCTCTCATTCTCTCTCCCTCTCCCTTCCTATCTCTCTAAAACCAATAAAACATTTTTTAAAAAATATATTGTATTGATTTTTTAAGGGGGGAAGGGAGAGAGATAGAAAGTTAGAAACATTGATGAGAAAGAAACATCAATCAGCTGCCTCCTGCACACCCCCTACTGGGGATGTGCCCACAACCAAGGTACATGCCCTTGACAGGAATTGAACCTGGGACCCTTTGGAGGAGGAGGAGAAACAGGGAAATCTTAAATACAGAATTGGGCAGGGAGGGTGTCCAAAAGAGACTAATTAGCTAGAAAGACAAGAGGAACATAAAAAAAAGGGGTGGGGGCAATGTTATGAAAGCAACCAGAATAAATATTTTAAGGGGGGAAAGGTGGATAAAAGGATTACAGAACTAAAAAATTTCTGCTAAGAGATCAAGTTAAAGAAAGACAAATACAGTGACAATCATGAGATCTTCTGTATTGAAAGCAGTTTTAGAGAAGAGTTAAAAATGAAAACAAACAAACAAAGCTTGATTGTCCTGAGGACAAATGCATATTATAAACATTACCACAACTTAATACTAAACTTAGGTGGTCCCTCATGTACAGCATATTCTTCATTTCTTAACAGAAGCATATTTCCAATGGTAAAGATGTACCCTCTATGAACTCAAGTGAAAGAATAAAAAAATACACAGAATACTAATCACCATAAATGAGCATCAAGAGAAGAAAACTGATTAACATTTGCAAGAAATTCACATAATTATATTTTCAGAAAATTTCTCTCTGAAATGAATAAAAAATAAAATAAAAAAGATTAGATCTAAATGCATAAATAGTAAAATATGGATTCACCAAATAATCAAGCATCAAAAGAATTCCAGAACTGAATAGGCAGAACTAAAAAAGAATAAATAAAACAAGGCTCTGAAAAAAAATTATTAAAATTAAAATATTAAATGGACAGGTTATTCAGTAAATTTGACATATGTAATAAAATAATTAATTGCTTTAGGCTATTACTAATATGGAGACCAAAAGGGGGGAAAAAAGAGGTAAGACTAGAGGAGGTTAAAAATATTTATGTCTCTCTCTACAAAACTATAGATCGCCCTTTAGAAATGATTCAAAGTTCAGCAGAGAGAGACGCAAATATAGAAAATATATATTTTTAAAAAGATTAAAGATGGAGGATAAAATGGGACCCATGAAAGAGAATGAAAATCAGACCAACCTATATATAAAGGAAAGTAATATATGACAGGCGATTACTCAGAACAATTCTATAAATGATATTGGGACAAACTATATTCACATGGGGAAAGATCAAATTATATTGCTACCTCGAACTATACCAGATATACAATATCTTACTGAGCAATTATCATTTGCAGGCAGTGCATTTATTATTGAACATTCTGCAATTATAGGTCTCTCTGCTCGGGGCTCAACTCCTCCTGCGTGAGATACGAGCTGAGCCCCAGCGCGCTGGAATAAAGCCTCTTGCTGTTTGCATCAAGTGACGTCTCCTGCGGTTGATTGGGGTCGTCGTTGGTCTGCAGGACAGAGTGAGGGTCCCATTTCGGGGGTCTCACAGGTACAGTATTTTCTTTCATCAATATATTATACTCATGCCCTCTCTCTCTCGCATACTTTTTGGATTGTTGAATCAACCTTCTCGATGGTTGATTCAACAATCCAGTGTGGCTTTAACCTCCACACTCCTTCCAGAATAATCTGTCTGTAATGTAAATCTGATTATGTGCTTCTTGCTTTAATGACTTCTACTCTCTTTGGAAAAAAAAATAAACACTATAGCATGGCATGACAAGACATTTTTCATCTCTATTTCACCAGCTTCCTCACGTACCATTAAAATGTGGACTTAATGTCCTGAATATTATACTACTTTCAGCTTCTCAACCCAATGTTCTCATAGGCCTTCATTCCTCTATGCATTTGTCTATGCTGCTTTCCTGTCAAAAGACGTTCCATACATCTAGCTTTGCCCCCAGGCCGAAGTGTTCCCTTATCTTTTTTAGACTCAGAATAAGCACATTCTCTTCTGTGAAGTAAGCAGAGATTACTTCCCGTAACTTTCTGTACAGCTTTCTGTCAAAGAACATAAAACATTAATTTACAATGTTCGCTTACTTTTCTATCTCTCTACTAAAATATAAGCTCCTTGAGGACAGAAAAGTGTATACATTACTAAGATATAGAAGAATGCTTATACATTTTTAGGTGGACTCAAAAAAATAACAACAAAACCAAATAACAACAAAAACCAGCAGCAAACATCACCAAAACCCAAAATAAACACAAGCGCATGCATTGATTCTTCTTGAAATTATTTTAAATCACGTTCTGGTTTGTTGAGTGGTATTGTATTAGTGAAAACTACAGGAAATTAAGGTCCCAAATACCAGCATGGTGATACGAAAGAAATGATTACAATGACAGCCTTTGCCTTTGGTTTGGGGCCTGTGATTTGCTTTGCTCAACAGGCTGTTAGCAGAGACGCCTCAGGCAAGCGCCTGAAAGTGCCGGGAGGGCGGGTGTTACCTGCTTCGCTTAGTCTGCAAGCAGGAGATGAAAACGCCCTGCCTAGCCCACTGTTGTTTTTTATTTGCTTGTTTTTGTCATTTGAAAAGGCAAGTGCACTCGTAATAATTCTTTGCAGGTAATAGGATTTTGAATGAAAGGCTTATTGAACTGTGACTTATCTCTCTACTTAGAATTTGCAAATGCTAATGAATTTCCATATTTGTCTTATGTGCAGCAGGACATCCAGTTCACTTTGCTCCCACCTGATTTCCAGAAAAAGCAACAGTCTACGGCTGTCCCAGTGCGGTGCTTATTTTACTTATCCAAAACTGTTCACCTCTGATAGTCACACATAAATTCCAAACCAAAGCCATGCCAATCAAGATCCTAACTCAGAGCAGACAATTCCTCCTAGACTAGCACTGGATTTGCTTTTTTTCTTTCTTCCTTTTTTTTTTTTTTTTTTGAGCACAGTTCTATCGACAGGCAGAACTCTTCCTGAAGCTATTTGAATCAGTCTATAATTTTTTTTAAAGTTTTGTCTGACTCACAGGGGCAACATAAGGAAAAAGACAGCCCCGAGAGGGGGAAAAAATGAGGTCACAGCAAGAAAGGAGTATGCAGGTTACTAAAAAATCTCGAACACCATAGAAAGTAAATCAAAGAGCCCTAACAATTTCTAGAGACATCAGTGCTTCAGTGACTTGGCAGCTCAGTTTATTAGAGTAGTGATAATGAGGCCATGCTTTAGGGTCCTGAGCGAACCACTTACTTTGGCTGTGCTCCAAGGCCACCCACATCACCCCTAACCCAAATCAGTAGCTGTGAAACAATTGCTGTCACTTACTGTGGGACCTGGGAGAAAGGGTTTTGATGGAACAGTGCACATCACTGCCCACTAAGAAAGCAGGTCAAGGTAAAGGTCTTATTAGTGGAGAGCGTATGAGCGATTGAGCAGATTCATCTCAGGATGGAAATAAGATGTTGCAGAGCTAAAGATTTATCAATTGTCAGTTCCCCTCATGTCCTTTGTTGGTGTTTTCTTTTATAATTTCCTAGAGGCCTGATGCACAAATTCATGCACTGGTGGGGTCTGGTTGACCCACCCTGATTGGGCGATGGGGCTGGGGTGTGAGGGGGGAGGGGCTGCGGGTGGTTGGTGGGCCAGCCTTGTCCCCTGGTCGAACTCCCAGGGTAGGGGACAATTTGCATTTTATCCTTTTATTATATAGGACTAGATACCCGGTGCACAAAAATTTGTGCACTTGGGGGAAGGGGGGCGTCCCTCAGCCTAGCCTGTGCACTCTCACAGTCTGGGACCCCTAGGGAGATAACGACCTGCTGGCTTAGGCCTGCTCCCGGGTGGCAGAGGGCAGGCCCAAACCTTAGGTTCAGCCCCTGGTCAGGCTCAGAGCAGGGCCGATTGGGGAGTTGGGGCGCCTTCCCCTATCATGCACAGAGCAGGGCAGATTGGGGGTTGTGATGGCCACCCTCAGTCACGCTCAGGGTAGGGCCGCTTGGGGGGGTGGGGCCACAAGCCCTGTCACACTCAAGGCAGAGTTGATGGAGAGGTTGTGGTGCCACCCCCTGTCATGCACACAGCAGGGCCCATGAGGGGGGTTGCGGCTCCGTACCCACAGAGCAGGGCCAATCAGGTGGTTGGGGAACCGCCACTCTCATACTCACGCAGGGCCAATGGGGAGGTTGTGGCTCTACCCTGTCACACATAGAGCAGGGCCCATGGGGGGCAGGGTGTTAGGGGCCTGTCCCCTGTCACACACAAAGCTACAGGGCGATCAGGGGGTTTGGGCGCTGCCCTCTGTCACGCTGATCCCAGTGCCAGGAGGCCTCATAGCTCCTCTGATCTCGGTGCTGGGAGGCATATTACACTTTTACTATATAGGATAGAAGCCTGGTGCATTGGTGGGGCTGGCTGGTTTGCCCTGAAGGGTGTCCTGGATCAGGGTGGGGGTCCCCACTGGGGTCCCTGGCCAGCCTGGATGAGGGGCTGATGGCTGTTTGCAGCTGTTCACACACCCTTCAGGGTGGGGGTCCCCACTGGGGTGCCTGGCCAGTCTGGGTGAGGGGCTGAGGGCTGTTTGCAGGCTAGGACTGAAGCTCCCTTCCGGTCTTTTTTTTTTCTTTTCTTTTTTTTTAATCCTGGGCCAGCTTTAGCTCTGAGGTCTCGGCTGCTGAAAATAAGTTTCTGGCCTTTGTTTACCGTTGCAGCTTAGAGGCCGGCAAGGCAGGTGGGTAACTTTGCAGCCCTCCATCACTGAACCAAGCAAGCCTCATTCCTGTTCGCATCAAGCTGCCTGGCTGCCGGACGCCATCTTGGCTGTCAGTTAATATGCATATCTCGCTGATTAGCCAATGGGAAGGGTAGCGGTCGTATGCCAATTACCATGTTTCTCTTTTATTAGTGTAGATTAGCTAAAAATGGACAAAGGGTCAGTTATGGTAGTGGGTAACTTGGGGCTATTGATACCTGGGATCTGACCAGCCCACAGGAAGTATGATTCTAATATAAAAGACATTCTTGGAAACAATTCTTGCAATACTGCCATGACTATCTACATTTTAGGCTATTAGCGGAATAAAAATACATTGTGTAGAGGAGGCACAGGGAAATACTACTTTAATTTAATATATTGAAAAGTTAGATTTTGTTATTATTGATATTTTTACTGCTGGTTTCTTTGTAGAGTTAATAACTAAGTTTCCTAATGAAACTAGTCATTCATATTCCATATACAAGTTCTCAAAAATTGCTATTTATTAGGAAATACTTTATTAGTTTGTATGTTACAATGAGAAATGTTAGTAATGAGACTGATATACATTTCGTATGTCAAATAAATATTTATACACAAATTCTAAGTATTTTCTACTTTGATAATTTTATGCATAATCCCATGAATAAACTATTACCTGGGACAAAATATAACCCTTTGTTCTAGCAAATGAGTCCTTAATAAGTAGGAAATAAAATATGATAGAACCAGATAATAGGACTTGGTAAATTCTGAAAATGTTGCTTGCTCTTTATAAAACTATCAGTGATATGACGGAGACATTAGTGAAAAAATAAAGTTAGAGACTAGGAATTCATGATTCTGTACAGAAATCTTTTTTAAAGGTTAGTGAACAAAACAGTATGATAAAAAGGGAAGGGAA
>NW_006300371.1:1845209-1855714 GCF_000327345.1 Myotis davidii | reverse complement strand
AAAAATTGTAAGTTTTAATAGCAGTAAGGATAAATAACTCAAATTGCTGTCTCAGATATTTTCTTCCAATGTGGTACAAGCATGACAATCACCCAGATGTAGAAGGAAGCCATATACCAAGGGTATATATGCACACATATTCAAGCAGACAGCACACATTTTCAAGCACTGAAGAGAAAAACGCCCTCCAAGGACAGTAGGCCATCAAGGAGGTATGTGTAAATGATACAAACTGGCATTATCAAGTTTCATAATTGTGAGAAATTAGAAAAAAGATTAATTCTCGAATAATATAGAAACAGACAATATTTTAAGTTAATGAAAATATCCAAATAAAATGAAGAACACAGTCAAAACAATTATAGAAAGAAAAATGAAAGTTGTAATAAGAGGAAAAAAGTGACTAGTCAAGCAAAAAACAACAACAGTGCTAGTCTTTTAATTATGGAACACATGCACTAGGGCCTTCATACCTCCAAATGCAAAGAACTGGGGATTCCAGGAAAGTGTTTTTGAAATTAGAGACAGGCTAATAGAAATATAGAATAACCATAGAAGAGGGGAATGTGTAAGGATATAATTATACTGTCAATTTCTATGCATATTTTAATGGAAAAATGTTGCTCACACTTTGAGAATATATTTTCATAAGCATATAAGACCAGTTCATTAAAAATTCTATGAAAGATTTGAAAATCTGTAATGTTCCATTTTATAATGGTTTAACAACTAATAATGGAAAAGAGCAATAAGAAGAAAAAGAAAAAAAAATGGAACAATTTTCAGTATCATTGTCTTTTCTCATTGATCTATGAGGCCAAACAATGGCTTGGCCTTTTTAAAAAATCTTCTTTACATTAATTTTCTCATTTGTATAGGGAAAGGTATGGTATTTTAAGCTTCCTCCACAGAAGTTTTACGTAGACAACGTTGGGAGAATAATTTATTGAAGTTCTCAAAGTTTCTAAGGTTGAACAGCTCTGTGCTATCTGGCGGCCTCCCTGCCAGGCTTGCTGTGGACTCAAACAACTCTGCCCCGTCTTTTCCCCCAGAAATACCACCTTGCATGCCGCTCTCACAAGGGGGACTCAAAGCCTCCAAGAGTGTTTTGAACCTAGTCATGTACTGCCCAGTCTGAGTGAGCCCATTACAGAGTTGAAATTTATTGTAGAAGGACAGGAGTCTAAGTCAATACCAGAGACTATGCACTGAGATACACCTTCATAAGTCTGGAGAGGAGTCAAACCCGATGGGTGTTGCTAAAAACAGGTGCACAAGAAAGGTGCTCATTCAGCAGTTTTAGGATAAAATATAATCTGCCTCACGGTGTCATACCCACATTCTTAGAATGACATTATCTACATAAATTCAAAAACCAGAATTGTTTGGCTTCATTTTATACGATTTCATGAAAATAATGTGTCAGTGACTCCTTTTCCTTTATTCTGTACTTTGTAATTCTACTCACTCTGTCCTGCCGTAGACTATTAAAACACAATCCACTCTCCTTCAATTTTCGTGGAGATGAGACTGGATAGAAGTGCCACGTAGCTGACAGGTCATAACTTAAATTAAGTTTCCCAAATAAGAATTTAATCTAGTTTCAATAAAAGAATCATTAACCACTTTTAATTAGGAAAAGCAGGCCCGAACCTGTGGTACTTTCTTCAGCTCCCAATGCAAGGACTGGTGACAGCAGGGCTTGCCTTCAAAGGTCTGTGAAGAAAACAGAGGCCCACCAAACAAATCTCAGGGAGAGGGGAGGGTTGAAAGGTACGCTTCTGGGGATATTCCAGAAATCTCAGTTTGACTTGATTTGCAAAGACTTTATCTTGGACTCCACACACAGACAGTCTTTTTAGATTCGCTAAAACTTCTGGCAGTCACTAAATAAGGCCAATCAGGAGAACTCATGGCTAATAAAATATATGAGTTCACCACAACCACAGGAAATACATCCGTATTTATTTGGTATGCCCATGTATATTAGCAAGTTAGAAATTTTGTAACCTAATTTTATTTTTCATCGCACCCTGCTTGATTATCCAATAACAGAGTGTTACCCTTATTTGTCAAATTACAAATCAATGGCAGATTTAGCCTGAAATACAGTCATGTGACCACAGGGGAACAATCTTCTATGAACTACTATGCATGCCCCTCAAACCCTGATAAGTACGGCAAATGAAATAGAATAATGGGAGCTAACATTTATTAGTGAAAAGTTAGAAGAATATCTACCACTCTCATTTTATGCACCTTTAGGAACTTCTTCCAGATTAGATACAGATTGAACTGAAGTCAAGATAAAAGAACCAACTTGTTTCATTGAAGAGCTTAGAAAGTAAGCAGGAGGAAACTTGATAAAGCCTCACAACTACTTCTTACCTTGAAAGAGAGAGCAGACCAGTAATGGATGCCAGTGTGATGTTAAGACTTTCTATTATGGCGATTGCATAAAGTGAACAGAAAGCCACATACAGTTTCTTCTTAAAACTATAGCATGCCAGTTCAGTAGAGCATCCTTCAAATCAGAAAGGCAGCAAAAAGTCTACATTGTCAAAATTCAATTTGGGGGCATATAAGTACATGAAAGCCTTTAGAGTCCTAATGTGTTTCTGGCATGGGTGATTGCAATACATAGAAATGAACTAGTAGCAAAAATTAAGAGACCTGCAAAAGGTTAAAGTAGAAGGGGTCACTTGGAAGTATCAGACCAATAAAAAAAGTCACTATCTAAAATACATGCCCTACTAGATCAGACAGATCTAACTGGTATTTACAGAACATTTCATCTCAAAGCAACATAATATACATTCTTCTCAAGTACACATGGCACATTCTCAAAGATAGACCACATGTCAGGACACAAAACAAGTCCATACAAATTCAAGAAGATTGATATCATACCAAGCATCTTCTCAAATCACAATGGCATGAAGTTAGGTATCAACTGTAATGAAAAACCTCAAAAACACTCAAATACATGGAAGCTAAATATCATGTTATTAAACAATAAATGGGTTACAAATGAGATTATGCAGGAAATAAAAAATTCCTAGAAAAAAATTGAAAATGAACACACAGCAACCCCAAACCTATGGGAATTCACAGCAGTGCAGGCTTACTCAAAAAATAAGAAAAAGCACTAATAAACTATCTAACCCTACAACAAAAGGAATTAGAGGAAGCACAGAGGAAGTAGAAGAAAGGAAATAATGAAGATGAGAGAATAAATTAATGACATAGAGAATTAAACAAATATAAAAGATCAATGAATCCAAGAGCTGGTTCTTTGAAAAGATAAACAAGATTCATTAGCCCTTAGACAGATTCATCAAGAAACAAAGAAAGAATATCCAAATAAATAAAATCAGAAATGAACGAGGGAATATAACAATGGACACCACAGAAATATGAAGGATTGTAAGAAAATACTATGAAAAACTATATGCCAACAAACTGGACAACCTGGGAGAAATTGACAAATTCCTAGACACAATCTTCCAAAACTCAAATAGGAAGAATCAGAAAACCTGAATAGGCCAATAACAATTAATGAAATTGAAGAAGAAGAAAACAAACAAACAAAAAAACCAAAACCAAAACCACACACACAAAAAAAAACCTCAACAAACAAAAGTCCTAGACTGGATGAATTTACAGAAGGATTTTACCAAACTTTCAAAGAACTAACAACTATCCTCCTCAAACTATTCCAAAAAATTCAAGAGGTAAAAACACTTCCAATCTCTTTTTACAAAGCCAGCATTATCCTAATTCCAAAAACAGATAAAGACACTACAAAGTAAAAGAATTACAGTCCAATATCCCTGATGAACACAGATGTTATAGTCCTCAATAAAATATTAACAAATCAGATCCAGCAATACATGTAAAAGATCATACATCATGATCAAGTGGATTTATGCTGAGGATGCAAGTCTGGTACAATATTTGCAAAGCAATAAATGTGATACATTATAGAAACAAAATGAAAACTGAAAATCACATGATCATATTAATAGACACAGAAAAAGCATTCTATAAAATCCAATACCTTTTTTTGTTGTTATTTATTCTCTCCTGAGGATATTTTTTCCCCCTGCTTTTCATAGAGAGTGGAAGGGAGGGTGAAAGGAGGAGTGAGAGAGAGAAAGAGAAACATTAATGTGAGAGAGATACATTGACTGGTTGCCTTCCACACAAGTGCCTCTTGAGGCCAGGAGCAAACCCACAAGCCACGAACTTGCCCTTCACAGGGAATGGAATCCAACACTCTTCGGTCTGTGGGCTGGCACTCAGGTGACTGGGGAGGCTGAACCATTGGACTCTAAAATACACCTAATACCCAGCTATTCTGCCATTTCCAGGAGACATAGAAGCTCTACATAATACATAGAAACAAATACAGAGAAGCAGCCAAAATGCAGAGACAAAGAAACTTGTCACAAATGAAAAACAGAAGAAATCTCCATAAAATGAACTAAATGTAATGGAATCAAAGAAATTACTAGATACAGAGTTCAAAACAATGGTTATAAGAATGCTCAAGGATCTTAATGAAAACTTCAAGGGATTTAGTGAGACTTTCAAGGATCTTAGTGAGAATTTCAAAGACATGGAAAAGGACCAATCAGAAATTAAGCATACACTAACTGAAATAAAAAATAATTTACAGGGATTCAACTGTTAAGTAGAGGATTCTGAGAATCAAATCAACAACTTGGAATATGAGGAAGCAAAACACCCAATCAGAAGAGCAAAAATAAAAAAAGAATCCAAAAATATGAAGATAGTGTAAGGAGCCTCTGGGACAGTTTTAAGTGTACCAACATTCACATTATTGGGGGTGGATGGGGGTGCAGAAGGAGAAGAGACAGAGCAAGATATTGAAAATCTATTTAAAGAAGATAGTGTAAGGAGCCTCTGGGACAACTTCAAGTGAACCAACATCCAAATTATAGGGGTGCCAGAAGAAGAGAGAGAGCAAGATATTGAAAACTTATTTGAAGAAATAATGACAGCAAAGTTCCGCTACCTGGTGAAAGAAATAGATTTACAGGTCCAGGAAACACAGAAAGACACAAACAAGAGGAACCCAAAGAGGCCCACCTCAAGACACAACATAATTAAAATGCCAAAGTTAAAGACAAAAAGAGAATCTTAAAAGCCATAAGAGAAAAACAGTTAGTTACCTATAAAGGAGCACCCATATGACTATGTCAGTTGATTTCTCAACTGAAAGTTTGCCGGAAGTGAGTGTCAAGAAATATTCAAAGTGATGAGTAACAAGGACCTACAACCAAAATTACTCTACCCAGCAAAGCTATCATTTAGAATTGAAGGTCAGATAAAGAGCTTCACAGACAAGATAAAGCTAATTATCAAAGAAATGCAAATTCAAACCACAGCGATATATTACCTCACACCTCACACCTGTCAGAATGGCTATTAACTTGGGCCTCTTATTGATAGGATGTGGACAAAAGGGAACCTTCGTGCCCTGTTGGTTGAAATGTATATTGGTCCACCCACTATGGAAAACACAATGGAGTTTCCTCTAAAAATTAAAATGGGCTTGGTTTGGCTCAATGGATAGAGTGTCAGCTCATAGACTAAGGGTCCTGGATTCAATTCTGCCCAATGGCACTTGCCTCAGATGCAGGCTCAACCCCCAGCCTTGGTTGGGGTGCATGCAGGAGGCAACCAATTGATGTGTCTCTTTCTCTTTCTCTCCCCCTCCCTTCCACTCTCTCTAAAAATCAATGGAAGAATGTCCTCAGCTGAGGATTTAAAAAAAAAAATCAACAAAAATTTTAAATGGAACTGCCATTTGGCCTAGCAATCCAACTTCTGGGACTATATCCCCAAAACCCAAAACACCAGTCAGAAAGAATATATGCTCCCCTATGTTGATAGCATCATTATTTATAACTAGAAGCCCAGTGCATGAATTTATGCCCCTGAGGGGTTTCTTTGTTATGGGGTGGGGTATAGAGAAAAACCAAAGTCCCAGACAAAATGTAAGTAAATAAAATATAGGGAGACACACATACTCACATACACTCACACACACAACTTTCCAAAATTCAATAAATAACTGAATATATGCACAAAATTAATGGGTTTACTAAGTATCAGGGGAAACTGACAAAGAGGCTAATATGTATCAAGATAAAAGAATTTCAATGATAACACACAAACACAAAAATCCAAGAAGAAAAGAACTGTAAAGATACATCACTTTTTAAAATGAAATGTTTACTTTGCAAGTTTCAAGATATCTGAAGATATTGTAGAAAATTCCACAATGATTTTGGGAGGGAAGAATACTTTTTTTTTCCTCTCAAGAATTATCTAGGAAGTTGTCATAGATATAAAGGGACAAGAAAGGACATCATCCATGTATATGTTTAAAGTGTACTTAGAGACTGAACAATTAATTAAAAGAGATAGGAAAGTACAGATATAAAACCATGATAATTGTCAACAAAGAAACCCTGGAAATATTAGAGGTGTATTTTAAAAGTGTTACTATTTTAATAATAAATAAATGCAAATTAAAAATAAAACTATGAATTAGGATATATAATATGTAACAGTTACAAAAATACATAACAGTGGACTGGGTGTAAATGTAAATTAGATAAGTAAAAGCTATACATTAAGAAGAAAAGTTTGGAAGAAATTAAACATTTAAAATATAAAATAAAAATAAATCTATGCTGTTGCTTATAACCCGGGCCTCTTATATATATATATACACATACATACATATATATGTTTTATAGACATTTGAAGGCATCTATGAGTAAGGAAAAGGTATGTTTACCTTTTTTTAAAAAAAATATATTTTATTTATTTTTTACAGAGAGGAAGGGAGAGAGATAGTTAGAAACATCGATGAGAGAGAAACATTGATCAGCTGCCTCCTGCACATCTCCCACTGGGGATGTGCCCACAACCCAGGTACATGCCCTTGACTGGAATCGAACCTGGGACCTTTCAGTCCGCAGGCCGACGCTCCATCCACTGAGCCAGACCGGTTTTGGCGGTATGTTTACCTCTTAAATCAATAGATTAAGGAAGGCAAACAATAAGAAATGAGAGAAAGCATAAAGCATGTTAGGAGGACAAGCCTATCCATTTCCTTCACATTAATCCCACATTAATTCTAAAAAACATGATAAAAATACTGACCCTCAAACAAGGAGGGGAAAATAAAAATTCAGTGATATACTCTTTACAAAATGTATAACTAAAAGTAGCAAAGAAAGACCAATTTGCAAAACAAATAATGTCCTTGAATGCTTATCGCCATGGAATTAACAACAGCAAAATTCTTTACACAATTTTAATAAATCTATAGGAATTTTTAAATGATTTAAAACATTCCCATCTGATAGGATATTATTTTTTTTTTCTACACAATGGAATACTACACTGCTGTAAGAAAGAAAGAACTCTTACCATTCGCAACAGCATGGATGGACCTGGAGAGCATTATGTTAAGCTAAATAAGCCAGTCGGAGAAAGATAAATATCACATGATCTCACTCATTTGTGGAATATAATCAACAACATAAACTGATGAACAAAAGTAGATCCAGAGTCATAGAAGCATCAAACAGAACATCAAACCTTGGGAAGGCAGGGACTGGGGCGGGGGGTGTGTGTGTGTGAAAGATCAACCAAAGGAATTGTATGCATGCATATAAGCCTAATGAATGGACACAGACAGTAGCGGGGTGAGGGCATGTGCTGGGGAATGGGAATGGCCAGGGAGAGGTCAACGGGGAAAAAGGAGACATATGTAATACTATGTGTAATACTTTAAACAATAAAGAATTTAAATTTAAAGATATAAATAAATAAACAAATAAAAGGAGAATCAGTGAAACATAAAAATAGGGTGTTATTTCTAGCATACTATTGAAATGTAAGGAAGTGTTAAACAAATGTCAGAAAAGCAGATGACAAAATGTCACTCAGATTGCTCTTAGCTTTACACAAATTTCTACATCTCCATGGTTTTTTCTGGGTGGTAAGAATTTGAGTCATTTTGTTGTGTTTTTTTAAATATATCCTAAATGTTCAGAATTGTATTTAGAGCATAGATTTATTTTACTAATAAGGACAAAAAGCAAAGGAAAGATAAATACATGAATCTTGCCCATTCCAGAAAGTGTGAAGGTTCCTGCGTAAGGTTTCCATAATGAGTTGTTCCTCTCTTCCCATGAGTGCAGCTTCAAAGAGAACAAATATTAAGGTTTTATTTATAGGTTTGTAAGTTCCAGGCTTATTTTCTCTCTCTTTCACTAATGTTATATTCAGGCACTAACAGTGAAGGAACAAAGGCAAATTTGATATATGCAATAGCTCACACAAAATGGTTTAAGAACCACCTTAGAAATTGCTTTGCATAAATATAACACCCAACGCTTAATTGTCTCCTGCTTCTTACTGTGCAGCTTGCACTATTAAAGCCAATTGCTTCCTATATCCCTTATAAAACAAAAGTGTTGCTTTCTCCTCTCCAGAGACTAGCCTGGTAGAACTTTCTAACCTCAGAAATCTCCCTTTATGCCTTTCTTTAAAAATGCCTCTTAAAACATAGACAGCACTTAACCACATAGTAGAAATAATAAAAATCAAAACACTTACTAAATCTAAAATGGGTCCATAACTACTAAGTGTCTCTATATTATTCAAATACGGATAGTAATGAGAAGAGATAAAGCAGAAAAGGCACATACTGTAATATACTCAAAAGATATCTTTCCTAAAAAATTCTGGGAGTAAATATGGTAATTTCTGTGAAGGTTCAGAATTACATGAAACAGCCATCCATCAAATGATAAATTTCTCAAGAAGTTAACATAAATATAACAATAATTTTTGTGAAATTCAGAAATATCATCACTTTTATTGATAGTGATTTTTTTCAAATGTTATAAATGTATATACCTGGGTATACACCTGGATAACTGTTCTCTCTATTGACAGTACTGCTTGCAACAGTTGGCGCCATCCCTTCTTTTTCTTTTAAGTTATTTTCCAAGTTCATCCTATTTTTCCCCTCCTTGATGAAGACTAATCTAATATATTTGAGTAATTACTTTAAATACTGTGCATTTAGTATTGCTGTTATGATTTCTAATTTATTATCTTTATTTCTAATTTATTATTTCTTACCAGAGGCCCGGTGCACAAAAGTCATGCATGGAGGGAGGGTCCCCTCAGCCCAGTCTGCATCTCTCTAATTTGGAACCCCTCGGGGGATGTCCAACTGCCGGTTTAGACCTAATTCCCCAGGCCTACACCGGCAATCAGACATCCCTATCACAATCCTGGACCACTGGCTCCTAATTGCTCACCAGCCTCCCTATCTGGTTGTGCCTAACAACCCCACCATGCCAGCCTGATCGCCCCCACTGCCTCTGTGTGCCAGCCTGATTGCTCCTAACTTCCCCCCTGCCAGCCTGGTTGCCCCCAACTTCTCCCCTCTGCCAGACTGGTCACCCCTAACAGCTCTCAGGGCAGTTAGGGATGATGATGCTGGCAGGGAGGGCAGTTGCAGCCATGAGGCTGGCAGGGGAGAGCAGTTGGGAGCCTTGAGGATGGCCAGGAAGGGCAGTTGGGGGCCATGAGGCCAGCAGAGGGAGCAGTTGGGGGCAATCAGGCTGATGAGGGGGGCAGTTGGGGGTGAACAGGCCAGCGGGGGCAGGGCAGTTGGGAGTGCTCAGACCAGCAAGGGGGAGAAGTTGAGGGCAAGAAGGTGGAGAGGGGCAGATGGGGGTGATCAGGCTGGCAGGCAGACTGGTTAGGGGTGATCAGGTAGGCAGGCAGGTGAGCAGTTAGGAGCCAGCAGTCCCAGACTGCGAGAGGGATGCCTGACTGCTGGTTTAGACCTGGGGAGTCCCAGATTGGAGAGGGTGCAGGCTGGGCTGAGGGACACCCCCACCCTCCTGTGCACAAATTTTGTGCACTGGGCCACTAGTTCTATTTATAAGTGCTGTTCAAATTACATTAACTTAGGTTTTCACCATTAACTGACATATATTATTCCACGTTTTACTAGTATATACTTTAATGGTAGACATCTCTAATACCTAACTCCTAGCACTTAGAAATAATATAAAAATAAATGCAATCATAAATAATAATTTATGAAAGTTATGAAATACCATAATTATGTGTGTGTACACAATTATATGCACACTAGAGGCCCATTGCAGGAAGACTCCGGCAAGAATAGGGCTACCAGTGGCTGGAGCCAAGCAGAGAGGGGAGCGAAACCAGCTGAGGCAGGCTTCGCTCCCACTCCGAGCTGTTCCTGCTAGGTTTCCCCTCCCACTCCCAGGCGCTGTGGCGGTTTCCTCTCCAGCTCCCAGGCGCTGTGGCGGGTTTCCCCTCCCTCTCCCAGGCGCTATGGCGGGTTTCCTCTCCCACTCCCAGGTGCTGAGGCGGGTTTCCTCTCCCACTCCCAGACACTGTGGCGG
>NW_006300371.1:1835721-1845071 GCF_000327345.1 Myotis davidii | reverse complement strand
CCGAGGGTCTGTGGGGGGTCCCCCCCCCCGCTCCCAGGAGCTGCCCCTTCCCCTCCCAGCCACTGCCCCTCCAGCTCGCAGCCACTGTGGCTGGGCTTTCCCTCCCACCTCCCGCCTCCCACCTCCGCAGCCTTGGCTCCGTCTGTACTGCTCGGCCTCCATTTTGTCCTCAGTCTTCCCTCGCAACTGGTGTATGCAAATTAAGCACCATCTTTTAGCTCTATAATTGAAACATTGTATCTTTTGGAGCTGTTGCTTCAGGAGCTCAGAGGCCGGAGTGGCAGGCAGGGAACATTGTAGTCCCCCGTCACTGAAGCAAGCAAGCCTCCCTGTGCGCATCAGCTGCCTGACTGCCTGCCGCCATCTTGGCTGCCAGTTAATTTGCATATCTCGCTGATTAGCCAATGAAAAGGGTATCGGTCGTACGCCAATTACCATTTTTGTCTTTTATTAGATAGGATATCCAGGATAGGGAATGCTAGACAATAAGGAATAGACATTCTTCATTTCAGTAAATACTACTATGACACTTAGAAGCATGTGGATATTATTTACAAGCACAAAGATTAATGATTTTCTTTCTATATCTTTAAAAATAAATGTTAAGATCTCTCCTAATTTTTTTGACTCTAATAAATATAAGTGATTGTTTACTTTGGATTTCTCTAATCAGTATTATGGGCACACCTTCATATAATTACTAGTCTTTGGGCACCCCTTCTATGGATTCATAGCTCTATTCACATCCATTTTCATGCTTTACTGGTATTCTAGTTGTACTTTTGTCTTCCGAGAGTTCCCTATATAATCTAGATAATGATCTGTTTTAGACATGCTAATCTTTTATCACCGTGTTGTTGGAGGATTGCACCTGTGAAATTCCTCCACTGCTAGTGGGAGTTCTTGTGATAGCTTGAGAAAAAGAATTTTCTAAGACTCACTCAGGAGAATGAGCGATTTTTATTTGTGTTAAATTATATTACTCGGTTTGCAAAGTCTCATTTCCCTTAAACCAGTCCTGGAAAATGAGCAGCTGGGGTTTCAATAAAGCTAGAAGCAAAGCGAGTGTTGAGAATTTCCGTTCCATGGTGGAGCTGGGTCTGGTGCAGCATCAGGCTAGTTAAAGTCCATTAGTCCATTGTGTGGAGCCCACATGGCTGGGGGCCACATAGTGAGTGCAGAGCATGTGAGCCCTGTAACCAGGAAGGCCAGAGGGCCAAGAGAGCATGCGGCTAAATTGTAGACGCCCTTTGCTCCTTTCCAGGTATTAATTCATAAGGAGGTTATTACAATGGTATCGATAGTATGCCCTTCATCCGTAAATTTAATGAAGAAAAAATTTTAATTTGGGTGTAGTATTATCCATCATTTTAAAACTTAATTTGAGCTTTTTGTATTTTGTCAAAAAAGAGCCTTTCAACACATTCCCATAAAGATCTCTTCCAATATTTTCTTCAATTGCTTTACTGTTTTACTTTAATCCATCTGATGTCCCCCTCTGCGTATGATAAAATAAAGATTAACATTTATTTTCAGTGTAATAAAGTTTTCCAGATATCATCTAAATAAATTACCTTTCCTTCATGACTTCATGATGTCACCATAATTCTACTTCTTGGATATATGTAGCGCTATTTTTGAAGTCTATATTCTGTAACATTGGTTGGTTGATTGTTATAATATCAACACTGTACTAGCATTTATGGTAATGTCTTTGTACTGTGTCTTAAGATCAGGTAAGGAAAGTCCTATTCTCATTGTTCTTTAAGAAATGCCCTAGCTTAATTTGGACCTTTATTAAACCCAAAATTTTAGAATAATTTTGCTGGGTGCCTCTAAAAATCTAATTGGAATACTTTCATCATATTTACTGTATATCTTTTCATTTTAATTTTCCTTTAAGATCAGTAATAGATGTAAAAATTTATTTTTTGCACATAGTTTTGTGAATTCTTGGTTAATTTTTAGAAAACTATTTTTTCTATGATAAATGCTACTTTATTTTATTTTGATACTATTGGTACTACTGTATTTTCCAGGTGAAAGGTATTATTTTTTATATTCAATAAGTTTACTGAAATATATTATTCTAATAGTTTGAGTCTATTATATTTTCTATGTAGACAATTACAACATCTGCCAAATGACAGATTTTATCCCCTCCAAGCATTACAAGTGTGTTCCTCTGGCCTTACACATTCACCATATTTTCAATTCCATCTTAAAAAGAAGTATTGATGGTAGCCCTAGCCTGTTTTTTCAGGGGTTCGAGCATCAGCCCATGGACTGAAGGGTCTCGGGTTCTAGTTCAGTCAAGAGCACACTCCTTGGTTGCAGGCTCAATCCCTGGACCCAGTCAGGGTGTGTGTGGGAGGCAACCAATCCATGTGTCTCTCTCACATCCATGTTTCTCTCTCTCTCTCTCTCTCTCTCTCTCTCTGTATCTCCCCCTCCTTTCCACTCTCTCTGAAAATCAATGGAGACCACCTGGTGTGCTCAGTGGCTGAGTGTTATCCCATGAGCCAAGAGGTGATGGTTCGATTCCAGGTCAGGGCACATTCCCATGTTGTGGGCTTGATTTCCAGTAGGAGGCATGCCGGAAGCAGCTGATTGATGATTCACTCTCATCATTGATGTTTTCATCTCTCCCTCCCTCCCTGAAATCAATTTAAAAAAATAAAAAACAAGGAAAAAATATCCTTGTGTGAAAATTAACAACAAAAAAGAAGTGATGATGGAAGACATCATGGCCTTACTCCCTATTTAAAATTAGAATGTGTTAAAGTCTCTTATTAATTATTTCGGTTACAGGTTTGGGTACGTAGTCTCTAATAAGTTAAGGAATGTCTCTTTTATTTCTAGATTATAGAGTGTTTTTTAAAGTTAATGAAAAATTTATTCACTTTAACTGAGATAATCATATATAGTTTTCCTTTATGCCATGAGTGCAATCAATTATAATGGTAGTTTTTCTAAACCTTTCAAAAAAGATTTTTATTGATTTTAGCGAGAAGAAAGGAGAGATGGAAACATCAGTTGGTTGCCTCCTGCATGCCCCTACAGGGTATCAAGCCAGCATATGCCCCAACCAGGAAAGGCACAAGCAACCTCCTGGTGCAGGGGATGATGCTCAACCAACTGAGCCACACAGGCCATGCCATATTTTCTAAAATTAAATCAACAGTGTGTGCATGGTAAATGTTATTTGAGCAAGATGGATTGTTTCATTAGCTAAGTAGATTTAATTAGCTAATATATTTTGCACCTAAGTTCACAACTGAAATATATTTTTTGCTGATTCTACTTGTTCACTCATTGCTGGCATGTTTTTCATCAAATTTTTGAACATATTTATAAAAGTGCTTTAAAATCTTTGCTATATCCAATATCCAGGCCATCTTAAGTTTCTACTCATTTCATATTTCCTGAGTATATATCACTTTCAATTTCTTATAACTTTTGACTGAATGATAAACATATAAGTAATATTTCAGCAACTCTATATTCTGTTGTATTCTTCTGATGATTAAAAAAAAAGGAAACTTCTAGTAGGCAATGGGTTTGCCTGATTTAAACTACAAATGCTGTCTCTTTTACTCTATGTAGCTGCTGATATCTCAACATTATTATGGCTTCTGACTGCTGCAATCTTAGCCTGAGCCCCTTGCGTCTCCCTTGTGCCTGCAAAATTTGGTAGTCAACCATGGATATGGGCAGAGATGGAATATGCCCTCTTTGATTTCCTTGCTTCTGGCACTCTCCATACGTCCAAATTCCTAAGTATTCACTATACTTTGGCACTTCCAGCAATCAGGATTCTCCCACAAAAGCTACACACTATTGAGCAATATAGTTATTTAGAAAAACATCAAACTCACAGAAATGGGTCTGTGCAGTGTCATCTTTCAATAAGCAAATATTTTCAATAGGTCTCCTGGGGGCTTCCACACTCACATATAATTCAACTGTCAGCCATGGATTTGGGGCTGTTTATGCATTGAATTTAGACCTCGTTTCTCCATCAGGTCTCATATTGCCATAATTTCACTTTACGTTCAGCTGCTTCCACTGCCCTGCTCTCTGATCTTGGTAACTTTAGCTGGTAAGACTGTAGTCTCTGTCAATGCTACTTTTGATAAATACAGCCATGGGGTTTGGTCAGCTCTCTTACCCTGAAGTCAGAAAGCCATAATCTTACTCCTTCTAGTTGAAGTTTTTGTTTGTTTGTTTAATGGAACTCTCCATAGGTTCTGCCTACTTTTTGATATTTTCCAATCTGTAAAGAGTTTTTGTTATTAATCTAGCTTTTTATAAGTACTCTCTGCACTGGGTTCCTATAATTATGGCACTGCTGTCCTAAGTTTCTCCCTCATTAGGGTTTTGGAGATCATATATTTTTATTTATTTATTTTATTTATTTTTAAAATATATTTTATTAATTTTTTGCAGAGAGGAAGGGAGAGTAATAGAGAGTTAGAAACATCGATGAGAGATATATCAATCAGCTGCCTCCTGCACACCCCCTACTGGGGATGTGCCCGCAACCAAGGTACATGCCCTTGACCAGAATCGAACCTGAGACCCTTAAGTCGCAGGCTGATGCTCTATCCAGTGAGCCAAACCGGTTACGGTGGGATCACACTTTTTTAAATATAGTATAGGGCCAGAAAACAACAACTGGGACAAATGCAAAGGCTCCTGCTACGTGGTAATTGATGTCACCCTTGGAATCATGCAATGTTACAAACCTGCAATAAAGTTTCTTCTCTCCCAAACTTTACTTGGGAAAATGAACTGAACAGCAATTCTAGTCCTGCTTCATGTGAGAAGGGATCACCTGATTTCTTCACTGATGGTTGTTGCTTGTGGTCGGCAGTACATTGGGTAGTGTCATGCAATTCTTCAACTCTTCCTGTTCCTCCAAATACTGACATTCTAATTATCAGTGTCCAGTTTTGCCAAAAAAGCAAAAGTACTACATAAAGACCCCTGGTATGTCTGAAAAGGGCTTACCTGAGGAGTTTATGTACAATTTGTCTGTTTGCTTCCAGCTTGGCAACATGGAAGTGAAGTCCCAATCAGCTCTGCCATTTGAGTTCTGAGAGCCACAGGCTCTAATGAGCAGTCTCACTTCTGTGCACCGCAGTCCCTCAGACTTAAATCCTAAGCAGAAGAATGGTCTTTGGTCCACAACGCTATTTCATATCTAATTCTGAATTTTATTGGTCCATATGATGTGTGCTATTCCATTACTCATATCTATTTAATTTGAGTGAAAAACTTTATACTTGTAATGTTTTAAAAAAAATTCACTTACATAATTCAATTTAAAAAGGCAGGACAGTTATACCTTCTAGATCAGTGGTTCTCAACCTGTGGGTCGCCAACCTGTGGGCTGCGACCCCTTTAGGGGTCGAATGACCGTTTCACAGGGGTCAGCTAAGACCATCGGAAAACACATATATAATTACATATTGTTTTTGTGATTAATCACTATGCTTTAATTATGTTCAATTTGTAACAATGAAAATACATCCTGCATATCAGATATTTATATTACGATTCATAACAGTAGCACAATTATAGTTACGAAGTAGCAACGAAAATAATGTTACCACAACATGAGGTTGGGGTCACCACAACATGAGGAATTGTATTAAAGGGTCGCTGCATTAGGAAGGTTGAGAACCACTGTTCTAGAGCAAGAAACCAGAAAGTCAGAAACTAAAGCTCTTTTGGCTACATAATCTCTGCTTCTCTCACTAGACCTAAGGTATTCCATTTATTTTATCCATTATCTTTTTTTCCAAGCAAGATCTGAATGCATTAGTCTTCTAATAAAGCCAGCTTGAGTCAAATTCTCTATAGAATTGTTCTCAACATTCTCTAAAATAATCTATGCCAAATTCTAGTATACACAGCATTTGAGAAGTAGGGGAGCCTCTTTTAATGGTCTGGGCAAAGATGTTCGCCCTACGAGATAAATAGACTAATAACTCTAGAAAAAGAAAATGTACTTTGAAATAAAACATTGACTAGATATTTTTATTGAGATAGCTACTATTTACAAAATCCCTCTCAATGTTAAGAAGCTTAAAAGCATAATTTATATTTTAATTTGATTGTAAATTTGTCCTAAAATATAGAATAATTCCATTTCATTGCCTTCAATTTACTTTTCTACTCCTTTATGGTTGCATATGCCATGCTCTATCTATTGTGTAGTACTTTGCAAAACAAAGGCACATTATATAAATGGGAGAAGTCATTATCATGTACTTACTATGCAAGACTGTACAATGCCCAGAGCAGTAAAGGGAAGGGAATTCTCTGTACAGAGCAATTTTTTTTTTCATGTTGCTGACACATTTCTCAAATCACAATCACTTCCATGGCAACAGTCTGTGATACTGAAACGATAGTCACTATCTTTTAAGATCCAGCAGAAATATAATTTTGTTTCTAAATGCAAAAGCTTCTTAGTCAATCACAATATTGTCAATAATTAGCAATAACAGCAAGGGGAATTCAATTACAGGCAAAGCAAATTGCTTATTATTTAAATGTTCTCTTTTTAATGCATCCCAGTATGAAAGTCCCTCTTTAAATTAGTGAAAGCATGTGTAATTGCAACACCTCCGCTGGGGGGTTGTAGAAATACATGAAATCTTGCTCTGTGGTTGAGTGTTTAGCAGCTTAGGACAAAATTGCACTGTTGTTGTTACTTTGTAATGATAGATACCGATAGTAATCTAGATAATTAAGTGTATTCCACCTTTATTTCAATTTTCTCTAATTGTAAAAATCCTATCTGCTAGCTTAATATATTTGTATTGATATAAATGTAAATACAATCATAACTATTCTGTAATAATTATCAAGACAGGTTGGGCCATCTTCAATTCAGTTTCTGATGTGTTTTAACCTCATGGAAAAATTCAACAAATGTTCTACTAGAAAAAAACAGAGAACTCTTTTCATCTTGGTTCCTGTCAATGGGGTTTAATTTTTGCAGCAGGTGTCAATTTTAACCAATAGTAGAAATGTGAAAATTTTATGAACAGGAACCATGACATCTGGAGAATAAACTGGAGATGTGTACACTTCAGTAACTTCATTACAGAGACAAGAATAAAAGAATTTAATTTGGGCATGCTGGGGAAATTTGCCTTGAGGTTAAAGTTTATCAACTGTTTAGAACCATTCACTACATACCCTTTTGTATCACTTCTCTGAAAAGGAGTCATATTCCTAAAAATGGCTGTTCTGCACACTGATTTGTAACTTGGCACAGAAGTATAGGATATGTAAATTATATCACTAGCAGGGTTGAGAATTTGAAGTATGGAAAAACATAAGCTGTAAGCAACTTTCTCTTCTGAGGTGTAAATGCCAGTATTTTCATCTTATCTTTTCAGGGGAACATATTTCTAGCTGATTTAATCTATGTGAGTATTAGAAATTGGATTATGGCCATAATGCAGGCATTTTTAGTGATATTAACTATAAGCACGTAAGTGCTTCTTATATATTTACCTTTTTTTTTTTTTGCTGTATTATAGGTTGTGCCCCAACAACTATAATTGCATCAAGGTTAGACATTGTTGCTGAAAATTAACCCACGACCTAATTTAGAGCACATTGCATACAGCAAAAGATGAATGGGGTAAATTAAACATAGCTAAAAATACTTCAACATTGTGAGGTGGAATCTAATCCTTATCCCCCTAAAACTGACCTTGAATTTGTGAGTTGCTTAACTAATAAAACATTGCATAAGTGATGTCTGGGACTTAGCTCTCAAAAGAAGTATTGTAGCTTCTGTCCAAGTCTTTTGAAACACACTCTCTGGAATCCAGAACTTCCTAGTAAGAAGTTACTTAGAAAGTACTAGAAAGGCAATTTGTGAGATCTGCAGTTGACTTTCCCAGTGAACCCAACTTTCAATCTATTTCTGCCAATGTATCACAAATGAAAGACAGCCATGTTAGAACCTCCAAACCAGCCTACCTACCAGATGAATTACCTTGGTTGGTGCCGTGTGGACTACAAAATTCTGCTAGCTGACTCCTAACTGAATTCTTGAACCATAACATCTGGATCTATAACAAAATTGTTGATGCTTTAAGTCTCCAAGTTTTTGGGTGGTTGGTTATGCAACAATAGGTAAACCAGAATCAGGAAAAAAAAGTGTCATATTTTTGGGAATTTGTAGAGACTACAAAATGTTTCATCTACTAACCAGCTAGAAATCTATTATTGTCTGTTTATATCCACTACTAAATGTAAATGTTAACTTTATCTATCTAATGATTGAACTTTATCTTTTTCTCTCTTAAGCACCATCCTTATCATTGATAGTGTATATTTTATTCTTTCTCTATATTATAAAGTTGTACCCAGATAAGTTAGTAATGATCTTTCTCAGGCAAATAAAAGACATCACACAAAGATTCTCTACTATAAATTTTAGAAAGTAACCTAAAATACTGCATTTACAAGATTGGAAAAATGGCAACTGGCAGGAAGGTAGGGAGGGAGAGAGGGTGAGAGCGCAAGGAAGTGATAGAGGAGTGTATGGACATGTGTGGTGTGTGTGTATGAGCTAGGGACAGTTAGATTCTTCTAAGGGGCTGCTAAACCGGGAAGTCTTAGGCGGCGGAGTCTGGCTCCCTGTGCAGACACTCCTGGGCAGCCAGCACGGGCACAGCGACCACGCTATCTTGGGAAACAGAGCTGCTTGAGACTAGGATCCTGGCCTCAGCACCACCTAGTCTGATCTCAGATGCATACCAGGACCCTGCAGCCACTGGGGACAATCACCTGTGACCACAGCTACAGACTCAAGGACACCAAAAGTCCAGGAATCCCCGTGGCAGATCCTTGAGTAACAGAGCCCATCCCCCTCCCCACAGGCTCCCCGGCAGTGCCATAGTAACTGATAGACCCACTTCTTGCCAGGGCCTCAGTGCTGCTACAGGAACTTTAGCCTGGAAGTGCGCTAACACCTTGGAACTGGTCCCGCATAATGCCAGCTTCAGGAGCCCTGGGCTGGGAGCAAACGCGCAAACACCAGGAATTTGTCCAGCATAGCCTGGGCCCAGGGAACCTGATTCTCTGGGCAGGAGGCAGCACCAAGCACCAGTGACTTGACTGTGTTTCTTATCATCTGCGCCTGAGATACCTGATTCCCTGTGCGTTCATACTAAGAGCCAGTGACTCCAATTATTGGTGCAAGAGACTCACCTCAGAAAAAGGGACTCACACAGACTGAAAGTGAAGGGATGGAAAGATATCTTTTAGGCAAATGGAAATGAAAAAAAAAGCTGGGAAAGCAATACTTATATTTG
>NW_006300371.1:1834708-1835351 GCF_000327345.1 Myotis davidii | reverse complement strand
AAGAAACAATGAAAACACAACGATCCAAAATGTATGGGACACAATGAAAGCAATCCTGAAAGGGACGTTTATAGCTCTACAGGCCTATCTCAAAAAACAAGAGAAAATGATAGTAAATCATCTAAGTCTACAACTCAAAAATTTAGAAAGAGAACAACAAGAAAACCCCAGAGTGAGCAAAAGGAAGGAGATAATAAAGATCAGAGCAGAAATAAATGACATAGAGACCAAAAAAACAATACAAAAAAATCAATGAAACCAAGAGCTGGTTCTTTGAAAGGATAAACAAGATTGGTGAGCCTCTAGCCAGGCTCACCAAGAAGCAAAGAGAGAGGACTCAAATAAACAAAATCAGAAATGAAAGAGGCGAAATAACAACAGACCCCTCAGAAATTCAAAGAATTGTTAAAAAATACTATGAAAACTCTAACAAACCAGACAACCTGGAGGAAATGGACATATTCCTAGAAAAATACAATCTTCCAAAACTCAATCCAGAGGATTCTAAAAATCTCAACAGGCCAATAACGATGAAAGAAATTGAAGCACTCATTAAAAAGCTCCCAGCAAACAAAAGCCCAGGGCCAGATGGATTCACAGGGGAGTTTTACCAAACATTCAAGGAAGAACTAAAACATAGTCT
>NW_006300371.1:1831151-1832498 GCF_000327345.1 Myotis davidii | reverse complement strand
CTAAAAATCCAGCATCAGAAAACAAGCTCTACCATAACGATGAATTATTCTTTCTTTCCCTCTAAAAGTAATGAAAGAATTATATGCATATATACAAGGCCCATGGACACAGACAATAATGTAGTGAAGATCTGGGGTGTGGTCTGGGTGTAGGGGAGGAAAGGGATAGGAGGATGGGGGACATCTGTAATACTGTCGACAATAAAATAAATAAATAAATAAATAAATAAATAGCCCTAGCTGTTTTGGCTCAGTGGATAGAGTGTCAACTGGCAGACCAAAGGGTCCCTGGTTCAATTCTAGTCACGGACATGTACCTCAGTTGCAGGCTCAAACTATGGGCCCCATTGAGGCGCCTGCGGGAGGCAATCAATCGATGCATTTCTCTCACATCAATACGTTTCTCTCTGTCTCTCCTCTTCCCTTTCACTCTCTTGAAAAATCAATGCAAAAACATCCTCAGGTGAGGATTTAAAAAAACAAAAAACATAAATAAGTAAAGAAATAAAATAAAATAATAAAATAAAATAAAATGCTGCATTTACATACTATAATGTTATAAATTTGTTAAGAGTGGAGAATTTATGTTAATCAATAGTGGAGTTAACAAGCTCCATGTATTTGAGACAGTATGTTAAGATATTGGGAACCTCAAAATTTGCTATAGTTTACAATTGAAATCAAGAAAGAAAATAGTTCAAAATCATGAAAAGAAAAATAATTAAACAATCAAAGAAAAGCAAAATGCCTAACTTCAAGCTGACAGTTCTTACTTACTTAAGGAGATAAGTATAAGCTTAAGGAGTGCTTTAGTTACAAGTGATCCTGAACCCAGATTCAGCTGACTGCCACTAGAAAGCCAATAAGAAAGAGATGGGCTAGTGAAGGAAAGCAGGTTTATTCAAGATCCAGCAGCTTGAAAAGATGGTGGACTCTCCTAGGAAAGACCATCTTAACAAGTGGACACAGGCAGAGGTTTTTGTAAGGAGGGGGATAGGAAGGAAGGAAGGAAGGGAGGGAGGAAAGAAGGGAGGGAGGGATGGAGGGAGGGAGGGAGGGAGGGAGGAAAAGAGAAAAGGAGAAAGATAGAAAGAAAGAAATCAAAAGGAGGGCATTGAGAGTTCTCCATTGAGGGGACTTTGTGCAAGCCAACACAGTCTGTTCAGATATCTGGCTGAAGGTCAGCAAATATGCTAGGGCTGTAATGCCTGAAGGTCAGAGTCCACTTCTTCTGAAGTTAGTTCATATAATTCTTAAGTAAACAGGCTGTTTATCTGAAGTCACATATTAGTTAACAGGCTCATCATTTATAGAAATAATGTTAGAAAAATGGTGGGTTGTGTTATA
>NW_006300371.1:1828695-1831048 GCF_000327345.1 Myotis davidii | reverse complement strand
ATATTAAATTAGGCTAAAGAATTCTTAGACAAAAGGAAAAATATATTTCAATGGGTCATAAAATAAAAGTCTGAAAGGTACAAGGGATTCTGAACTAATATCAAGAGGGTTAGCATATGAAAGGCATATATAGAAAGTAAACATAAACAAAAGAAATTCAACACAATTTATGCCTTACTAAGAGATAAACAGTTTCTCCCAAGGAAGATATATAAATACTAGCTAAAGAAGCAGCATTTTACATTTTGTGTTCCAAAAAAAGATTAACATAGGCAGAAAACACAAGGGATTTTTGGAGCTCCTGATAGAATAAAATTGTAGTGGTGTCTGTGGTCATCCCCATAGCAGCCAGGTTGGAGTAGGAAAATAAAAGAACTTGAATTCAATCAGATCCATGTTCAAATCCCAGATTCTCTACTTTCTACACTCTCAGAAAGTTACTATACTTTTCAGAGATTTAATGTTATTATCTGCAAATAATTTAAAGAATGCAAAGACGATTTCTAGCCATATGTCACTCTAATGTAGAGGTCAACATTTTTTTCCACCCCTGGAGAAGTTAAATTAAAAACTATCGCTTAATTTTTAATTCTATTTTTCTGCTTATTTGTGTATAACAGAAGGACAATTTAAAAAAGCAGCATATATCTGCTATGCATTTCTATCTTTAAGTCTTAGAGGAAGCATGTTATAATGTAATTGATATAGTATTTTAAAATATTTGTTAATCACATTTTTATTATACTTAACATAGAGAAAATAGAGATAAGCAAATCTCTAAGAGGTAATTGGTTTAAGGCATTATCCTATAGGATTAGATAATCATAGTCATTAAATTTTGTTGTATACTAGAAGCCTGGTGCATGAAATTCATGCGCGGGTATGGTCCCTAGTCCTGACCTGCAATCAGGGCCATCTTCCCCAGCTGCCTTCAGCCAGCTCCGCCCCCTGCCACCACCCACCCCCAGTTCCTCATTTTCAATCAGGTGATTGGAGCCTGCTGGCAGGGGAGAGGAGCCTAAGGTCGGCAGTTCCACCCGCTCTCTGGCCTCGCCCCCTTCACTGGTTGCTCTATGGGTGTGGGGTGACTGGAGGGGTGGGGGCCTTGGCCTGGTACCACCTACATCCCCTGCCACCCACTCCCAGTTCCCCATTTGCCATTGAGCCATAGGAATCTTCTGGCTGGGGAAAGGGACCAAGAGGTGGTCAGTATACCTCATAGTGACTTGTTGAGCAGTCATTCTGGTCATTCCACTGTTAGGGTCAATTTGAATATTAGCCTTGTATTATATACGAGAGGACCAATGAGTGAAAATTCATGCAAGATTAGGGCTTCCTGCCGAAACCGGTTTGGCTCAGTGGATAGAGCGTCGGCCTGCAGACTGAAGGGTCCCAGGTTCGATTCCGGTCAAGGGCATGAAGATAGAGGCCCCGTACACGGGTTGGGGGCTGGCTGGCCTGCCCTGATGGGGGACCCGGATCGGTGAGGGAGTCCCTGCTAGAGGGATCAGAGGCAGTTGTCTGGCAGCAACACATCTGAATAGGTTGGGGGACCCCACTGCGGTGTAGGTTTGGCAGGGTCAAGGGGCAGCGGTTGTTCTGGTCTCTGGTGGTTCTGCTCATTTTTCCATTTTGGTCATTGGGTTTTATTATATAGGACGAGCATATAATTCACATTATAAATGTTAGCAAAAAGATGGAAAAAATAAAATTATGCTTGGCCATATGAAAATCATGTCTGTAACTTGGTAACATTTTAGTTGCAAACTTCTTTTTATAATGATATCAATAGATATGAGATATAAATTCATTAAAAACAATGCAAAAATATATATATAAGGACCTGGCTAGTATGCTCAGTAGCTTGGGCATCGGCCATGAACCTAAAGTTTGCCAGTTTGATTCCTCATCAGGGCACGAGTCTGGAATGCAAGATCAATATGCAGTATAGGGTATGAAGGAGGCTGAATATTGATGAATCGCTTTCACATTGATATTTCCCTATCTCCCTCTCCCTCTGTCTCTTTCTCTCTCTCTCTCTCAAAAAAAAAAAATCTACTAAAAAGTACATATCAAAATGTCTACTCAACAGTGATTATAAATTGACTAGGAATTATTGAGAAATCATATTTTAAGCTTTAAGAATTTTCCAAATGTTTTACAAAGGATATATATTAGTTTAGCAATTAGGAAACAAACATTATATATTCATCTATGAATGGAGTTTGTACTTTTTTAGATGAGAATATATATATATCTTCCTTTTTCTTTCTTTCTTGACATGCTCCATAGTAAATCTGCTAACCCCTCTGCTGCTGGCTCACTCTGTCCCCAGGACTGGTACCCACTAGAC
>NW_006300371.1:1813126-1824533 GCF_000327345.1 Myotis davidii | reverse complement strand
TGTTCGGGACAGACCCTCCCCACGTGAACACTCCCTCCACCCCCCATCCCCCAAACACACGGGGAGGGGACATAGGGCTGCTCGGCTGAGATCAGAGGGGTGGCCTGGCCCAAACCAAACCTCCCTGTGTTACCTCTGGATCCCGCCGGGAAAAGGGCCACAGGCGTCCTCTCCTCTGAGTGCGGACCCGGCGGCGACCACCACTAGACACACTCTCATCGCTGCCTCTCTTGAGGCATCGGCCTCGGGACAAGGGCAGACAACACGAAAACATGGTGTCTTCGCCAATGTCGCTATCCGAGTGAGATGGGAGGGGCAGGGACAGAATGTGGCTGCCTGGTTACCTGGGTTCCAGGCTCAGTTGGGCTCCATTGTCAGCATGTGAGGTATTAGTTGGACCTGCAATCCTTTGGTGCACAGGATGATGCTCCAATCAACTGAGCCATATGAGCCAGGGTTAGAGCATCCATTTTGAATTATGTTTGAACATATGATAAATTACACAAATATCCACATCCATAACATCATTGTCAATACTTCTCAAAATGTATACAACAATTTATGACATATAATTAAACACATATAATATAAAAGTATGTTGTTTTGCAATGTTTATTTTTGAGCATTTATATTTTTACTAATAACATAAATAGCTAGCTCATTTCTTTCTACTTTCTAAGCAGTAGGTGTCAATAAAGTGATCCATTTAAAAGGACAACACATAAGTATCAAAATAGGTCATTTCTTTAATTAGGGCAATTTCTTCACGAATGCACAGTTAACGGTATATAAAACATCAAAGGGGCAAAAGTTGCGCCTTAAACATTAAAGAAATGCAAATTAGATCACATATATTTCCATTATTTCGTACTTTCAAAATGTTATGTGAATAAGCAAAGAATCAGCAGATAAACAACCCATTGCGGTGTTGCTAGTCTTATACAATAAAAGCATAATATGCAAATCAACCGAACGGCCCAACAGTAGAAGGACCACCCTGGCGTCCCTCCTGGAACACGCTATGGCACCCACGGGCACCAGGCCAGCCAAGGTGGGAGCAATGCGATTGGTCAGGGGTCTGCTCATCACCCCATGATCACCTCGCAGACGGAGGTCCAGGCCCCTGGCTGGTGGGGTGATCAATGGAGAAGCTCCACAATCACCCCAAAGAGGGAGCCCCAGGCAACTGACTGTCGGGCTGCAGCTGGTGTGTGGGGCGTCTCTCTGTGAGGGAAGACCGGGTTCCGGATGCCAGCGCCAGAGGGAAACCTGGGTCTCGGGTGCGGGTTCCAGCAGCAGGGGAAAGAAGGAGAGTACTCTTGCATGAATGTTGTGCACCGGGCCTCTCGTAAGAATATCATTTGGTTATTTATAAAGTCACTCCGCAGTCACCGGGGAAGGACGTAGGAGGTTGCCTACAGGGTGTGTTTGGCCCATCTTCTTAGTTATAGACTTGTTTGGGAATAGGTATGTGATATAATTCTGGCTTATTGGATGGAAATAATCTGGCATGTTCTGAAGAGAAGACTTTCTTTTGTGAAAGTTACTGGAAAGTCCTTTTGTCTTCACTAGATGGCTCATTGCATAAATGTAACAATGTGGGAGTGTGGTAACCACTGGTGCTATAGTGGGGAAGAATTTGTGAATTTAGATGATGGAAAAGCCAAGACAGCTGCCAGGAAATAAGGTGGAATTTGTAAGACTTTGCAAATGTGTAGATCAGATCATGACTAACACCAGGTAGAGCACTGCATCTTTCAGTTATGCAACTCATCCAAGTTATTTTTATTTATTTATTTATTTTTAAAGTATATTTTATTGATTTTTTTAGAGAGAGGAAGGGAGAGGGATAGAGAGTTAGAAACATCGATCAGCTGCCTCTTGCACACCCTCCACTGAGGATGTGCCCACAGCCAAGGCACATGCCCTTGACCAGAATCGGACGCGGGACCCTTCAGTCCGCAGGCCGACACTCTATCCACTGAGCCAAACCGGTTAGGGCCCAACTTATTTTTAAAATTTGGATTCCATATGGTACAATCTCATGAAACAGGGTTTCCCAACTGCAACACTGCTGATGTTGACACAGATACATCTTTGCTGACTGTCCTGTGTACTGCGGGATGTTTAGCAGAATCGCTGGCTCCTCCCACGGGTTGCCAATGGAACATCTCCAGTCCTGACCATGCATATTGTCTGCAGACATTGCCAAGTGTTCCCTGCAGGGCAAAATCCTTCTGTGAGAATCACTAATACAGAGACATTTGGGGGGACTTCCTACCAACCATTCCCTCTCTTTACTTTTCTTGATTTGAATTCCTGCCTCCACACGTTCCTTGCTTTGATGCCTAAAGTAAGCCCTATAAATCTGTTCTTTGACCACAGGTCTTTTTTTGAGGCAGGAAAGTGATGAAATCTTGGCTGCTGAATTTCAGGAAAGGTCCGTGATTACATCTAGACAGCAAACACTTCCTCTGTCTTCTTAAAATTGGTGATGCTATTAAATTTATGGAACTATGTAGTCATGGGCAAACACCTGTGACTGTGTTGATTTGAGAAAGCCTTAAGACAAAAGCTGACACAAATAAGAATAGAAAGATAAGTAAACAAGCAAAAATGTTTTTGACAAGTCTATATGTGGTTGAATAAAACCAAATCTGAAACCTTCCAGTTTCATGGGTGAATATATCCCCTTTATTGATAAACTTTTTTGAATTATGTTGGTTACTAGTTAACAATCTATGTGCCTTATCTTAGTCAAAGAATTTGCTTTCTCTTGGGATTTAAAAAAAAAAGGCTCAAACAAGAAGAGTTTAGTGCTGTGTAATAGAAGTTTCTATAATGATGGGAATGTTCTATACTTGTGCTTCCCAGTATGGTATCCATAGCCACATGTGGCTATTGAGCACTTGAAAATTGGCTAGTGGGACTAATGAATTGAATTTACTTCAATATTACTAAGATAAGAGCATGTAACAAAAATTTAATTGCATAATACAGGATTGTTAGCTATAGCCACAAAGATGAACAGCAGAACTCTAGAACTCAATCATCTTACATAACTAAAAATTCATACCTAGTAAGTAGCAACTTTCTATATCTCCCTCTAGTCCCTGGATACCACCATTCTACCTTCTGTTTCCATGTTTTACTATTTTAGATACTTCATAAAAGCTGAACATTTATTATTATTAACTTGAATTAATTTTAATGTCAATACCCAGTTGTGGATAGTGGCTATCATATTGACAGCAGAGGTCTAGAACAAATTACAATGAAACATGGTCATGCAGTTAGATCTTTGGCTAGTAACAAGTCACAGCCTGCAGAGATGGTTAGTAGAGATGGGGCTTTTAGCAAATCAACATATCATCAAATACAACACTTGAAATTAAATTATAGAATGGACAAAACAAACAAACAAACAAACAAAAAACAGGACAATTAGGCAACTATCAGTATTCCAGAGGGTGCCAAAGCTGGCACATTGCTCTGGAAGGATGACTAAAGCAGATACGAAATTTAAATTTGCACAAATCCAAAGCATAGTGTACTTGGTTTTACATTTCGCAGACAGAGTGGCAACCATCTGGATTGAAGATCTTGGGTCAGGTACCCACCAAGGCCCAGTCACATATGGCTAGGGCGGCAGATCACATCATTGGTTTATGAGAGCATTTGTGTATAGTTTCCTAAGTGGGCATTGTAAATATTAATAACAGTCAATATTCTTATCATTTTATTTGGTTTTCTCCATCCATGCAAGATGTGAAGCAGGATTTCCCAACTGCAGCACTGTTGATGTTGGCCCAGATAAATCTTTGTTACCCTCTTTCTATTAGGGAATGAATGGAGGAACAAAGCTCTTAAACAAGTGCTATTACTCCTGCATCCAGAAGGCCTCAAAACTCCTTTAGTTCCCATTTAGTCCCCTTTCCATCACCCCAGGAAACCATTCCAGAAACACTTAGATCAATTTCAAAGTGCCACACTTGTTTCTTTATTTAAATTGCTGCTCTCCATGAGGCATGCTCCCTGAGGAGACACAGCTTGTATCTGTGCAGGTACCAAATCACACCGTCTTTATTCCAAAATTGGAAGTACATGCCTGAAATTAGAGCGTGGACTGCTCCAGAAATCCACAAGCCACGATGTCCCGGGTGTCTTGAGAGTGAATGTGTGGTTATGCACTTGGCTTCCAAAATAGTTAACACGTGTGGAGCACAGACTTTCTCAAAACTTTTCACCTATCCAAGTCAGAGCCATTTCAAAAGTTCAGAAACCACAGGACTCAGTGGGTGGGTCCTGCTCTGTGTGTTTTCAGCTATCTGCAAGAGCCTCAGTGCCATGGAGTTTGCCAGTGTGTCTCAACTGTAAACCCAGTGGGAAGGACGCTAGAGGAGGCAAATTGTCAACAGGTGGGGCATGGTACCAACAGCTAACCTAGGTACTTTTACAAAAAAAAAGGTTGCAAAATCAAAGAGGTGTCAGCAGCCTGCAAGCTCCACTTACCAGGCCCTGCGGTGCTTTCCCAGGCACTCTTCTGCCTGTAGCATAACATATATAAAACCTAAACACTCAGAACTCTGCAGGTTATGAAACAAACTGTCTGAATGGCAGCATTTCTGGGTTCATATAAAACACTGCTCCTCCTTTGGGGAAAGAGGGAGAGAGAAAATAAACTTGCAATAAAGTTTGCCACAGATGGAATTTATAACTCGCCATGTCTTTCATGACTTACTATGTGTGTTCTACGATGATCTTTAGCAAAATGGCCAAAAGGAGATATTAACATCACTGCTGAGAAAGAGTACTGTACTTTGCCCAGCATTGTTGGAACATTTGGAGAGATCACAGGCAAATATTTAGGTTACAGAGACATCTGCCAAGGTAAAGGTCTTTCAGTGAAAAGGGCATTAGAAACTTCTGTTTAGAATATACTTTGCCAAATGAAAGTATCAAAAGTGAGAATAAAATTATCAAAAAGTTGATGGTTGATTTGTGGGGGATGAGGGAAAGGATTAAAGAAAGGAAAAATAATTGTCTGTTTGAGCATCCAACTATAAATAATTTCTAAAAAACTAATCCTACTTAAAATTATTCCTTTTCTAAATGTAAATATATAAAATGAATGCATAATTTAATAGGAAGAGACAAGAGAGAATATAAGCTGCCTGGAGAAGTAAATTCCAAGCTTGAGCTAAGTGTTCTTTCCAGACTATTCTCTTTGGAAGTATTTCCTGCCAAAAGTATGCTCCCAGGCACACCTCGGGTGATGCATTAACATTCTGAAAGCTTTTACCTAAACCAATAAATGAAACTCCCTGATTAGCTATAAGCCCTGTAGACTTGATAACTTTACTCATTAATTAACAAAGGGACAAGTAAAAGGAAGGAGAAAAGTGTAGGGCAGAATAATTTTGCCATTTCTATTCAGTCTTAGAATAACAACAACAAAAATGAAAATAAATGATTTATAGCTGTTGTTTTCTGAGCAATTTGTTGAAATAGCTAGATTTTGGATTTAAATGACAAACTAGTTGATCAGCTATATATATTTGGGCTTGCATGTGTGTATACAGTTACATACACACACACACACATTGAGAAAGCTTAACTCACCATGTCTTTCATGACTTACTATGTGGGTTCTATGACATATTTATGACATATTTGTAAATTCTATTTAAGGAAATGTTATGGATACTTTCACTTTAAAAATTGTGATGATGGGAATTATAGATTGCAAATATATTTCCTAACAGTAACCAAATACACATCTGCTAATAAGATGAAAGGTCACTATAATGATTCCCCTTTCTACTCAGAGATTAAAATGATGACTGGATTTTACAGATGCAGAGGATATGTTGCAAGGAAATATTTATCAACTTAACCAGAAATATCAGACACAGGTAATTTTTTTGTTTATAAACAACTGATCTATTTGGATAGGAAAATGTCACATTGAAACACAGAAGTCCCTGGAGTGGGCATAGAGAGAAGACTGGTGGTAGGAATTATAGATGAATTTCAAAGTAACCAATTGGCCCCTGACAACAGCAGCATTGAAGAGTCTGGTAATATAAGAATGAAAAGGTTGTGCTCCAGCCAGGACAAGATTTAGAAAAGCACTCTCTCGATACCTAATATTACTGTAATATAAACCATATGTCTGTTCTGTGAATATCTCTACAGAATCATCACATTTAAATCAGCAAAATCCATCTGCACTAACCTGACCATTTTTTTTCTAGAAAGTGGCAGTTTTTCTTAAGAATTCTTAAACTGCCGAAACCGGTTTGGCTCAGTGGATAGAGCATCAACCTGCGGACTGAAAGGTCCCAGGTTCGATTCTGGTCAAGGGCATGTACCTGGGTTGCGAGCACATCCCCAGTAGGAGATGTGCAGGAGGCAGCTGATCGATGTTTCTAACTCTCTATCTCTCTCTCTTCCTCTCTGTAAAAAAATCAATAAAATATATTTTTAAAAAAAGAATTCTTAAACTGATTTCCTTAGTGATCAGAAATGAAAATTAAACATGCTGACCTGATTTTAAGGTAAAATTATCTAGCTATCAAAATTTACATAATCATTAGGAATGTCTAACTGAATATGTAGTGATCATTAGATCTAAATATAAGAATTAACAAATATATTAAATTAGATAAAATATTTTATTAAAAATTTTCACTGAAAATCAAAACATTACATATGGTAGCATTCTAAAAAATAACCTTTGAAAATATAGAATTTTTAATCAGTTAACGAACCATCTCCAAGGTAGTTTATTTACTTTACAAATTAATGTTCATTATGCTAAGTGGTTTTGGAGCTAGCACAGATTCTCAAAACATGTCTCTTCATTTAAGGGTTTCCTATTAGAAGACTAAACTATGTGCTAAACATATGAAACTAACTGTAAGGACAAAGTTAAAGAAAAGAGTAAAACATGCCTGGAAAGATGGAAGTTTCCATAACAAGTATTAAGCATTTTCATGTTGGTATATTCAAAATTTGGAACAAGGAAAATATATTAACTTCTGAGCAGTAATCTGAAAGATACAAATCTAGAATACAAGGAATGGCACTGAACGATCACCAGAACAAAATGTGTTTGAATTTATCAATATATATTTAAAATATATATTTAAAAGAAAGAATTTTGCAGATTGCTAAGGAATCCTAGAAAAGACATATCAGAGGAAACTGTCCTTCATTCCCAGGGAGAAAAACCACATTATCCATTCACCTCCCTTCAGGCTGCACCCCTGATCTCTACATAAACTTCCAGCCTCATGACTTCCTTTCTAAGACAATGTGATGGGCATCACAATCAGAATACTAGGACACAAGTTAAGTGTGACTCTGAAGACAGCCATCCAGACTCATAACCTGGCTCCATCACTTACTTCCTGTACAACATGGGTAAGTTACTTAAACTCTTTATAATTCAATTATCATATCTATAAAATGGGCCTAATATTAGCAGCTACCTCAGAGTTTTGGGGTGAATTAAATAGATATAAGATACCTAGAGGAATGACTGGCATACAGTAAGTGCTCAAAATTATAAGTTATTATAATGATAAGCAATTTATATGGTCCCTGTGACAGTGGTTCCCATAATAAATTAATAAATTAATTCTCGTATGCAGCTTCTAGAGTTTCCATCTACATATATGGCATAAAATTATTGCACATGAAATGCCACATTTCTAGTCTGTATGAAAGAGCTCCTACTGCCAATAAATGGGCATTTTGCTGCTATTTCTGTCCCCTCTTCATTTTGTTAATAATATTCTATTTCCTGGAGACTGTTTATCCTTGGGTTTGAGAAGGAGTCGGACATTAAGGCTATTATGCCAGAGGCTATAACCTATCAGACTTCCTCTAAATGAATATTTCACAAAGTGCAGTTCTATGAAATACTAGACTCATGACATAATTCAAAAGTATGATTCCCTTATATTAAAAGGTTGGCAAATACTACATACTACCACCTAAGTTTTCATAGCTATCCCATTCCTATTTTTATCACTAGAACTGGGATCGCTTTTGATTGGTTCTTCACTGCAAGAAAGTTATTTCAAAGAACTAGGATTATCAATTAGTGGTTTATTGCCTCCTAAGTAAAGTCAGTGATGAAACAAATATAAGCCGAATCAAAACATAAGCACATAAACACAGCATACTTTTCTTTATAGTGTCTTAACTCAGGACTTCATTTTGCTACTATTGTCCCCCAAGTAGTCTCTCCATTTCTATTTTATCTTTTCATCAAATTCATGTTCTATATGGTTGTAAATGATCTCCTTCTGAAAAAAAAATTAAGTCACCTCTCAAGTGAAAATTGCCTGTTTAAGAGATAGTAAGAAGGTTCCAACTTACATGCTCTTATGAACTGAATGTTTGTGCCCCCTCAAATTCACACGTTGAAGCTGTATTCAGTGATGGGCCTCTAGGGAAGTAATAAGGTTAAATGAGCTCATACATGTAGGGCTCTGATCCACTAAGATGTGTGTCTTTATAAGAAGAAAGATCAGAACACCATTAAGGTGTGCATGCAATCTCTCTCTCTCTCTCTCTCTCTCTCTCTCTCTCTCTCTCTCTCTCTCTCTCTCTCTTTGTATATGCACCGAAGATAGGCCATGTGAGGACACAACAAGAAGGCAGCTGTCTATAAGCCAGGAAAAGAGTTCTCATCGGAAACAGAATTGGTTGGAATCTTGATCTTGGACTTCTAGCCTCCAGAACTGTGAGGGAAAAGATTTTTTTTTAAGCTCCTCAGTATATAGATTTTTGTTTGGGCAGTGGGAGCTGAATAAAACACATGCCAATGGAGATTGATTGTGTTTGTGGCTGCCTAGTATACTGGGTTATAACAATAAGCAGGTCATGGTACAGTAATCTATGAGTGATATTGGGGAATGGTGGTACATGTGCCATGTGGCTGGCCTATCAATTACAATACATATTTGAAATTCCTTGGCATGGTGTCCATAGCCCTTCATGGTTTAACCTTAACATACCATAGACTAGCAGAACACACCCCCCCCAAAAAAAACAAAACAAAAAAAACCTGTTACAATGAGTTGATTAATCCCAAATCCAAGGGCAGTCACTACTGCCTGGCAATCTTTTAGAGTTCTCCTGCTGGTATTCTACCGCAAGATTTCTCTTCTCTCAAATTTCTGAACACCCCACCATCATCACTTCCTTCTCTCACCTTCACCTGCAACTGTATCCATCTTTTCTCCTGCTACAATTTTGACAAAATTTATTTTCCTAAAAAAGGTAAATGCTTCTACAGGAAAACCGAAAACTATGGTATTTACTTCAACATAGAGAATTAAATGTAGTGAATCCTTTACAAACATAACGGGGGATGACAAAGCCAAAAGAAAACACTTGCATAAAGATTACATGAAGAAGCTTTTCTAGAAATAAAGAACAAGGAAGACCTAGAAGAAAAGCTCTGTGGAGCTGGATATTGGACAGGTTTTCTGTGGAAGGGACACTTCTCAGCTCAGAGCTCCATGTTAGCTTACAGCTCTGGGGGACTCAGTGAAACTGGTTGTGAGGGTATAACAGGAAGCCAGAAATAGGAGCCAGGTATTGCTGGGAGGACACTGAAGGAGCAGGAAACAAAATACAGTCCCTTCTGGCATTTTTTTCTACTTCCTGGCTCCTTCTAATGCCTCCAAGTTAACAGAAAACCGGAAGATAAATGAGTAATATGTTTGCAGCATCATAGGTCAAGGATCACAGAGCAGAACAAAGAATAGGTTTGGAGTTGAGAAATAAGTGATTTATAAGCAAAATATTCTTATAATCAGATCAAATAATTCAATCTCTCCACAGCAGCCAGATTAATCTTTTAAACAATAAGATCTAATTACTTTCCTTTGAAGACAATGCAATGGCTTCTTACTCACTTAGGATAGCTTTGAAATGATATTTCATGACCTATAAATCCTTGCCAACCTATTGATCTAATATCATCTGCATATCAAGTCCCAAATACAACTTGCTGTATTTCAAACACATTGCTCATCTTTCTGCTACCTAACAAATTTTTGAGCATTTACTATATACTCTCATTATGCTAAGCAAAGTCCCTATTCTCATGAGTGTACAATCTGATAGAAATTGGAACCAATGCATGTAACATACATGCAAGTACGTATTTTAAAATTGTTATGCAAGAAATAATCACAAGAATTTAGCACAGAAATTATCATCATGATTAGTGGAATGTTAAGCTGAAGCCTAAAAGATGAGCAGTTATTCATGCAAAAAATAAAGAGAAAAAAATTTTCCATTCATAAGACTACCACATAGAAAGGCCCTAAAAGCTTAATGTGGACAAGTATCAGCCAGCAGCTCAGGATGGACTGGTTGTACTAAGTGAAAGTGAAAGTGAAATAATCCAGAGACATGGTTGAAAGAATATGGTAGCCTAACCAATAGGCATTGTGGGTTTCTCAACCTCACTGCTATTGACCCAGAAGAAGTCTTTTTTTTTTTTTTTTAAGTTTTTTCTGTATTGATTAAGGTATTGCAGAAAGAAGCCTTTTTTTTTTCTTTTCTTTTCTTTCTTTTTTTTTTTTTTTTTTTTTGAGCAGCTGACCTGTGTACTGTAAGATCATTTCTGGCCACTGGATACAGTTGTCTCATGCCCCCAATTGTGACAGCTAAAACCATCTCCACATGTTGTCAAATGTCCCCTGAGGAGCAATCACCTTTAGTTATATAATAAGAATGTAATAAGAAGGTAGAATTGAATTCTAAAAGTGAATCATGAAATCTGTGCCCTATATTGATTAATTTAATGAGTTATGCATTTATTCAAGGTACATTATTGAGCATCTAATATGTGTCAGACACCATGACAAATGTTAGAGGTAAAAAGTGAACCGGACATGTCCTTGCCCTCATGGACATATAATCTGATGCAGAAAAATGTTTCTAAGCAAATAACAACCTGATTGTCTTATTACATGTGTAAAAAGTGCTACAAAGAAAAAGTACATTTTCAGGTACAAAGTCACAGTTATAAATAGAAGAAAAAAGATTTAATCAATTGGCACCCCTTTACATATGAAAATCTCTTTTGTCTAATATAGAACAAATGTTTATAATTAATTTTCAGTTGCATTTATTAGTATATTTGGCTTAAAAATAAATTTTTTTCACTTTTTCAAATTGATCTCAAATAGAAAGAGAGAAACATTGGTTGCCTCCCATGCCCGGATCAGACCAGCTTATCTCTGGAGAAAAATGAAAGCAAAAGATGTAGATTAATATATATGAATACATTGGCTTTCTGGATTCTCTCAATGAACTTAGGATAGACTACATCTTTTTGATTTGAGTTTCACATACTCTCTTTATTGTTGAATAA
>NW_006300371.1:1798790-1812593 GCF_000327345.1 Myotis davidii | reverse complement strand
ACTGAGGGGGCAGATGCTCAATGCAGGAGCTTCCCCTGGTGGTCAGTGCACTCCCACAGGGAGAGCTCTGGTCAGCCACAAGCCAGCTGATGGCTGCCAGTACAGTAGTGGTGGTGGGAGCCTCTCCTGCCTTCTCAGCAGCACTAAGGATTTCTGACTACAGCTTAGGTCTGCTCCCCGAGGGCAAGTGGACATACCCCGAGGGCTGCTGGGCTGCCAGAGGGATGTCTGATTGCCAGCCTAGGCCCAATCCCCCGGGGAGCAGGCCTAAGCTAGCAAGTGGTCATTCCCCGAGGGGTCTCAGACTACAAGAGGGCACAGGCCGGGTTGAGGGACCCCCACACCGAGTGCACAAATTTTTGTGCACCAGGCCTCTAATATATATATGTATATATTCAGTTACAAGAAATACCTGACCTGTATAGTAGCAACGCCCTATGAATAAGCTCTGCTTCCTATACCAATAACTGAGCATTTTAAAAACATTTATTTAAATCCAAGCTGATGATACATTTCATCATCGAAGATGCTAGCTATTAATCAAAATCAATACCTCCCCCTCCCCCGGGCTCTCACCTATACTATATTAACCATGTCCTTTGCAACTGTGTGTGACCACATAGCTCAATTTTAACCAATGGAAAGTGAGTGAATGTGATATGTGCTTGGCTTATCCACCAATCCTACATCTATTCCATAATCTAATTTCCCCTCCTATGTGTCTCTGAAATGGACTTAGCAGCAATTTTAGAAGCCCATTGTTGAAAAAGAAGAAATTTCCAGAAACAGCAAATTCTTAAAATAATATTTGGAGAAAATATAGTCTTCTGTTCAGGACCATTATATAAGCAAAAAATAAACCTTAGTCTGTTCCACCAAATACATATTTTGTGGTTCATTTGTTACTGCACATCTTAAAGCAACACTCATAGGCATTTGTCACTTGGCAGAAAGTAACTTTTATTTATTGCTCATGTGATAAATAATTTGGCCACATTTCTACTAGTAAAACTTCACTAACAAATATTAACTAATGGTAGAGTTATTGTGGTGATTATTTTACAATACATACAAATATCAAAACATTTTACAAACTTAAAACTAACACGTTACGTGTCAATTATATATCATGTTAATTATTTCAATAATATTTTCAAATTAGAAACAAACAAAAATATTAACTAGTGGCTTTATGATTTGGAAAAAATTAAACACAAAAACAATGAAAATTAGCATCCTACTTTTGCTATCTGATGTGCAAGATGGCAGACCAAGAAGCCACAAGCCCACCTTCTTTACAGATACACTAGTGAACAATATACTAGTGTATACCTTTGTGAGGATTCTAGAGACCACTTGAAAAGATAGAGCATCAAGCCATTGTAAAACGAAGGGTAGAAAGGATAGAAAATTTGTAAAAAGGGTAGAAAAGTTTGCAAAGCATTTGGAATGCCCAGTACGCCCCTCATGCTACATCGGAAAGCCTGGAGAAGCCAGGAGTAGACATCCCATACTGGAGCTCCTACCTTCAGATAGAAACAGAGTTCTAAAAACTATGCATCCAAAACTCTGGCTTAACTGTGGGGCTGCATGAGGGACTGGCTTCTGTCTCACTTTACCCAGAACATTATCCATATTGAATCCAGAGTTTGTAATCTGCTAAAAAAAAGGGATAATCCCAAATCAATAGCTTAGGTTCTGCAGATAGATGCTAGGAGAAGAGATTTATATAATAATAAAATATTAGGGAGGCACTATAACCCCAGTTGGGCTGCTTGGTGTAGGTCTTCCCCGGCACAGTCAATGTTGATACACAAAGAATACATGAGGTGATTTTTTTAATACCCAAATTTCAGCATAAACATTTGCAAGTTATGTAAGTTAACAGGGAAATATAGCCCAATTAAAGGATTTTTCTTGATTTGTCTCTTCTAAAGAGGTGCAGAGCCATGAGCTGCCTGATAAAAAAAATTTTAAACAACTGTCATAATGGAATAAAACTAAATCAATGGCACAAAGAAAATTTTTAAAAATCCACAAATATTTATAAAACAACAATATATTCTTAAACAACCAATGAGTCAAAGAAGATTTAGAGAAAACCTAACATACCTTGAAACAAATGAAAATAAAAACATAATGTGCCAAAATTTGTGTAATGCAGCAAGAACAGTGCTAAAAGGAAGGTTTATAGCTGTGAATATGTACATAAAGAAAGGAAAATATCTCAAATCAACAACCTAACTCTACTAGTATAACTCAAGAAACCAGTATAAAAACAAAAAAGCATATCTAGCATGAGAGAGAAAATAAAGAATAAAGCAAAGATAAAGATAATTGAAAGTAGAAAAGAATAGAAAAAATCAATATATATGAGTTGGTTTTCTAAAAGTGTTTTAAAATGAGCCCATAAGTAGATTAATTAAAAATAAACAAAAATACAGAGAAGACTGAAATTAGAATTAGAAGATATATTAAAACTAATGCCACAAAAAGTAAAAGGAACATAAAAGAATACTGTGAATAACAGTATGTCAGTAAATCTGATAACTTAGAAGAACTGGATAAGTTCCTAGAAACACATAACCTACCAATATTGAACTATACAGTAGAAAATATGAACAAACCATAAATCATTAAGGAGACTACTTCAGGAATAAAAAAACTCCCAACTACAATAAAATAATGTTTAAAAAAACCACAAAATTTATTGTACCCAGACTTTCTGATTTAAAAATATATCAGGAAGCTAAAGGAAAAACAAACAAAAGCAGTGGGATACTAGCATAAAGCCAAACAAATATACCAATGGAATAGAATAAAGAATCTAGAATTCAACCCTTGCATATATGGTAAAATGATTTTCACAAAGGTGCCAAGGTCATTTAATGGATAAAGCATAGTCTCTTCAATAGTACTTAGATAACTGAATATTCACATGTTAAAGAAAGTAGTAGATTCTTTATCTTACACTATATACAAAAATTAACTCAATTAAAAACCTAAATGTAAGATCTAAAACTAGAAAGTTTATAGAAAAAAAATATAAGGGAAAAAAAAAACTTTAAAAAAAAAAACACAAAACTTTTTGACTAGGGCACCAAAAGCACAGGCAACAAACATAGAAGTATACAAATGGGACTACAGCAAACATAACTTTTATGCACCAAAGAACACAATCAACAGAATGAAAAGAGAACCTATGGAATGGGAGGGGAAAAACATTTGCAAATCATATACCTGAAAAGGGGTTAATATCAAGAATATATAAAGAACTACAAGTCAACAACAAAAGATCAAATAATTCAATTAAAAAATCAGCAAAGGACTTGAATATATATTTCTCCAAAGATGGTATACAAATGACCAACGAGCATACAAAAGATGCTAACAGCATTAATCACAAGAGAAAGGTGAATCAAAACAATGAGACATCACTTCACATCCATTAAAAAGAGAGAGAGAAAGATAAAATAACAAGTGTAGTTAAGGATGTTAAGTCATTGGGACCCTTGTGCACTGTTAGTGGGATGGTAAAATGCTGCAACCGCTATAAAAATCAGTATGGACGTTCCTTCAAAACTATAGTAATTCAGCAATCCAAACTATAATAATTCAGCATTTCAAAGAGATATTTTTATTTCTATATTCATAATAGTACTATCACAATGACCAAAGTGTGAAAGTAATCCAAATATCCATGAATGGATAAACAAAATCTGGTATATACACACAATACTATATTAGTCAGCATTAAAATGGAAGAAAATCCAAAAAAGAAAAGTAAAAAAAAAATCCTTTCACATACTATAAAATGGATGAAATAAGCCAGTCATAAAAATAATTTTTGTGGGATTTCACTTATGTAAGATACCTAACTTTGTCAAATTTATAGAAACATAAAAAAGAATGGGGTTACAGGGTCTGGGGAGATAAAAACAGGTGAATTGTTGTTTAGTGATTTCCAAGATTAAAAAGTTCTGGTGATGTTTCACAACAATGTAAACATACTTAACACTGCTTACCTGTATACTAAAAAAGGGTTAAGATAATATATTTTTTTAACATAGTCAAAACATTAGCATCCTGCATGTCATCTAAAGCTGTAGTTTTCAAATGTTTTGGTCTTTCACTTTAATAGATATAATATATGTATATGCATATACATGTATATGTAATACACATCTATCTACCTATCTATCTATCTATCTATCTATCTATCTATCTATCTATCTATCTATTTATCTATGTATCTATAAGTATACATAAAATGCATATATTCACCACTATATTCATATACTACTATACTTAGCTAATATTTCAAAGTGCAATATGTACATAGGATAAGGGTCATACTTAATGATAGTGCATATGAATTCACATTTTTAAAGCATTCTTTTAAAAATTAATTTATTTTAAAGTGTTCTTCATGATATTAATTTAAAAAATTTGGCCATCTACCATACCTAATTAGATAATCTAATTTCACATCTTTTGTAATGTGACCTATAAAGACTTCATGCTAAAATAAAGGTAATGTCAATTCTGCCATTTCTTTTTGGTTCCTTAAGCTTGTATGATTAATATTATTTCAATTTGAAATTTTCTTTTCAGGAATATTTCAAGCCACTTTCTCAATATTGTAAGGTGAAGTTATTAAAATTAAATAATACGATCTATAAGTTCACTCAAATGATCACATGTAAATTTCAATGGATAGCAATATAATGAAAGTGAATAAATAAATAAGGGCAGCACTGTCAATCACTCCATATTGTTAAATTCCCCCAATTCCTGCAGGCTCTCTCAGGCATTACTGTCAATGACAGATGACTGATTGTCTGACCTAAGGACCATTGAGGACAGTAGGGTTAATCAATATATTAAACACTGTTAAGGCTTAATTTGTTTCGTATCTTTAGGTGGAAAATGAATATAAATAGACACTTTAATATTTCCTTCCTGGGCAAGTTTGGAGTTCCACTTCTTATTTATTTATTTATTTATTTTAAACTGGAACAATCAAAGACATATTTAGTGCAAACTCAGCTTTTTAGCAATATGGTCCCTGAAAATGAGCAGGCTTCTTATCCATCTGATTTCTTAACAGTTTCATGTGTTAGTTATCACCCAAAGTTCTTTCCCAGACATAGTTCTCAAATGTGCTTTCTTTGTTCACAAACCAGCATTCTCCCATTATGCCCTCTGCTTTCTCAACTTAATGCCTGAGACCTTAAAATCATCTGGCATTCAGTTGGTATTCATAGGGTGGTAGCATCCTTAATCTATTGCTTCAAAGTTGAATCTTAGTTCAACTGAGGTATTTTAGTGAGTGTTTATCTTTCAAATCATTTTAAATCTTATCTCTCACACTTTCAAGTCTAGAAACAACAACTTTGCCAACCCCATCAGGCCCTTGATATCTGATCTCCCCTCTATCCACTCAATCTCTGTTTGAAACCACCCACTTCTTACCTGAGCTTATCTATATATATAAAAGTCTAATCAATCGGCCGACAGGCTGACACTTTGACCATCTGACCAGTAGCTACAATGAACATTGACCACCAGGGGCAGATGTTCAATGCAAGAGCTGCTGAGTTGTGGTGACTTGGCAGCTGTGGTTGTTGGGTGACACACTCAGAACCAGAGAAGAGGGAGTCCTATTCCACGGTGTGTCACCGAAGAACCGCCCTCTCACAATCCGGGACTCCTCAGGGGCTGTCAGAGAGCCTGCCTGATCCCCACAGGCCAGGCTGAGGGACTCCACCTGCCAAAGGGACCCCACTCACTCTGCAGATACCCTTTGAGCCATGGCACCACCCCAGGTGCTGCTGGCTGGGAAAGGACAGCAGGAGGTTGGCTCCGGGGAGTGTCTGGCCTTTCTCACCCATTCCCACTCCGCCAGACACCTTCTAATTAATTTTCTTTCAATGTGCACAAATCTGTGCACCAGGGCACTAGTCTTTTATAACACATTGACAAAAGGTATCCAATAATAGCCAACACATCCTAACACTGGCCTTTTCTAATCACTTCTTAGAGTTATAGGCTTGGAGGTATAGGTTTGCTTTCCAAATATCTCATGAGAGAATTTTGCCAAATGTTTTGCAACTATATAACATGAACTATAAGCAACTCAGCCATTGATACAGTCCCTTTGCCATGTCACCTTTCTCCTAATTATTAAACTAATGCCATGCATTAAGCAGAACTTTCACTTCAATGTACATATTTCTGTATTAGAGAAAGTCTGTCATACCAAATAAACCCCAGATCTCAGTGGCTAAATTCAATAGACGTTTGTATCTTCATAAATTATAAGTGGTAGTAAGGCAAGTTTGGGGAAGGAAATATCAGCTCTGTGTGACCACCAAGATATCCAGGCTCCTTGTATTTAGTAGTTTTATTTTGACATTCTCTCTATGAGCTGACAGATGGGGAAGAAAGTAATTCATTACACATTTTATTTTATGGGCCACACACAATATGGACATGTATTACTTTTACTCCCAAGCCATAGCCACATTAATTTCAAGGGACACTGAGAAATGTAGTCCAGCTGAGTGTCCAGAAGAAAAGGCAAACCATTTGGAAACCAACCAATCTCTCTAACATATGAATGACTGAAATAGCCTCCCAAATGGTTCCGGCTTTTACCTTTGCTCTTCTGTGATTCTGTTCTCAATACAACAGCCAACAATATGTCAGATATTTTCACAAAATTTTTGTGAAATATGTCAGCTATTTCACAAAATTTTTCAAAACCCCACAATTATGCTCCATTTTATTTGTAGTAAGGGCCAAGTCATTACAATGGCCTATAATGCCTACTATATTCTGGCCCCAGTATATCACTATCCTCATCTCCACCAATCTTCTCTCACTCAATCTGCTCCAGCCACATTAGCCTCCTAAATGTTCTTAAGGCCTCCAGAAAAGAGAGGAGCTGCTTGGTCTTAGGTTCTTTGTTTGCCTTTCCTTCTGCCTGGGGGACTCTTGCAAAAATCTGCATGACTAAGTTCACTATTTCCTTTAATTTTTCTCAGATGTCACTATCTCAATGAAACTTTTGTCCCCCAACTACTCACAGCTAATAACACCTGAATGCTAGAAATCAATATACCTGCTATCGCAATCATTAGTAGAGTGTGCCAAATGGTTCTTGTTCTCCCCAGTACAAGGCAACTGGCAGGACTGTACTTCCTGGCTGGCCCTCTTACTGAATGTCACCACGTAACAGACTCTTGCCAATGACCTGTGAATAGAAGTGCAGTGTTACCTTCCAGGCGAGAATTAACCACCTGACTGGAATGCTCTGAGCTCTCTTTTTCTCTGGCATGGTAATGGCATAATTGAAACCGTGGCACTTTTACTCTTTGTAATGTATCGATTACTTATTTGTTAAATTTACCATTCATTGTCTATCTCCCATGGCAAAATATAAGTTTAAATGTCAGGGATCTTTATCTGTTTTATTTATTACTACATCAAAAGTTCTCTAAGTAATGTCTGTTACCTAACACATGTTTATTCAGTAATAAAAATGAGACAAAATTAAAAAAAAATACTTATCGCTCTAACTGGTTTGCCTCAGTGGATAGAGCGTTGGCCTGAGGACTGAAGGGTCCCAGGTTCAATTCCGGTCAAGGGCATGTACCTTGGTTGTAGGCACATCCCTAGTAGGGGGTGTGCAGGAGGCAGCTGATTGATGTTTCTCTCTCATTGATATTTCTAACGCTCTATCCTCCCTTCCTCTCTGTATAATTTTTAATAAAATATATTAAAAAATACTTATCAACTCCAGCTGTTTTGGCTCAAAGGATAGATCGTTGGCCCATGGACTGAAGGGTCCTGAGTTCATTCTGGTCAAAGGCACCCACAGCGGTTGCATGCTAGACCCCAGCCCCTGTTGGGGCGCATAGGGGAGGCAACCAATAGAGGTGTCTCTGTCACATCAATGTTTCCCTCTCTCTATCTCTCCCCCTTCTTTCCATTCTCTCCAAAACATCAATAGAAAAATATCCTCAGGTGAGGACTAACAACAAAAAATACTTATCAGAATGATTAATGAATTAAAGGCACCCTCAAAATTATATTCTACATAATGAAGAAACCAATAAGAGGTCAGTAAACAGAATGGCCAAGAAAAGGCTCCAAGATATAGTTGGTGACAATGAAAAAGTAAAGCCTAAAAAGCTAGTCTAAATTCTGAATTATCTCAGAATAGATGTAGAAATATATTTTATAAAGAGCAATGGAAAATACATTCTTATACATAATCATGTTTATTTTTACATGTACAATTATTTGTATATTCTTCTTTTTCTACTAATTATATCTACATGATTAATACATAACATTTGTATAAACCTAAGAGGTTGAGACTTAACGATCTTCAAGGATAAGGTATCATTTTCCTTTCACTAAAGGAATTTCTCTAGTTTTAGCTGGATCTCTGCATATAGTATTTCTGAGTCCCAATGGGTGGGAGTCCTAGCTCTTCACCTGAAAGAAGCTTGCCCAGAACTCTCTATAACCTTCCTAACCACTGGGGAGAAACGCCAAACACTGGAGCCGCTGGTTTCAGTTGACAGAGTTGCCCTGGCCATCCCTGCTCCATTATCCTATGGACCGTGATATGAGACAGAAATCAATGTCTAACTTACTTTACTCACTATATTTTACGGTCTCTTTATTATAGTGACTTGGCTGTTACTTTAACTACTACTCAATCCAAGTAGGATGTGACCACAGAATTAGCTCACACTATTTGTTGTTCAAAATAATATAGAGGCAAAATGATATTTCCTAATTTATTTATCATCAGATGTTAATATTTATAAAGACTCAATCATAAAATGATTCTCCCTTTTCTAAAAATATTGGTCAGAAATAAAACAAAAGTACCACAAATTTTTCAAAACCTTGTCTTATTATTAGACATATTCACTATTTTAACATATGTGAATATTTGCATGAACTTGTGTGTATTTTCAACAATTGACACAACAATGTCTAGGCATTTTTTTTTCCTATTTCTTTTTTTTCTTTATTGATTAAGATATTACATATGTGTCCTTATCGCCCCATTGTCCCCCTCCCCCACTCATGCCCTCCCCACTCTGTTGTCTGTATCCATTGGTTAGGCTTATATGCATACATACAAGTCCTTTGGCTGATCTCTCCCTCTTAACCCCACCCTCCCCTACTTTCCCTCTGAGGTTTGATGGCCTGATCAATGCTTCTCTGTCTCTGGATGTGGTTTTGGCAAAATTTTATATTTAAGAAAATATAATATGAAGAAATCTGCACCTCACTCATGTAAATTTTCTTTATCAACACCCAATACAAAAACAATGAACATCTGCATAGAAAAAAGACACTTCCTTCATCACCAAAGAGTAACTTTTCAGTCAATAATGTTAGTTTTACTTAAAATATGTCCTTTGTTACATTGTAGTACAATATGAAAAAATGCATGTGGGGAACATCCTGTAAAAGCATAGCCAATCTATATTTTGCATGATTATATTTGTAAATCATTATTTTAGATCAATTTGGTGCAAGTTATTTTCACTTGTCTATAGTCTCCATGTCTCATATACATGGAAATACTAATTTCATAGCCCCCAAGGCTTGTCAGGTTAAAGATTAATGAGCATACTATACCCAGAGGCTTGGAAAGGTTAGGCATAATTACAAATGGGTATTATATGCAATGCTGGAGATGTGCAAGCTGTTTTTCTTTAAAGGGCAAGAAAAATGGTAATGAAGCTTATGGGATTCATGTCAACTATTGTATCTCCAAAGAAAGGTCTTGTTAAAATTAGAAATTAACATGCTAACTAAAAAGGATTGTAAAAAGTCTACCCTTCGTTTTATTCACGATTAAAACACTAACACTATCAACTACCATACGGTATAAATTCTGTATAATCACAGGCCTGTACTAACACTGGCTTTTAATTTTACTGTTTTCTTTATTAAAAATACTTTTTTCATATTTATAATAAAAAGAAAAGTTATGGCGAGAAATAAATACAGTAGCTATGCATTGCTATTGGAGAAATTAAATAGCATTTAGAGAGGGATATGTAGTTTCCACTTGAAATTTTATATCTCACCATTAGAAGACCTACTTTCCATGGAAAATAACTTAAAGCTTCTTTAGAGGTTCAGTTACACAATTATTATAAAATATAAGCTGAACATCTGGCCATCTCAGCACATGGGGATAGTATTAGGATTATAGTAATTAAAAGAAATCCAGACAGTGTTTTACTAATTATAAAGTGTTACCAGGGTTAAAACATTCATGTTTAAAAATTAGAAAGCTGTTGACCTAATTGGAGGAGCTTTTACAACAAACGTTTCAGAACAAGAGAATGTGTTGGAATTAACTTTGCTCAAAAGAAAAAAGAATAATAATATTGATCTCTAAGTGTTGAGAATATTTTTTGTAACAAAAAGATTAGATATTAACAGTCTTAATTTATTACTTTTTAGAGTATTATTCAAGCTCCTATAAGGGCATCTGTGCTACTTTTCCAGTATATTTCTCTACTTGTTCCACTCAGTGACTTTGCATTGTAGTCCTTCATACTTGCATTAACATTTTTCTCTATAGAATAATTTCCATTAATACATGAGCATAAAGGTTTCCATCTCCTTTAAAAGTGGGAAACAAAAACAACCTTTTGTCTTTATTACCATTCTACACATTACCCCATATTACTCATTTTCTTTATAGCAAAAATATTTAAAATACTTGTCTATTGTTCCTGTCTCTAATTCCCTGCTTCCAATCTCTTTTAAATTCACTCAAATCAGACTTTCAATTCACACCAATTAACTTAAATAGCTATTGTCAAGGTTATGAATTACCTTCCTAAGTCCAATATTCAACCCCATCTTCTTCTTCCATGGCCTATTGTAATCATTTGGCCTGTAATTCCTTCCTTCTTGATATATTTCCTTCACGTAGCATCCAGGACTCCTGCAAGTAACTGGTTTACACTCTCCTCCTTGGTTACTTCATCTAATTTTCCTTGCTGGCTTCTAATCTTCTTTCTGAGTTCTTAATGTTGTATATAAATGGCCCAATACAGTCTTTGGACATTTTCTTTATATCTGAACTCTCTCCTTTGGTGAGTTAATCAGTTGCATGGCTTTAGAGATAATTTATAGGTTGATGACAGAAAGATAAGGACTTTTGCTATTGACTAAATATCCAAGTTCCTCACATTACCCAGACCCCTTGAAATTAGGTGGGCCCATTGGGTTGGCCATTACCAACGAGTGATGTCTATCTCTTCTAGGCAAAACATTTAAGAGCTGGTGTAGTACCCTCCCACACATGATAGTGATGATGATATATGGTTATGGTGAAGATTCTTTAAATCTTCTCAGTGATCTCATCCATTACTCTTTTCCCATCTTTCATATTTTTCCAGCCCTATTGACCTGCTCGCTACTTCTTGAATGCACAATACACCATTCAATTTTAAGACTTTTTGCATATACTATTCTCATTTCCTGGCTTGCTCTTCCTCAGACATATATTTGTAATCCTCCTCACCTTTATAACTGTTTCTCTTCAATTTCAGTTGACTTCAACCAACTTAGGGATGATCTGTGTCTTAGCCTGGATCTCCTAGAGCAGAGGCTAGTGAAGGAGTAAAAGACAATACTTTATTTGAAAGGTTTAAATCTTCCGTAAGAACGAGGAAAGAATCAATTGGATGAAATGTTAAGAGAAGCACTGTAAGGTGATGCATTACTATGCTAACCATCACATCACATTGAGCTGCTGAGAGATCTAGTAGGTTGTTGCACAGGTGATTTTGCTCAGGCAATATGAAATAACTCTTGAAAGTTCAAATGGGGAAACTGTGCCATGGATTAGTATATTAGAGGGAGAAAGAAAAGCAAGTCAATCTACTCAGCTCATTCCTATTTCATGTTTCCATTGGTCAAAATTAGCTGCTTGGGTATTTAATGCCCCTGAACTACCTGGTTGCATTATTTGATTCTTCTGCAACTACTTGGAAAGCTATAACCTAAAGTCTGTGGTGTGGTGTTTTTATTTAAGTTTATTTGTTAAAGGAACCAAAGACATGAGCCTGATTGGCCTCAAGCAGAAAAACTGTGTGAACCCATGCAGGGATGGGAGGTCAGGGAAGCTGCTAAGGAAGCCAGAGGTTGAATAACCAATAACTGAGAGTCAAGGAAGTCAGAACATTTGAGAGGGTTCCTAGGATGTGTACTTCATAACCTATTGTTTTCAATTGTTCGCATCCACATTTTAAAGCCACACTTACTATACATGCCTTTTTTTTTTCCAGATAATACTCATTTATTTTATTTTCTACCTTTTTACTAGCGATATAAATGTCAACTTATAGATAGATTAGGTAGCTGCCTAGACTGAATGTTCAGCTTTGAATAACAAATAATTAAAGACACACTAAAGGTATAGGAGAAAATGTTATATACTTGGGCTATGACATGTAGAACACTTGGACACTGACTTGTACAAGCTGCTCTATCAAAGGCTAAACTGTGAATTGTGAATTGTGAGGGTGTGATCTGGTAGATAGTGAATAACCAATTCCTATTACCAGTTACTCAGGATAGATAATCATCAATATCTATCTGCCCTCCCAGCCGAGGTCCTGTCCTTATAATCATAGTGTTAGAATTGAGCTGAGCCATGACTAATATTGAATTCTTCAAAAGTAAAGTAACCCAGTGTAGAGAAAATGAATTCCTTCTTTACTCTTCTGGGAATTGTGCTAAGTTTCTTGCGGAGGCAAGTGTGCTCCATTCTGCCCATAAAGTAAAACAAAACCTGTTTTTGCATCACCTTGCAGGTCTACCATTGCTAACTCAGATTAGACAGAACTCTGGACACAGCCATCCTGAGCAAAGTAACCAGATTGCTTGGCGACTGAATATCCAAGGTCCCCTCAAAGCAGTACTCCAACTTTCAAAATCCACACCTATCGATAAACAAGAAAATTTCTTAATTCGCCCTACTCCTGATTTGAAAACATAATATTTTAGGGATATATAAAAGTTTTTTCCTCCACATTGTAAGCCATGTGTCAGTAGTGATAACTCTATTGTTGACACAGGAAGTGATCCTAAATTTAAATCTGCAGATCTATTTTACAAGATCGCTATTCCAGCTAAATTTAAGAACATTTGGCATCAAATGGAGAGTTTTACACAATTTAGCTATATTTGAATAGTCAGGCAAGTGCAATTATTAAGTGTTTACGACACTATTTTATCATTTTAAAGTTAGATTAAATTAGGCCATATTATCTATTTTTTATATTTTAAAAAAAACTATTTAGAAACAACAATAAGAACTTCTTTCATCTGTAAATAACATAGTTTATTTTCATGTTCTTATTTTAAAATGATGTGGTGACCATGACTTCTTTGTTACTTCATTTAGTTTATTCTTAAATAATACTTAATATTCTTAAGTAATAGAGAAATAGGTAATAACATGGATGAGAAAAAAATGGGCATGGAAACCTTTACCCACTATATGTCCAGATCAGAATGCATTTTGCCAAGACTTTCTTACTAAGGAGCCCTCAACACAAACACTATCTACAAAGCTAACAGCACTGGAGCAGATATCAGTGAAGAAACTTTCTAAAAGCTTGCATAGTTCTTGTTCCTTTTAAAAAAAAATTTGTTTCCTGATTTTGCTCTCAGATGGGATTTTGCTGATGTTTTTTAGGAACATTCCTACTAATGAAAAGGTCTTTCAATTTAATAGCT
>NW_006300371.1:1795645-1798152 GCF_000327345.1 Myotis davidii | reverse complement strand
TCTCCCCCATTACCGATATTGAGTTCAGTAGCACACAGATTTGGAAGCATGGCTAATCGTCAACAGTAACGCCTGGATGCAGTGTGGTCAAGTGTGTTCTGCTATCAGAACATTTCTTTTCTCCGTAATTATTTATTAAATTGTAATAAACCCTTCCTTTTTTTTTTTCAAATGAGAAAGGGGAATGTGAATTTTTCAAAACATTAAAGCACTTAAGCTTACAATCCCAAAATTGTTCAAGCTGAACTCACAAATTTTAGTTAGTTTGTTTTGGCACAGATAAATCTATGAGCAACATAAGAATAGATTCATATCACAGTTCTATAATTTTTGTACCATGCTAAAAGAGAAATGTTATTTTTTTTATTAAGAAGCAATAGTTCGTTTTAGTCAAAGACCTCATGGTTATGGGGTTAAGCTTGCATTTATTTCCTCTTCCAGCAAACATTTACAGGGCGCACTATTCACAAGTATTTCAATTAAGTATTTTGGGTCTTTCAAATATGAACAAGAAGTTACCCCTGCCTCAGAAAGTTTATGACTCAATTTGGTGAAAAAGCAGTAGCCAAATAAATACCAAAAAAAAAATGCAAGCACTATCTAACAAATACTTATAACACAGATTAAGACAATTGATAAATCCATTTCCCCATCAGAACTGGAGACCAGTCAGGATACTGGGGGAGAAAGATCAGAGACAGACCCAGAACTAAGCATAGAGACCAGGATCTAGAACACAGGCAAGAAGATTTGGGGACCAAAGAAAAGAGAGGGACAAAGGAAAACTGTGGGCAAGGACTCGGTATGCAAATAGAAAATAATAATGTTCATAAAGACAAACAGATCTTTTTCATGTAAAATGATAGAAGAGCTTTTAAAATGTTAATGTATGAGAAACTGATGTTCAAAGAAGCTGTGCTGAAAAATCCCCACAGAAAATAAAGCTTAACAACATATCAATTATTTGAAGAATTGATAACTTGATGAAGCAATCATTTGTTGTTGATTGTTGTAAACTGTAAACTGGTCTGCTTTCACAATTTATTATGACAATGGGGATGAGCTGCTCTCAGGCATCTCGAGTCTAGTTCTGACTTTTCAAATGCTATCACACGTGCATGTCACAGCTCCTTTGAGATTTAGTTTTCTCCTCTTTAAAAATGGTGCCAGGAATAGAACAGGTTGGCAAAGAGTTGGGTGAGGAGGGATTTCATTTCCAAGATTCTATGGCATGATAGCATATATGGTAAGGACAGAATCGGAAAATAGTGTAAAGAGTTGCATCTGGGCAGTGTGGACAGGCCACAAGGCAGGGAGCAGGGGGAAAGTTTATTGTGTGATACTTCATGCAGGAAACAAAATGTAAGCCAGTGTTGTAGCAGAACTCTTAACAGTTTGGGGAAAAATGCAAAGGGAAAGCCATGAGAAGAGACAACGTGACAAAAATATGTGTTGAGGTGATGGCAGTGCTTCAATTAGCTTAAGGAGAGGAAATGTACAGGGAAGTGGGAGAGAAAAAGCTAGCGAAGATTCATGAGTGGGCATGTAGTTTAGGGCTATATTAGTTTTTTTTTTTTTTAACATGAGTATATCTGTGATTTAAGGTAGACTCTCATGTGGGTGACCCCAGTGTCATCTCTTCTAGTCCAGGCTGGTGGCCCCCTAGCCCAGCAATCAAGGGTCTTTTCCACCAGCCTCTCTAAATCCATGTCAACACAGACAGGTAGCTGTAACCAACCAAAAATATAATCAGGAAAATTGAACTCTATTTTCTGGTCTTACTTCTGAGATATTAAACTGGTAACTGAGCTAAAATGGAGCCAAAGGTATACCATTGGCCTGGGAACCTGGGAGTGGAAGGAAGTAAAAGATGAAACCTAGTGCAGAGGTTCTACCTCCTAAAATGTGAGATGGATAAGGGAAAGGGAAGCCACCACAGGTCTGTGAGGCATCTTCCAGGAGCCTTGCAAGATTGATAGAGCCCATTAGGAAAAGGGAAACAACTGTGGAAAGATGTGAAGAGCAATCGGATTGGAGCTTGTTGGAGTTAGGTATGGGCAGGGCATGTTTACCATGACTGGACCTTACCCTATGAGAAAGAGTTCCATGGACTGAAAAAAGAGCAGGAGTGTTTTACATAGAAATAAAAATATAATCAAAAGTGGAAATTAGCTACTGTGTGTAGAGAAGTGAAGCCAATAAACTCTGAGAACACTCTTCCCAGTGGGAAGGAGGGGGTGGGAGGTTGCTTAGCAAGGTAGAACTGATTATGGGATGTCTCATAGTCTTCCTATTCTCCCAGAGCTTGACTGCCTTCCCTTCTTATCATCATGTTGAGTGTGGCCAGGGAAGCAGGAGTCCCTAGTTATACATCGTGAAAAATCAAGGAAACACAAATGAGCCAGGGTAAGTCAGAAAGACAAGAAGAATGCACACATAGAAAAGACCATGAATAATTTCCTAGCCTTCATCAAAGGATTAATTTGTGGCATTTGTGTTTTATATGT
>NW_006300371.1:1780541-1795481 GCF_000327345.1 Myotis davidii | reverse complement strand
GTTATGCTGCAGTAAAGTATTCCACACTGAAAATAAAGCAGTCATTTTGCAGGATACGAGGGCATTTTTCAGAGTGGTGTGTTTTGGTCCTGGTTTTATATTTAATCCTCACATGAATAACAAACTGTGGCCTTCTCCAACACTCTGCAAACAGAGTCTGCCACCACTGTCATTGAAGACAGGGTCATTATGTTCAGTGACTCAGATTCTTTCAACCTCAATTTGCAGGAAGGAAAAAGGGTTTCACCATATCGGTGTGAAGGCTAGATATCCAAGTGTTCATACATTGAAGGTGCAGAAGCCACCTGTACCCTCACCGGAATTGAACCCTCAAGCCTCATTTAGGCCATCTGTGGGATAATGGTGATATATTAAGGCCCAGAAGAGGTATATTTGGTGTTATAGTTTCTAATTAATTTTAATCTCTATACGTGAGTTTACTTTGTAGTCAGACCATGATATAAAAGTAAAGAAACTACTATCGACTATAATTGACAAATATTCACCAGTTAAGGTGGGTATTTGGTAATGTTCAAATGTCAGTGCACTAAACTTATTTTTATCATCTGCCTTTTGAGAGGAAATACAGGGAAGAAAAAATGCTCATGCTGAAGATCTCTGTGGTGTACCTGATACTGCAAGCATGGGTGATCTGGCTTCAAATGGTTTGTAATAACAGGCCCAAAGCAAGCCACCCTGATTCTGGTCATCGCTAGGGGAGATAAACGATCACCGGTCTCCTCAGGATGGAAGATGTATAAATGGGTTCAGATGTTGTTTGCAAAAGCAAGGTCACCACAACTGACTAGCAATTTAAGATGCATAGCAGTCAGACACATTTATTTGGTCCTTGGCTATCTGTAATTTAACGTATTAAATTTGTAAGATACTATTTCTAATCCACAATTTTAATATAATTGTGTTTACTCAATTGCAGTTGTTGCACATTATAATTTCTGAGTTCTAGCCTGTTTTTTTAAAAAGGCAGAGCAAGCATTGATTATCCACATTAAAATTTGAACAGCAGCTATAAAAGCAGCCTGATGGAGCTGAACATCAGCTTAAAAGAAAAAAGCAGGAAAATGATGGAAGCAGGCCATGGAACAGGAAAAAAGCTTCACTTTCCACACCTGTTTTAAGCTCCCTCTTGGGTTATTTGCTGTGGGGAGAAAGGTTCTACAAAATGAACATATGACAAGGTGAAGCGTGACAAGTTGCTGACAATAAGAATAATTTATCCCAAATATTCCAAAGGCAGCATTAGAGAGAGCTGAGGGTCTGTAAGCAGGAGAGTAATTAGGGTAAATATGTAGAAAAATGTCACAAAAGTTTAGCAGCCTAAAAAAAAAGAAGAAAGGAAAAACACTGTTGGAATCTGGAAAGGGCCTGCAGGCTGAGTTAAACTGTGATTTTAATGCTTTCTTTCATCTTCTCTTGAAACATTCTTTTTAAAAACTTTACTTTATTATGACCTGGTAACTTAATGTTCTTCACCTTTAAAAAATCTGAGTTAGCAAGTGAAATAATAATTGCTGTGGTCTATTGTGTTACTGTGCAGCTAGACATATGACTAACGAATAGTCTAGGATGAATGGAATATTACAGCTCATGATAACTTTGGGATCTCATGGGCAGTTAATCACCTTTGGAAAGAAATACTACTCACGCTTCAAATTCCAGCTGAACTCTGCATGCTGTAAGGGCAGGAGAACTTAGGCCAGATGAGTCCCTTTCACAAGCACATGCCATGCTGTGTGGATCCAACTGTGGAAACCATTTGCCCATCTTATCTTCAGAAACACAGAGTCGGTGTTCAGCCAATAATGAATGTCAAAATAATACTGAGCTTCCCTTTGGGTGATTCAAAGGGCTCTAGCCAGAAAATAGACATAATAACCTTTCTGATAAGTTTCTCATTAATTGTCCTTCAAACTGAGAGAGGTATTTTCAGAAAATTGTTTGCTTGTGCTCAAAGATCAGGGAGCAGTGAACAGTGTGAAAAGTACTGAATGGTACAAATCATTATGAGTGATACACTGCATGAATAAAGATGAAAATCCCATCTTGGCACTGGGATCTGCACAGGAATCTGTGAAAACCTTCTGCATATCTATGACAGGGTTAGAATAGATAATGGCTATGTTATGTCTGCAAAATGAAGATTTACATATGATGCGTTGTATGTGTTTTTTTTTCTTTTTCCCTCCATCCAATCACACTTTCAGCCTAATTTGAGACCAACCAGAAAAAAAAAAAAAAGTCTGGGATCAGAGAAGCGGGAACAGGAAATGCACAAACCTTGTATGGACACATGGGATCAGCACTAAAAGAAGGGACACATCCCAAAAGGGAGCAGTTGGTAATTATAGATCCCATCTGGGCTTTGCAGGCATACCTACCTCTCTTCTAGACAAAAGAAAAATGCTGGTAGAGAGACTGTTGTAACAAAAATAGCTCATCAAGGAAGCTGGATGCTGGCAGCAGAAATGAAACAGCACCAGTTTGGATCTGGAAAAATGATAGTGAATAATGAATGAAAGGCAAATGTCTCATAAAATAAACCTAGTAGAGGCCCCTTAAGGGAGAAATGCAATCTGGGCCAGAGAGGGAGAAAACAAGGACTAGCCTCTGAGAGTCGGGAGGGACAGAACTGAGGCAATGAGATAATGACTTAGCAAAATCTTCAAAAAGTGTTCTTCCCAAATTCCTTGTGTGGGATAATTTCAAACAAGCTGCTAGTGATGATAATAGAAGGCTTTCCAGAGGCTACATTTCATGGAACCCTCTAATTTCTTTGTTCCAAGAAAATGTTTAAGAGGTGTTTTCCTATAGATCCGAATATTCCCCTTTCTCCTTTATTACTGAGTTCTTATTGTTTTACACTGATTTTAATGTGTTTTGGCTTTATTATAGCTAGGAATTTTTTTTAATTCCTGAAAACTTCTTTTGGAAACAGCAGGGAAAAAATTAATAATAAATTTTTAAAATACTATCCAACCTTGGTACTCCCTAGGTTTTTCAAGCTAGGGAAAATAGAGATAAAAATATATATAATACATTATATATTAAGTATAAATATATCTACATATGTATGCATATATATTCTAAGACAGGAAGAGGGTGGATGTATGAGTCAGTTTAAAAAATATTAGTTTCATGAGTCCTTTGTTTAATGTTAGCAGCTGCTTTCATGTGAAGCTTCCTGTCACAGATATTTACAATGTACTTAGTAGAAATAAAAAATGGAAACCTGTTCATAACAATTCAGATTCTCAGAATTAGATTGATAAGCAATTATGTGGAAATTTCTGAATCAGAGCAAATAATGGAGATATTGAGACAAAAGATGTCTTCCTATCAGTGAAATAAAGCCCATATATCCTAAAAAATAAAGTCACTGATTATAAATATTTTTCAGAAGCTTATAAATTAAAACAGTTTCTTTACTATAGACATTATAGTTGAGAATACTGCACTTTACTTTGCCAGACAAATACATCTTTCGGGGAAAATATGTAAACAAACAAACACAACTGAAAATAGAATAACCCTGCTATAGCACCAACTCTAAGCTCACTATGAGCCCAGCGCTGGTTATGTACTTCAAAGCACATTTCCTCATTAAATCTCCCAACTGCCTTTTGAGGAAACCCCATAAGTCGGTTCCAGCTGTATACCTTATCAGTGGCAGAGCCAGGATTCAAACCCTGGTTAGATTATTCTAGAGCTCACTATCACCATGAAACACCTAAAGAAATAAGTAGGAAGGGGAAAAATGACAAAATGGGGAAACAGGACAGTTTTCCACCTCTACCAAAGTTCATGAATGAAAAGGTTTATGAAGAAATCAACACTGAGAAGATTGAGTGAAATATTTCTCAGAGTACGCAACTTATTAATCAATATTCATTGAATACCTAATATATTTGTGTCTAATATATTCAAGACACAAAGCCAGTTGTTAAGGAAGATACAAGAAATCTGTTTGACTTCATTTCTTTCCATGGGATTCTTCAGTGGCTCCCAGATGCCTTAGGGGGAAAAAAGCAAATCCTTAGTTTGACATTAAGGCCCTTTGTCATCTAGCCTCAGTGCTGACAATGCTCTGTAGCTTATTCTCAAGCCATTCTAAAATAGTAACAGTCATCTTTCAGGTCTCAGTGAAATTCCATAGGCTGTACCCTCTGACAGCCAATCCCCCCACATGCTATCCCTACCACCTTTTGGCCGAGCTAAAAGACATTTCAAAATTCAACTCAAATATATTTTATGAAGTCTTGTCTGACTAAATGCATTTCTGAGTTAGGTATCCCTCCTTTCTGCTTTCACAGCCTGTCACATTATCATTTTCATTTTATTTTTCTCTACCACAAAATTTTTAAATTTTTTCAAGCAAGACTTATGTGATTCACCCCTTTGTAACCTGCACTAAGCATGGTCACAGGAGCCATATAAAAATATTTTAATTAATTAATAGAAGAATGGATGATGTTAAATAGTGAATATGTGAAACGCATATAATAGGTATTTATCAAATTTTTAAAAGAAATAGAAAATCAAGAGAAGTAAAAAAACAAAACAAAACAAAACAAAACAGAAAAACAGTATTTGACTTATTGTTAAAATCCCTTTTCTCAGTTCACAAAGAATTTAAAGCATCTTAGAAAAATGTTTCAATATCAAAGATAGAATAGTTAAGAGAATCACTGCAGAGAGGAAATAATCACATCTTGGCTTGGATAAGCACACTAGAAAGCATTCCATATTGTATCATAGAAGAGTGGGGCATGAGGATCCACAAATATAGCTCCTTGTGACCAAAGCATGATCTGTTACCAGGTTCACAGGGGCCATAATATGAAATCAAATCAGTTTTTCAGTAGAAGCAGAGCTGTTCTCGATTGGTAAACCTGAGGGAAATTTTTTTCTTGTTTTTTAATAAAGAGAGCTCTGGGTGATAAAGAGCTCAGTGTTTCTTGGGCTCCCTTACACTTCCTATAATAATGCATTTCACATAGCTCTTTCAAATAATCTTTCAATGTAGGTCAATGACCTAACACTAAAGCATAATTCAGTAAAAGTAAACCTAAAAGGGGTCAAAATAAATACTGTCCAACACAGTACAATAGACTGTTGATGGCTGGACTTGATCTAAAGGTAACATTCAGGACAGCTAGAAGAGCATATGTTGCATGGCCTTTCGGGAAAATTCTCTATAAATATTATGCCTCATGATGGGAATTTAATAACAATCGACAGCAAGAATTTCAAGATTATATTATTTGGTCAGACTCTAGAGAAGAGAACTTTTTTCACATGTGTTTCAACCAATTGAAAAGAATAAATATAAAATAAGGAGTCTAATGAAGATCTATGCCTGATTGGATGGCTAACCAACCATTTTAGAGAATTATACTAGGTAGAGTTTGATTTTTTTTTCTGGGACTACATTAAGAAATTCATAATATGGCAATTAATGGCAAAAGTTTTAGGACAAAGCATCATCAATGTTACTTCACTCTAAAAGTTTTTTAGAGTTAACATTATCAATATACAACCACTATCTTATTTTTTTAAAGTGTCTATATCTGCATTTCAATAAAGACCACAAAACAATCTATCTTCCTAATATATCCTCTAAAATGAGTAAATTACAAATTAAAATTCTGTCTCTTTTGGAATTATGTTTAAAAAGAATTTCTACAAAAAATAAAGTCATTTTGATTTTATAGCATCTGAAATTGTGTCTATTGTCAATAGGAAATGAAAGTGATGGATCTCCCTTAATACTAAGAACCTCAGGGTAATGCAGCTCCCTGTCCTCTAAAATGCCCAAGTTCAGTTTTACAATGAAAGTGATAAGCACAGCTTTTATCGCAATGGTAAATGGAATTTTTTTTTTTTTTAGTCTCTCTTTCTATGAGTTCATTATTGGTGTATTAAAAAGCCATAGGTGTTAATTTTATATCCTGATACATTGCCAGATTCATTTATTAAGTCTAGTAGTTTTTTGGTGGAGTCTTTTTTTTTGATTTATCTTTTTTTTAAATTATTATTATTAAAGTATTACAAATGTGTCCTCATCCCCCCCCCATTAACCTCCAACCTCCCCTCACACACACACTTATTAAGTCTAGTAGTTTTTTGGTGGAGTCTTTTTTTTTGATTTATCTTTTTTTTAAATTATTATTATTAAAGTATTACAAATGTGTCCTCATCCCCCCCCATTAACCTCCAACCTCCCCTCACACACACACACTCATGCTCCCATCCCCCTGTTGTCCATGTCCATTGGTTTGGCTTATATACATGTATACAAGTCCTTCGGTTGATCTCTTCCCCTTACCCCCGCCCTCCTCTTTAGGGTTTCCTATGTACAATATCATGTCACCTGTGAATAATGGCAGTTTTGCTTCTTTTCTAATTCAGATGCCTTTTATTTCTTCTTCTTGTCTGATCGCTATGGCTAGCACTTCCAGTACTATGTCGAACAGGACTGGTGAGAGTGGGCATCCTTATCTTGCTCCTGTTCTTAGGAAAAATAGTTTTACTTTTTGTCCGTTGAGCATGATGTTGGCTGTAGGTTGGTCATACAAGGCTTTTATTATTTTGAGGTATAATCCCTCTATTCTCACTTTGCTGAGAGTTTTTAATCAACAAAGGGTGTTGGATTTTGTCAAATGCTTTTTCTGCATCAATTGATATGATCATGTGGTTTTTGTCTCTCAATTTGTTTTTGTGATATATCACATTTATTGATTTGTGGATATTGTACCAGACTTGCATCCCCAGAGTAAATCCCACTTGGTCATGGTGCATAAACTTTCTAATGTAATGCTAGATCCTATTTGCTAGAATTTTGCTGAGGATTTTATCATCTATGTTCAGCTAGGATAAAGGCCTGTAATTCTCTTTCTTTGTGGTATCTTTGTCTGGTTTGGGGATTAAGGTAATGCTGGCTTCATACAAAGAGCTTGGAAGTGTTCCTTCCTTTTAAATTTTTTGGAATAGTCTAAAGAGAATAGGTTTTAGTTCTTTGAATGTTTGGTAAAACACTCCTGTGAACGTGTCAGGCCCAGGGCTTTTGTTTGCTGGAAGATTTTTTTTTTTAATTACTGCCTCAGTTTCCTCCATGGCTATCAGCCTATTCAGATTTTTTATTCTTCATGATTTAGTTTTAGAAGGTGGTATTTTTCTAGGAATATGTCCATTTCTTCCAGGTTGACCAGTTTGTTGGAATAGAGTTATTCATAGTATTTTTTTTCATAATCCTTTGTATTTCTGTGGGGTCTGCTGTTATTTAACTCTTTTATTTCTGATTTTGTTTATTTGGATCCCCACTCTTTGCTTCTTGGTGAGACTGGCTAGAGGTACATCAATCTTGTTTATCCTTTCAAAGAAGCAGCTCTTGGTTTTTATTGATCTTTTGTATTGTTTTTTTGGTCTCTGTGTCATTTATTCCTGTCCTGATCTTTACTATTTCCTTCCTTCTGCTCACTCTGCCTTTTCTTGTTGCTCTCTTTCTAATTATTTAAGTTGTAGAGTTAGATAATTTATTAATAGTTTTTCTTGTTTTTTTTTTTTGAGGTAGGCATATAATGCTATAAACTTCCCTCTCAGAACTGTTTTTACTGTGTCCCATAGGTTTTGGATTGTTGTGTTTTCATTGTCATTTGTTTCCAGGATGTTTTTTATTTCTTCTTTGATCTCTTTGATAACCCAATCATTAATTAAAAACATGCTATTTAGCCTCCAAGTGTTTGAAGTTTTTATTGTTTTTATTGTAGTTTATTTATAATATTATGCCATTGTGATGTGAGAAGATGCTTGATATGATTTCAATCTTCTTTAATTTGAAAAGACTATGTGGTCTATCTTTGAAAATGTCCCCTGTGCACTTGTAAAAAATGTATATTCCATAGCTTCGGGGTGAAATGTTCTGAATATGTCATTTAAGTCCATCTGATCTAGTGAGTTGTTTAGGATTGCTGTTTCTTTGTTGATTTTTTTCTAGAGGATTTATCCAATGATGTTAATGGGGTATTAAAGTCCCCTAATATGATTGTATTGCTGTTGGTGTATAAATCCCTTTAGTATTGATAAAAAGCTTCCATATGACAAGTGCTGGCAAGAATGTGTCTGAGTCTCTTGCTCTGAGGTGGGTCTCTTGTAAGCAAAATATGTATGGGTCCTGTTTTCTTATTAATTCAGCTACTCAATGTCCTTTGATTGGAGCACTTAATCCATTTACATTTAAGGTTATTATTGATAGGTACTTGTTTGTAGGCACTTTTTTTTTTTTTTTTTTTACAGAAAGGAAGGGAGAGGGATAGAGAGTTAGAAACATGGATGAGAAAGAAACATTGATCAGCTGCCTCCTGCACACCTCCTACTGGGGATGTGCCCACAACAAAGGTACATGCCCTTGACTGGAATCAAACCTGGGATCCTTCAGTCCACAGGCCGACACTCTATCCACTGAACCAGACTGGTCAGGGCTCTATTTATTCTTTTTGAAACATTCCCTTTAGCATGTCTTTCACTGCTGGCTTGGTGGTAATACATTCCCTTAGTCTTTTTTTGTCTGTGAAGCCCCTGATTTCCCCTTTGATATTGAGTGATAGCCTTGCTGGATAGAGTATTCTTGGATTCAGTCCCTTGCTTTGCATCACTTTGTATACTTCATTCCATTCCCTTCTAGCCTGATGTGTTTCTGTTGAGAAGTCATTGTATAAGCTAATGGGAGATCTTTTGTAGATAACTTTCCGTATTTCTCTTGCAGCCTTTACATTTCTCTATTTGTCATAAACATTTGTCATTGTAATTATGAAGTGTTTTGGTGTGGATATTTTGAATAAATTTAATTAGGAGGTAAAAGACCTGTACTCAGAAAACAATAGGACATTGTAAAAAGAGATCAGCCGTAACCGGTTTGGCTCAGTGGATAGAGCGTCAGCCTGCAGACTGAAAGGTCCCGGGTTCAGTTCCGGTCAAGGGCATGTACCTTGGTTGTGGGCAAATCCCCAGTAGGAGGTGTGCAGGAGGCGGCTGAACAATGTTTCTCTCTCATTGATGTTTCTAACTCTCTATCTCTCTCCCTTCCTCTCTGTAAAAAAATCAATAAAATATAAAAAGAAAAAAGAGATCAAAGAAGACATAAACAAATGGAAGAATATACCATGTTCATGTATTGGTACAATCAACATCATTAAAATGTCCATACTACCCAAAGCAATCTATAGATTCAATACAATCCCAATTAAAATACCAACAGTATATTTCACAGACCTAGAACAAACTCTTTAAATTCATATGGAAAAAAATAAAAGACACCTAATAGCCACAGCAATCCTGAGAATGAAGAACAAAGTTGGATGGATCACAATACCAGATATCAAGCTCTATTACAAAGCCACTGTCCTCAAAACTGCCTGGCACTGGCACAAGAACAGACATATGGACCGATGTAACAGAACAGAGAACCCATAAATAGACCCAAGCCATTATGCTCAATTAATATTTGACAAAGGAGGAAGAACATACATGGAGTTAAGACAGCCTTTTCCATAAATGGTGTTGGGAAAATTAGACGGATATATGCAAAAAAATGAAACGAGACCACCAACTGACACCATAAACAAAAATAAACTCAAAATGGAGAAATGACTTAATCATAAGATGAGAAACCACAAAAACCTTGAAGAATTCAAAGGCAGCAAATATCAGACATATGTCATAACAATATCTTTACTGATATAGCTCCTAGGGCAATGGAAACTAAGGAAAAAATAAACAAATGAGACTACATCAAAATACACACCTGTCAGAATGGCTACTATCAATACATCAACAAATAACTAGTGCTGGCGAGGATGTGGAGGAAAAGACAATCCTTATGTACTGTTGATGGGAATGCAGACTGATGCAGCCACTATGGAAAACAGTATGGATTTTCCTCAAAAATTTAAAAATGGAACTCCCATTTGACCCAGTAATCCTACGTCTAGGAATATATCCCCAAAATCAGAAACATCAATCAGAAAGGATATATGCACCCCTATGCTCAAAGAAGCACAATTTACAATAGCTAAAAGAGCATCTGACATATAGAAACTGTGAGATATTAAATTTGTCTTGTTTAATGCATTAGGTCTGTGGCTATATTAATCAGAAAAAAATAAATTTTTAACAAAGTGTGACACACACCTACCTGATACACACTTCTAGGTATATATATTCAATAGAAATAAGTGTGTATGTCCAAAGTATTTTAAAAGAATGTTCACACTCAGTGTATTCATAATATTGTCAAATTGTAAACAATTCAAATGTCCATCAATAGTAGATTTAATAAGTTAACTTGAAAAATTTACTACTCATAAATAGAAAGGAACAAGCTAGAGATATTGCAAAAATGTGGAGAAACTTCAAAATATAATGCTGAGTAAAAGAAGCCAAACACAAAAGAATACATACTGTTCTGTTTATCTCAAGTTCAAAATTAAAATTATTTTAATAGCTGTCAGAATAGTGGTCACCTCTGAGAGAGGATGTTGAGAAGACAGGAGATATGTGAGTTTTGATACAAGTATAAACATATATCAAAATTCATCTTGTACATTTCATATTTGAGCATTTACTATATACAAATTATAAATTAATTATACCTTAATAAAGTACATTCAATATAAAATAAAAAACAAAGTAGCTGATACACCAATTATTTGTTTGAAATAGATTAATGAAATTTTTTTACCGATGTAGAAAGGATTATTTGCCTTAATAATCTCAGTACAAGCACCTCATTTAAAAATAAAAAATTAAAATGGTGAAAAGAATACCAAGACAATAAAATGATTGTTAAAGAAATAGTGGTCAAAACATGTCCCTGTGTTATGAGAGAGCCATACTTCCCTGGCTGGGTGGCTCAGTTGGTTGGAACATCATTCCATTCACCAAAAAGTTGTGGGTTCAATTCACAGTTAGGGCACATACCTAAGTTGTAGGTTCAATCCCTGGTCGGGGTGCGTATGGAAGGAAACGATGATGTTTCTCACATTGATGTTTCTTTCTCTCTTCTTCTCTCTCTAAAAGTCAATATAAATTCCCTTGGGGTATGACTGGATCAAGAAGATGAAAGTATTAACTAAAGAACATATATGCATAGTCCTTGGCCATGGACAATAGTGTGATGAACGCCAAGGGAGAGGGAGGCACAGTGGAGTGAAGCTGGACAAAAGGAGTGGAGGCAGCGGGGGAGAGGGAGCCACCTGGAATAATGTCAACATTAAATATGTTCAATAAAAAAATTTTCTACTGCCCTAGTCAGTTTTTCTCAGTGTGGTTACAGTGTCGGCATGGGGACTGAAAGGTCATGGCTTAAATTCCTCAGTTGTGGGTACAATCCTCCAGCCCTGTTGGGGCACCTGCAGGAGGCAACCAATCAATATTTTTCTCTCACATTGATGTTTCTCACCCCCCCCCCCAACCCCTTCCCCTCTGTCTGAAAATCAATGGGAAAAATATCCTTGGGTGAAGATTTAAAAAAGAAAAATTTCTACTGGATTCAATTTGACATAAGCCTTAGTATTCAGAAAGTAATAATGACTTCTTATAGAGGGCACAAAACTAGTTCATTTTCACTGTGTCAAGATCTGTAAACAAAGTAAGTGAACAAACAAAACTAACATAGATACAGGGAACAAATTTGTGGTCATCAGATGGGAGGGGTTGTGTGGGCTAAAAAGGTAAAGGGATTAATAAGTACAAATTGCCTCTTATTAAAAGTCATGGAGATGTAAAGTACAACATCCTATATAATAAAGAGCTAATACGCTAATTAGACCAAACAGCAGAACGACCATCCTGACAACCTTCCTGAAGACCATCCGGAAGACCTTCTGGATGAAGCTGGGGCTACTGCGAGGGCTGGTGAGGCTGCGAGGGGCTATGAGGGCCAGTTGAGGCAGCCACGGCTGCAAGGGCCAAGCCTCTTGCACGAATTTCATGCACGGGCATTCTAATAGGGGATAAAGCCAATAATATTGTAATAACAATGTATGGTGTCAGATGGGTAGCAGACTTACTGTGGTGTATCATTTAATAAACTATATAAATCTCTAATCACTCTGCCATACACCTGAAACTAATATAATATTAGATGTAAACTGTAACTAAAAAATAAATTTTTAAAAACTCTAACAAACCATAGATAAAAAATTAGAAATTAAGTTTAACTTAAAGTACAGAGATAAATTAGCTAGAAATGCCAATGTTTTAAATAATAAACTTCAAAATGTACGGCCAACAGAGCTAAGAGGGAGAAGTAATCATGTACATATTTCTGATTAAAAAATTAACATTTCAGATTGTAAGAAGAAGAAAAGTTCACTTCAGCAACTGACACAACAGGATATTCTTCAGGTGAATTTTTATATCAGGGCGCTTTGTGATATTATAAAGTAAATGATGGCCTCAATAATATCTCTGCAACATATGTACTAACAACGTATTTTCTGTAGTGTTTCCTGACGAGAGCTGAAAATATGACATTACCAAACACACTCCCAATACCAATTCTACAGGACTCAAGATAAATATCATAGAAGCATATGGACATTCCAATCTCAAGATAGAATTTAGATTACCTGGAGGAGTGGAGGCCAGAATATTGATTTTACCTGCATATAGAAATAGCCAAGTAGAAAGGAATAGTACTATATTTTGTGAATAAACTTTAAGATAACACAGAAAGAATTATATGAAAGTTATTATTTATAGGTAAAGTGCATTTGTGTGCAAATAATCCAGTTCTGGAACTGAACAAAAATTTCAATATAGCTACTAAGATAAACAGAATATATAGATAGATGATAGATAGATAGATAGATAGATAGATAGATAGATAGATAGATAGATAGATATGAAAGCCCAGCAACCATTATGGCAGAATGACCAGAATGACCGGAATGACCAGTGGCTATAACACACACTGTGGCAGCCATCCAGCCTGATCAGGGCCCCTGATTGCCACCTCCCACCCCATCAGCAGTCCCCACACCTGATCACCCCCTAACACCTCCAAATCACTGCCTGGCTATCTGGTGCATGTTCATTTAGTAAAAGCACAAGAAAATAATTATCAGTCCCTTCTGTCCCGGACCAGAGTCTCCAGAAGTCTCTGCTAATACTGCAGCCAAGGTGTGGAATTCTCCCTCCATGTCCCGCAGCCCCAGGAGACCTTCCAAGTCTGCCAGAAGCAACAGCGAAGGGTAGCCATATTCAAAAACAGAAAAACTTTTAAACAAACAGACATGAAGATCACATTGGGAAAATGAGGGCATGCAAAATCATTAAAGGGCCATCATCCATCTTGATACATGTTTGCAAACAACACATAAACAACTTCGCCTCATGGCACGTGAAGTGTAAAACAGTCCTGTTGTGGGTTTTCTTTTGTCCATCTTTAAAGTATAATTAGATCCAGCTGGGAGAAAGCTATAGCTTCTAGCATTAGACCCCACAGCCAGCCCCGACCCCAATCGGCTCCCATCAGGGTTGGCTGGCCAAGCCCCACCTGTGCACGAATTCATATACCAGGCCTCTGGTCTATATAACAAAAGCCCAGCGACTGTTATGGTGGAACAACCAGAATGACCGGGTGCTATGATGCGCACTGACCACCAGGGGGAAGACGCTCAATGCAGGACTGCCCCCTGGTGGTCAGGGCATTTCCAGGGCTGGAGTGCTGCTGACCAGCAGCCATGTTTATGGCTGGTGACCGCAGCAGTAGTGGCAGGAGCGTCTCTGCCGCTGCGGCAGTGCTAATGAGTGGCTGCAAGTCAAGCAGTAAGGAGCGAGAAGGTGGGCAGTTAGGAGCGAGGGGTCCCAGATTGCGAGAGGGATGTCTGACTACCGGTTTGGGCCTAAACCAGCAGTCAGACGTCCCCTGAGGGGTCCCAGATGCGAGAGGGTGCAGGCCCGGCTAGGGAACCTCCTGAGTGCAGGAATTTTTATGCACCAGGCTAGAGAGTGTTACATAAAAATGTAGCAGCATTATTTTCTATCCAACTTAAAGTATGTCTAACTTTATATTTGTTCCCTTTCAAGAGAAGCCTCAAGATCTCACACAGAAAACAATGCAATGCCACTAACTTTTATTGCAATATTAGCCAAATCATGAAAGATACCTTTATTCCTCAGCATCTCCAAAGTGTGATTAGCTATTAGGGTTCTCTTTTCTGACTTCTATCAGAAAAGACAGTGAAAGCATAATAGACATTCCATGCAGTGGGCTGCAGAAATACAAATATTGGTAACATGGCAGTCATTATTCTAGAGTTTTAATCTATTTTAAGAATCAACACAAAGAGCTATAGAATGCCAACTAGAAAACTCTCTGGAGATAAGATATTGTCACTATAGTTTGCTTTGCTCTAAACCAGTGGTTCTCAACCTGTGGGTTGCGACCCTTTTGGCGGTTGAAAGACCCTTTCACAGGGGTCGCCTAAGACCATCCTGCATATCAGATATTTACATTACAATTCATAACAGTAGCAACATTACAGTTATGAAGTAGCAACGAAAATAATTTTATGGTTGGGTCACAACATGAGAAACTGTATTTAAACGGCCAGAAGGTTGAGAACCACTGCAAAGTGAATGTCAATCATGTTAGACATATAATGAGGAAAAATTGAAATTATTTTAATGAATCCATGGCTACTATAAAAATATAATAAAAACATACCCATATATTGTAGATATAATTATATAAAACTAATAAAATTATAAAAGATTTACCAAAGATAAGTTTAACAGTTAAAAATACAATGTATATAAACTATTAGACCATGGTTTGTACTAAGCAGAGAAGAAAAGTTAAAAGTATATTATTAAACATTTATAAAAATGCAGCAATAGTAAAACAAATCACACCAA
>NW_006300371.1:1762801-1780518 GCF_000327345.1 Myotis davidii | reverse complement strand
TATATATATATATATAAATAACCTCATAAAGTATAGTTCCAATAACTTGTGAATTAAATGTATATACATATATGTCAAACTGCTTTATGATGCATCTAATTAAAAGATGGCAGTAATGAAATATTTTTATGCAAGCAAACTGTTACCCACAGTCATGAATTAGTTGCAAGTATGTCAATTAACTGGTGGTAATGGAGAAGAATGATTAAACAAAAGCTATTTAACAACTATACTAAGAAAATATTGAAATCATGTGTAAAATGCAGTATTTTATTAATGAATTAAAAGTATTCATTTTGAACATATAATTCATTTGTTTCACTTTACTGGAGACCATTTATGTTTGTGAAGTGATTCAGATTTTGGAAGAGTGGCCTGCTCCAAATCCAGATAAAATATTTTCATACCTTATTTTATAGAACTGCAATAATGATGTCACTATACATTAGCTTGCTAAAATCTTTTTTAAAAGCTAGATAGTCCACAATAAAGTGCACATTATTTATGGTGTACAATTAGATAATATTTGACATTTATAAGCCCTATGAAACTATCCCTGTCACCAAGATATGAGCATACCTACTCCCACAGAAGTTTCTTAGTGTCCCTATGTAATCACTCACTCATGCTCCTACCCAGGCCACCACTGATCTGTCACTATAGATTAATTTGTATTCGTAGAAATGTATCTACGCAGAATCATGCAGCGTATGCCCCTTGTCTAGCTTCAGTCCACAAAACAATTTTGAGATTCCTGTGTCATTGCTTGGGAAGATAGGTTGCTTTGTTATATTTTGTATTTTTCTTATTGTATGGGTATACCAGAACTTGTTTATCAGTCCACCTATTGTGGACATTTAAGTTGATTCTAGTTTTGGCTACTTCAAGTTAAACTGTTATTAATTTGTTTTCAAATATTAGTATGGACATAGTGTTTCATTTTTCCGAGTAAATATCTAGAAGTACAAGAGCTGGGTCATATAACATTTTAAGAAAGTGTCAATCTCTTTTACTAAGTGATAGTATCATTTTACCTTCTTACCTGCAGTACAGCAAACCTCTATATAATGGACTAATTCAGGCAAGGGGGTGTCCATTAGGCTGAAAGTCTGTTATATAATAAAGTACGGTTTTTTAATGCATATGTTAAAAATTGACAGTTTGTCTGCTTCTATTTATGTAGACACATTTGTATAATTAAAATTAAGTATGTATGAAATTTAATTTCACAGGAAAGTTTTCTATGTGTCTTACTCTAATTTTAAAGGTATGCTGAACGGGTTTAGTAAATTCATGCATTCATCAGCCACCATGAGTAAACAAATGCATAGGGCTGGGGTGTGGCTTAGCGCCCATCAGAACATGGGTGGTGTTAAAACTGCTGCAGAAAGTTAGTCCAGGCCACAGCAGAACCAATTATCACGAGTGATGCAGTGTGTCCATGCACTAATCATTCACTGGACATTGTTTACAAGCGGTGACTCTTGCATTTAAATATGTAGGCTATAGTAGATATGTAATATCATGTTACTGTAACACTAATAAAAATTCTTCCATCATTTCTCTGAGGGTTTTGAAATTCTTTTCCTGTTTGTTTCATTTTTATATCTCACTTTTCATATTGTACAAACTAAAACTAGTAGTCATTAGGAGATCACGTCTATTGGCTGCTGTAATACTCCTGGATTCCTAATGTCATTTTACCTTCTCTGTCTAGAAGTGAGTGAGCTTCTAACAACATTTTTTTTTACATAATAACTTAGTTACTTAAGTCATTAGCAGTTTGAAGCAGTAAAATAACTTTTCTCCAACATTATTCATTATTTAGTAAGCATTTATATATTTAAGGATTCTGGTATATGATCCCTCTCTCTATAATCTAGAAAAATATATTTTAAAAAATTCCAGATGCCTTCTAACATAATTTTAAAAATCATACTGTTGGAAGAAGGAAGTAAATAAAATGAGTAAACTTTTTTTGTTCATAAAAATGTGTCCTTATCCAGGCTACTGGATATGTCACTATGCACTGTTTTAAAGGTAAACAGAAATGGTTTATTAATGTTATTTTCAAGTTCTCTTAGTTTTTCCAATCAAAGTCAATGAACCACGAGACTCTTAGAGACATTTTTCTATTTGTTTTAATATTTCACATATGCTTTATTATGAAACTAGGGGTCCAGTGCATGAATTCGTGCATCTTGAAAGGAACACTGGGCCAGGAGGTTGTGATGGGCACAGGGCCGGGTCTCAGGTCACCCTCCATGCCCCTGCCTGTCCCTCCCACTGTGGTCCCAGTCCCCTGTCTGCCAGCAGCCCTGCTCCTGTCACCGCCGCTCCCACACACTAAAAGCACCGGCCCCACTGGCACCCATTGACAGCGCAGAATGATTGGGGTCGGTACCAGCAGTGGGTGTGAGTGGGGCCAGTGCCATCAGCAGGTCCAAGCGGCGGCTGCTGCCCTGATCACCCCTCAGGAGTAGGGGGAGGTGGAGAAGCCCTCAAGGGCAATTGGGCTGGCAGTTGCCGCTCACACCTGCTGACAACTGAGGACTCTGAGTGACTGAGGCCGGCGCCAGGCACCAGCAGCAGGTGTGCGTGGTGGCTCCAGCACAGGCAGCAGGTGCAAGCGCCAGGCAGGACCATAGTGCGCGGGAGCAAAGAATTTTCAGTAACCACCAGAGGCTCGCAGGTGACCAGTGTCTGCCCCTCCTTAGTCTGGCGCCCCTGCTCACCTGCTCCACCATCCTGCCGCAGCCAATGCCCATCTCGTTCCATGCATGCCCCCTGGTGGTCAGTGAACGTTATAGCAACCAGTTGTTCAGTTGTTCAGTTGTTCTGCCATTTGGTCTATTTGCATATTAGGGATATATATATATATATATATTTACAATTATTATAAAAATCCAAACGGTATGACAGTATGGAGGGATAAATAATGAAAATGTAAAAGGCCTCTTCCTTTACTTTCCAGTTAACTCCAGTTAACATTTTCCAGTTTTTATTGAATCTTTTAAGCTAGAAAATAGCTAAAACAAAACAGATTTGCTTTATTTATTGGCATAGGCATCCACTTCTAAGAAATATAACAAATCTTTGGTTAAGAAGAGGTATAGGTAAGGAGGCAATGATTGAAATGTCTCTGATATTTCTTCAAATTTATGATAGTGAATAGGGAAAAAATGAAAATATTTTCTATGTTCTCTAGTTCATCACTTTTTTTTGTCTTATTTGTTTCTTATCACCCAGAATCAATTCCATTCAAGCCATATTGTTTGGGCAAGAGAAGCCCCATCCTCAGCTTCCGGACGGACATAGACCATCCTACTCCTGTGATAATTATCTCATTATAAACATACTAGAGGCCCAGTGAGCAGAGTAGCTCACTTCCGCTTGCCTCAGCTGGCCGCCCTGCCCATCACCGCACATAGCTCATGACCTACCCTCCACTGCTTGTAGCTCTCCACAGCTAGTAGCTAGCGCCCTGCCCCGCTGGCTGTGAGAACCACTGCTCAAGTGATGGGGAGCAGGGTGGGGGACGGTGGGGGGACGGGACTGAGAGGTGCTCAATGTGCCTCCTGGTGGTCATTATGGCATTACGGCCACGGGCCTTTTGTAATATAGATAACTTGTTTCTAACCAGTGGGGGCAGGTCTAGGACTTCTGTTGGACCAATCATACGAGGGCGATTATGAGGATTACTTAAGCAATAGAACATATTCAGATTTAAGGCACGGTCCTGCCTGGTATTTATTTAAAATTATTCTCAACATGCTGCCTCTTGGGTGGCTTGCCTTTAGCTCCAGGCTTCTGCACCCAAATACTCAATCTATGGTTGGTACTTTTTCTGAGATATGTTAAGGACACTACATCTCGAAGTTAATGTTTTTGACATGAACTGAAATTGCATTTTATAAGTTTCTCCTAGTATCCCATATTGAGAGATATTTGAAAATTTTTGACACATATGGGAAAAACACAAAATCGATGAGAGTAGCTGGTATAATAATGTACAGTAGATAAAGATGTACCTATTGCAATAAATACACACCACATATCTAAAGTGAAATTGGAGTATAGATAACTGTGAACTTGTGACAGATAAATATATTAAAATTTTATTTAAATTCATAATGACAGAGTAATATTTGTTCCATTTGATAGACAGACAAATTAAAGAACAACAATTTACTGACCATGTTGGCTAGCTGTAAAGTCATAAACCAAAGTCAAATATACAGCCAAGTGCAAGGACAAAAACAACACATAATCACCATTTCCACATCATCTTCCTTTTAATCATCAAATATCTATATTTTATAGGAGAGATTTCTAAATCTGTGAGTCATTTTAAAATTTTAAAGCTGTAGTGTTTCCCATCAAATGACAGTGCCACTTATATTCAAGGCAGCTGGAGATTTTTCTTTTTCACACATGGCCTTATGCCTGAGCTTCTATTATTTCTGTTCCAGAAGAATGCAATAAATATGTCGACAGACAAGGGACAAAGTTAATAAAAGGCTGTCCTTCCCTTTGCCTAGGACCCTGTTTTAAAATGAGCTGTTTTCCCTGAACACCATGTATTAATTGGATGGTTTCAGCTTCAGCCACAGACAAAAACAGTCCAGCTCATGATTATTTGCAATATAACTTGCCTTGATCTGATGAGCAGTCACTGAGCACAGATATGAAAAAGCAAACGTCTTCCATGATAAGAAGGATACAACATCCTAGTAGGTCAGTTAAAGGATCGTCACTAATATAATTTCTTATATGCGTGTATCCTTCTCAAAGATTCATGAATATTTTGTAATCATAGAGCCTTCAAAAATATTTGTCATAGTTGCCTCAGTTTTTAAAGAATAAATTATTTCAATAAGTGTGCTTTGTTTGTTTTTATTATGCATTTACAATCATCCATTATGGTTTCTATTAGGGATAGACACCTTGGACAGGGTAGGCAGTGTTTAGTAGAAAGCAGGCTCTGAAGGTGTTTGTCCATTTTAATTAAACAAAGTAATGTAATGTTTCTATCTTTTTGTGTAGTTTGTAAAATATAAAGAATATAACCATTTTTTCTAATACCTTATGAAGGTGGTATTCTCAGGCCTTTGGCTTAAAATACTAAAATGGGTTCTGAATCTAAATTAGACGTGTGTCAAGTCTTTGATCCTAGACAGTTTCTGAAATCCAAACTTCATAATGATCCAAAGAAGACTTGAAAGTGGCAAAGCCTTCCTAGTGCCTTACCTATTCTGTAGGTTAAAGCACAACAAATAAATTCTACCTGAGGCTGTGGAATGAACAGGGACAGTTAGAAGCCAAGAAGAAAACATTTCCTCCCTACATGTAAGAGGGAAAAACTCACCTAAACCACCGTGGCTCAGTGATTGAGCATGGACCTATGAACAAGGAGTCATGGGTTCGATTCCACACATGCCCGGGTTGTGGGCTTGGCCCCCATTGTGGGGCATGCAGGAGACAGCCAATCAATGATTCTCTCTTATCATTGATGTTTCTGTCTCTCCTTCTCCTTTCTTCTCTGAAATCAATAAGAATATATTTTTAAAAAATCTCCAAGACTGTCAACAAAATAAATCTGAAAAATGGCCAGAAATGGTGTAGAGAGGGACATGTAAGTTCCCAGCAACTAAAGTAGAAGAGGAAGGACTTAATGTTGAACTTGGCCACCCCCGTTGCCACCTGCTTGTCTTCCCAGGAAGTTAGGTCCCAGGTCAGGCCATGGCCCAAAGTCTTCCACCTCCAATTGATATGGTTAGAGCCTGAACTCACCATCCATTCTTGCTGCCCAGTGTCATTAATCACAACAGCCCCTCAGAGCTCCATTCTAACACATCAAAGAGCGATGTCCCAATGACCAGCATGGTCCCACTGTTGAAACAACAGTTTGCACCTCAATTCTCCTTTGAATACAAATAAACATTTATATATTAGGGTTCCTAAAACAAAAGTAAAAACAATGGCATAGAGTTAGACTACTTCATGCTGATCAGCTGCCTCCTGCTCACCCCCTACTGGGAATGTGCCCGCAACGAAGGTACATGTCCTTGACTAGAACTGAACCTGGGACCCTTGAGTCAGCAGGCCGATGCTCTATCCACTGAGCCAAACAGGTTAGGGCTAAAATACATTTTTATTTAGCTTTCTACTTGTCTAAATTCAAATAGCTTTGGTTATAAATATCTACTCATACAGGCATTTATGCATTCATTCATTGACTCATCAAAAAAAATTTAAGAAGCTTCTAAAATCCCAATTGAAATAAATATTTGAAATATTTCAGATATCAAGAACAAACAAACCAGAACAGAAGAATGAAGCCAGATGAGAACATATAAATGTACAGATAAGGTCTGAGAAAAAGATAGTTGTCTGATCATTGCATACCATGTCTTGAACTTTATGCTAAGGCTGAAGGGAAATCTTTGAAAGAATTTAAGCTAATTGTCTAATGAGATTAACAAGATTTGTGTTTAGGGAGATAACTCATATTGCAGTGAAATGCACAGAGACAGAGTCCAAATAGGAGGTTGTTATAAGGCCCCATGCAAATAATTTTTTAATCCTCTCCCAAGGGTATTTTTCCATTGATCTTTTAGAGAGGATAGAAGAGAGAGAGAAAGACAGAGAGAAACATCAATGTGAGAGAAACACATTGATTGGTTGTCTTCTGCAAGCACCTCACCCAGGGCCAGGGCTGGGGAGGAACCTACAACCAAGGTACGTGCCCTTGACCTGAATCAGACCCAGGATCCTTTGGTCTGCAGGCTGAAGCTCTATCCACTGAGCCAAACTAGGTATGGCCAGGCAAAGGAATTTGATAGTTTGGCATTGAATATTATCCATGGAATGGATTAATGAACTGATGGTAGAAAACAATTAGAAAGTAGAGTTGGAAATAAGTATATCAAGGAGCTAACAAATCACTAATATGAGGACCAGTCAAGAGTTATACCTAAATTTATTTTGGCTTAAACAATGAGGGAACATTGGAATCTTAGGAGGTTGAACATAGCAGAAAGTATGTTGAGAGGTGTGGTGGGAAGATAATAATCTCCATTTTTGATATCTGAAACTCAAAAAGCAGCACACCTATGAAAATGTACTTAATGAAAATGTACTTAATTTTACATAACCAAATGTACAGTTGGTTATATAAGATTAAAAATTTTGGACTAAAATCTGGATTGAATATTGAGAATTCTTTAAGGAGGATCCAGGTGGTAGAACTTTGGTTTGGGCAGAATTAATGGGTCCACAGAAGTTACAGAAGAAGAAAGTCTGGGTATCAGGGAAACTTGTTTAATCAGATTTAATGAACTCATCAGGTACACAGAGGGTACAGTGCAGTTCTTTAGTCAAGAAACAATAATGAAAAAAAAATGTTTGAAAGAGATGCAAAACCTGACTTGAAATTGAGAAAATTAAATGTAGTTAATTTTAAAACTGACATTTTTGTAGCGCTTTAAAATTTGCAAGGTGCTTTCATGGAAATATCTTATTTAATTCATACAACCTGAAAAGGGCAGAACAGAAATGATTGTTGTTTCCATTCTGTAGATAGGGTTACTGAATCAATAAAACATTAGATTGTATTTCTCAGTATCATGTAGAATATATGTATCATCACTGAATTTTGAGTCAAGTTTTCTCATCCTAAGTCCCATGCATTTTCAGCACACACATATACACACACACCACAATGACTGAGTATGAATAAATAAAACTCAAGAATTAATGTTTAGAAAAGTTTTCATCTGTATTATATATCATTATATATGTTAAATATATTTATTTATTATTATATATTTTATATGTTATTATATATTAAAAATAAATCTGGGCCATTTCAAGAGACTGTGGCATAATATTAAAATATATTTCTCTATAAGTTATGTAAATTGAGAGGTAATTTAAATATGTTTAATTAACATATATAGTGTTATTTGAAAAGGTCACTGCCCTCAATAGTAATTGGTCACACATAGCCTCCTTACCTAAATACAATTTTAGCATGTTTCCATGATAGACAGGCCATTTTACAGCATATTGCTAAATGTATATTTCAAATGACTTTGAATGTCAAATTTGAATGGCCAAGGTTTCTTGGAGTAGGAAATTCAGAGGCAGAAAGAGAAACGTTAACACAAGCTCATGTTTCAACGGTGCACTATCTCGAAAAAAAATTGATAATGACTCCAGGACTGCAAATGCGTTTTATCAGTCCCGGGAGCTTAGTCGCCTCACACCAGATGCCGGAAGTTTACGGTGTTCATTAATATCCTTCAGTGAGGTCACCGGCAGGGAGAAGGGAGCTCCAGGGGGGATAGCTAGCGAAATGAAAGCAAAGAATATTGAATTTTGTGTAGTAAAGGAGGGATGCAGGTTTATAAAGTTCTCATTGTCTTAAGTATGTAAGTAAATTGAAAGTCAAGTCTACTGAAAGGAACGCTTCATGTCACTTGAGTCTTCTGCATTCCTATTCCATCAAGGATAAGTAGCACCTGTGCGGAATAACTATTGCTTTTTACTTCTCTTTCTTCCTAGTCCAACCCTTAAAATCAGGAACCAAACAAAAAGCAAGCAAGCAAACAAACAAACAAAAAATCAAGGAAGTGGTTGTTCTGGCTCTGTTACTTTGTTACTTTGTTTCGTCTTGGTGAAAATTAGATTAAAACGCGCAGTATTCTTTTATGACACGTTCTCTGTCAGCATGTTTCTCAGAATTGAGCTTAACCAATTCAAGTGAATCTGTGTGCTGCAGCGGCTCCTGAGGGAAAATACAAATCCTTCCAAAGGATCACTGCACAGCTTCGGCAACAAGCGCTGAGGCCTCCTTATCCAGCCTAACCCTGCTTACATATTTCAGGACTGAACCCCAATCTTCATGCCCGCACAGCATCTCCCTGGTGACTTGAGCAAGGCTTGTTAACAGTTCCATCTAACAGGCTCAGCAGGTTCAACATTTGATTATCTTTCCCTCAGGTTCACCGTCAAGCCTTTTCCCTTCGTTATTCACTGACAGGAACACTGTGCTCAGGATCCATGCGAGGGTAGCCTCACATACGGAACGTGCAGAAAATGCAGAATCGACAATCTGGATAAATCTCTCATTCGGGGAATTTAATTGTATTATTGAAATTCAGGGATGCACCCCTGAGACATTGATCCGTTATTATCAGTTTCAATCCTGGGTGCACTAGCAGCATGATGATGTGTTCATGGAATTTGCAATTGAGATAATGAGGAATCAAAGCTTGCCACGGGATCCCTAACTGACAGGAAACAGGGAACCAACTCGAATCAATACAGACCGGCCCTCCAGAGCCTGCCTGGCAGCCTGCAGTGTTGGCACATCTCCTCCAGTTCCAATTTAAGAGCAGGCTCAGGACTTGGGAGAGGGGCACAGTTGGATGTGCAGGCTGGAGTGACGCTTTTGCTTTCCAAGACACAGAGAGTGTTTGCTCATAAACTTTTACTGCCGAAGGCAAGGCTCTCTGGCTTCCGCAGCCAAATGAAACAAAAGGGATGAAACCAGAAGCAGCGGAATACAAACTATGAGAGAGAGAAAAGAAAGAGACTTGTGACAAATGGCCTTTTTTCCCCTTCCTTTTGAAAGAAGTTAGATGCTCTTTGGGGGCTTCTTAAACAATTTAAAAGGAGGTGAAGGCTCACACTGTTATAAGGAGGATACATTTTAATCAGTAAGTGGGGTATTTCCGAACTTCTGTGTATTTCAGAGCGGAATAAGAGAAGGCAATCGTTATTTCAGTGTGACGAAAGCCAGTTAAGATGTCTGTTAGACTAAACCAAGGCAAATTATTCTAGGATATTTGCTCTCCCATCAGCAACTCATCTTCCCTCTCTGCTTATAGATGTCCTGGGAAGTCTGAGCTACAGTAGCAAAAATGGAGAACAGAGTCAGCTAGGATAGACATTTCAAGCCAAATGTTATGTCTCATTCCTGGGCATTTACTCTAGTGGGCTAATTATTACATTATAGGGAAGCTCTTCATCCCCACAAAACAGGGTTGGGTTACTTCTCTGAAGAAAGGTCTAGATTTAGGTCTATTTTCCTGGCATAATTATAAAAAAGCACCCTCTTTTATTCTCAGAATATCTAGGTTTGGATAACAGACATATAATAATATATAGTCATTGTGAAAACCTGAGAGTTATGAGTTCAAAGAAAAGAAATGTTCTTGTTATCAGATAGCATTTACTGTACCATCGGATAATACAGTGTTGTAGCTCAATGGCTACTTTGGAAAAATATATACATGTTACTCTCTCAGTTTCCTCTGAAGTTAGAGACTGAATACTACCTTAAAGGGTTATTGCTTAGTTGAATTTTACTGGTACCTACATTATTCCTTAGATGCATTATGTGCTAAGAAGGCACTAGGACACACTTGGGAAAAACCAGTATCTGTCACCACTGCCCAAGAAACTGCTGGATTGCTCTACATTTCCAGAGTCAGTTCCTTAACTCTCTTCCCACAACAATAAAAATGCTTTATTTTGTGATTAAGTACCATGAAGCTAGTCAAACGGAGACAGCAGTTTAAATTATTCAGAACTAGTCTTTTAGATAAATAAGTGCTAAAGTATATTTATTTTAGCCCTTTTGGATTAAGAATCACCTCTAAAATGTTCAGAAACTTCCCAGACCTGATGACAGAGCACCCTGAACAGTTTAAAGTTATCTAAATTATTGGAAAGAAATTGGTACTAACCAAGACCAGGGAACACCTTGGCACTCCCATCCTTAAATTGATCTCATATTGATTTGACATTGTCACTTACATTTTTTAAATCTCACTCATATGTGGAATCTAATGAACAAATTAAACCAATGAACAAAATAGATCCAAAGACATAGAAGCCTGAACCAGACTGACAAATTGGAGAGGGTGCAGGCTGGGCTGAGGGATATCCCCGACCAGTGCACAAATTTCGTGAACCAGGCCTCTAGTATTTTATAAAACTTCAAATATTGCAACCAAACAAAGTATGACCATTTTCCCTTTAAAAAGCTACTACATAAAGATTCACTGTGTTGTTGTTTTTTCCATCTTAAAACAAACTTCATTCTTTTACAGCAGGAAAATTGAAGTAGTTGAAATTTGGTAACTTTATTTAACATGCATATTAATCTAAAAATTGGACACAAAGAAACTGCATTGGCCTTTGAATTGAAAGGGAAAAATATCACTCACTAAAATTTAATCCAATGTAGCTACTGATCAACTCATTCATTTACTCATAAGTAATTGCTCATTGCCTACTATCTACTAGACACTTAGGAACACATTGAGGAACATGGCAGGAATAATATAGAGATTGCCCCTACTCTTATTTGGGAGGTTAAAATATAGGCAAATAAAAGGCATGATGACTAATTTCTCTGTTTTGTCTCCCTATCCTGGCATCCTATATGCATGTCACTCAAGCACCAAGAGCTTTTATTCTTTATACATATTTCTAGGGGCTTCTACTAAATACCACTGGGGTGTGGGGGGAAACACAGGTGAAATGCAGTTTTTAGGTAATTAGTAAAATATAATTTTAAAAACCTCATTCTTTATCTTGCTTCTAAATATAGCTTTTTGTAAAAAAAAAAAAATTCCTACCAATCATTGTCCAATATTCATTCCGCTATGGAGAAATTATTATCCCATTGCACAAATTATTCTCACTCCAAAATGACATGATTAGAAATTTTCAGCTAATCAGCAAGTGGTCTGTAGTGTGATTCCCATTCATCAGTGATCTGAAAGGGGAAGGTGTCAAGAAAGGGGAACAGTGCTCTATTAAGCATTCCCTATTAAAAAATGAATATGAAATTGATTAATAATTGAGAAAGAATTAACCATATTATAGAGAAGAGATTGCTATAGTTAATGGCAATTATGTGAAATATTCTGGGTAATGAAGCAACTTAAATAAACTTTGCAGTCCTCACTCATAACACAAATAGAAAAAAATGGTAATTTGAGTGTAATATCACAATTTGCATTTAAGATTATGAGGAAACTCCATGCTTGAACTAACTCAGCCTACTAGGTAATAACAATTTCAGTAATTCTAAGTGTTATTAGTAATAATCATACTAATTCCTGTAGTGTGACCAGCATAGGGTACTAATATTTTCAAGTAAGCTAAAAATACAACCTAAAACCCATTCTTGTGTTTTTTAAAGGGGGATACAGAAACCATGGAGGTAGAAATTAGGCCAGTAATGGTTCCACATGTATCTTTTTAATTATGTCATCATTTGATCATTTAATTTGTTTCCTATGTCATTTATTTACATACTAGAGGCCCGGTGCATGAATCCATGCATGTTGAAAGGAAATTAATTAGAAGAAATATTTTAGAGGCCAGGGAGGGACTGCGGGTGTGTCCAGCCCATCTTGCCCAGTCCTGATCAGGGCTGATTGGGGCCACCTCACTCAGTCCCCATTGCGGCTGATTGGGGCCGGAAAGGGACTGCAGGAGGGCTCCAAGGTATGTCCCGCCTGCTTCTCCTATCCTGATCGGGGCTGACTGAGGGCCAGCTGGCTGGTGAGGAAGGGACCACGGGAGGGCTCCAGGGCATGTCCAGCCCATCTCGCCCAGTCCCAATCAACCAGACCCCAGCAGCAAGCTAACCTACCAGGGGAGTGTCTGCCCCTGGTGGTCAGTGCATGTCGTAACAACTGGTTGATCAGTCAACTGAACTGTTGACTAAACAGTTGGACATTTAGCATATTAGACTTTTATGTATAGATAAATGTAATTAACTCATCAGGGTTCTACTAAGTGAGGACAGAGTCTCTCATAGTCTATACATGCCATAGATCATATGACAGTGGCACTTTTTACTCTCCTTTATCTCTGTACATGTTTCCTGAATTCTCAGCCATTTAAATAATCAAAAGCCAGCACTCTAGCATCTGACGGTATTTGGAGGAGGGAATCAGGAAAGAAGTACCCTCCTTAGGGAGATCACAATGGCTACTAAGCGTCCAGTGATGGCATAAGTTTTTCCAATAAGTTAATGTCCATTAAGATAGCATCAGTGTACCAGTTGCTGAGTCTTTTAGGGTTAGTCTCTTCCCAGTTAACTAAAATAATCAAATTTGTAAAACAGGTTTTGCTCCATACAAACAATCATGGGATACATGATTAGAACTGTGTGATAATACATACAGAAAAAGAACAGCAAGAACTTAGCCATCTAAAGAGAAGGTTTTCTCTACATGACACAACTATGAATCTCATGTATTTTCCTTATTAAATAAGACTTACTTTTATCATGGCAAGGTTGTCTTTGCAGAAATGTTTTATTTTGCTATATTTTAAAAATTAGTACTCCACTTTCAAAATATATATTTTAGAAAAATATGTATTCTGAACACTGTCAAATACTAAATTGTTTCTGCAGTTACTCTCTTATATTTTTGCCATCCAAAACAAATGTTTATATCAGTCTACGATATGGAGGAGAAAAATAATCTCTAACACATTTTTAAAATTTAAAGTCATTATCATTTTTTTAAGTGTTGTTCAAAGGTGCATATATCATCAATGGCTTACGAAATTTGGATTTTTTTCTCCCAACTTTTTCAACTATGAGGAGGCAGAGTTGATCTTCTGTGAAAAATCCCTCAACCTGACTTTTTCTTGAGAGCCATTGACAATTCAGGAAAGCCTTCAGTCTTCCCAGTATTTCTCAAAGCATTTTGTCATTTTTGTGGTATTTTTAGTTTCTGGATTCCATGGCTCATTCACATGTAACTTCTACAGTTAATCTGAGGGGGAGAAAAATAGCAGCCTAACTTTATTTGGTCATCTGGGTAGTCCATTTAAATAGACTTTGCTTTAACATGGTGCTATTCAGTTTCAGTTAAAACTTTGCATCCACTCTTATACAATATTGTTCTTTTAGATTAGCAAAATGAAAATTGTTAAGGGCTTGTTGTCTATAGACACGAGAGTAAAAATGCATTAGAATTTATTTAATGTAATTATATAGAAGATTTACTGAAAAACTATTACATTGTATATAGGTAAGTTTGATTTATTAGAGTCATATATGGCTTATTTATGTTTACTTTTCATTAAAGAAGATGAGAATAGATCTACAGAAGTATCCAAGAAATTGAAAATATATAAGTACAAATGTAAAGGACTTTCAACAACTCTTAACCTATACATAACTAACTCAAGCACATAAAAATAAAGAAAATTAAACATAATTCTAACTTTTTTAAAAGTTTGAAATTAAAATAGGAAATGGCCCAAGATTAAATAAATCACTGCCCATTTAAATAAATAATATATAAAAGGGTTTATTTTATAGTAATTGTGCAGAAATTATCAAGTCACCATTGTCATGCTTTATAATTCTATTTTAAAAGCATAACTTGATTCAGTCCACTTCACTTAATTTTTCCTGCTTCAGCTTATTCTAAGTGTCCATCTTGGTCCGCTATAGTGCTCTCCTCACAGAACTCCCTACTCACCTACTGTATTTAACCTCTTCTCTCAATTGATTTCCTTCCTTTAGTTTATAAAAATGTTCCAGTATCTTCCAATATATCATTTTTGCCCCTTTATCTCTCTCTCCATGTCTTCACAGTCAAGAGTACTGAAACCATACTTATTACTTTTCATCTGTCCTTCAATGCTTTTTTGCTCTTAATTCATAGCATAATTAATTCATAATTCTGCTGTAATAACCCATTAGAAACTTACTTCTGAGCTCATCACAAAACACGTAATTGTCAGGCCCAATTTGACCTTTCTGCAGTATCTGACACTGATGACCATTTCTATTTTTTTTTTTTTTGGAAATTCTTTCACATTTGCCTTTTATGACACATTTCTGCTTTCTGCATTTCTGCTTATGTGCGAGGCAAGGTCATGTCAGGAAACAGATGGTGCACTAAAACGGGATAATTTGAGGTTTTAATACAGGGACCATTTATAAAAATGTGAGCAAGGGAGATGGGTAGGATAGTACAGTTCCCCGGGTTTAATATCTGTAGTGTCACTACTCCTAGGCATAAAGCACAGTGAGAGGAAGGGGTTACCAGCACCTGGAGACAGAGAGAATTTTGTTGATCCCTACAGGAAATGTGACCACAGACATAGGACATGTCAATGCTTTGAGAACTCAGTAGGATAGATGTGGGGGAATAAAGCTCTGAACTCACTCTTCTTCCAGTATTTTTTGTTGCAAGTGCTTCTTCCTTAATTGGATGAACAATGCATTAAGCTGGAAGGTGAGGGAGTCATTTTATGTGGTCCCAGCAGGTCAACTTCTCAGGGTGGAGAGAAGTGGACAGTGGATTTGAAAGGGCTATCAGAAGACACCCTGCCTGCCCACCCTCTCATTTTTTTAAGTGGCACTTTTTCTCCAGAGTTCCAAGTTGGAGCCTCTTGTCTTCATATTCTTTAAATAGCCTCCCGACACAGCATTTTACATCTTATTTTCAGTTCTGGCTACATTATTATTACTTCTCTACTGGCAATTCCCCAATCTGTATCTCCATTATAAATATATTTTCTTAGGCCTCATAGTTTCAACTATTTAAAATATATCTCTTTCTTGGATTCAACATCACAAAATATGAACTCATTTTCTTCCCATATAACTTGATTTTTCCATAGCCTCTCTCTTTGAAACTAAATGACACCCAAGCCTACCCAATCACAGAAGTGAAAAATCCAGAATTATCATTGACTTTTACTTACTAGATACAGCCAATTGATCACAATGTTTTATAGGCATCTATCTCCTAATAAATATTCAATTCATCTATTTCTGTGAACTATCATAACTATCCTAGTGAGTATGACAAAAACATACATACTGGAAGTTATGGCAACTGATTACACTAATTGTTACCTAGTCTGGGGATTAAGGTAAATTCTTCCAGGGGAAAGCACATGTTAGCTAAGTCCTGAAAAATGTATAAAGGGTGCCTGGGCAAATAGTGAGAAAAGTATTGAATGCAAAAGAAATATCCTGTGCAAGGGGGAAAGAATAAATTATATATTTGAGAAACTAAAATAGGCAAATACCCATGGAGTGTGGAGGACAGGAGAATATCTTAAAATATCTTCAACTGAGACTGAAGATGGAATATTGTAGAGGGGTGAATAAATAAATAATTAAAGAGTAGACCCTAAGAAAATTACCTCTATTTATGGTCTTGCAGTCTTAGTCTATAAAGTAGGAGAAAATATCAGCCAGGTGATAAAAGGGTATCTGCATAAAGGCGATTGGTAAAGAAACCTTTTTTTTTTTAAATATATTTTATTGATTTTTTTACAGAGAGGAAAGAAGAGAGAAAGAGAGTTAGAAACATCGATCAGCTGCCTCCTGCACATCTCCTACTGGGGATGTGCCCGCAACCCAGGTACATGCCCTTGACCGGAATCGAACCCGGGACCCCTCAGTCCGCAGGCCGACGCTCTATCCACTGAGCCAAACCGGTTTTGGCGGTAAAGAAACCTTTTTGTAGAAGCACAGCTTGTTCACTATCTACCTAACTCTCCAAACACAACTCATCATTGTGCTGCAAACTTCTATACATATTCAAAAATTTTCATATTACACGAGTCATAATTATTTAAAGAGGATTCCTTTGCATTTATAATTTGTTCCAAATCTTAGAACCTAATATGACTGCCATGTCTTTCTTTTAAGAGTCAAGATGGAAAGACAATTTAATTGTCCAAGAGTTAAAAATCTTAAAAATTATATTATTGTTGTTTATTATTATTATTAGTTAATCATGACCTTTCAGATTGCTGATAACTAGGCAGAGCCATTCAAAATCCATGGGTTTATTTCTTCTCTTCTAAAATAAAAGAGTTGAGTGAGATCATTACCAAGAATCTTTCAAGGTCTGAAATTTTGTAAATCAAATAAACCAAAACCATGAAAATGAATGAAATGAACCCTTAAAATCACCATCAATCCTCTTTGCTCTATAATAAATAACATAAAACAAATGAAATGGATAATCTTCAAAAATCATCATTGCATGTTTCCAAGCAAAATCAACATTCATTCATGTAGAACATCATTTCATCCTTAAAGCTTGGCATCGGATCTAGATCTGCCAGAGTATTTACTTGACTGTTGAAATTCCATCTCCAGAAAGGTCCTAGTAATTAGACCGCAAATATGTTCCAGGTTAATGCACTGAGGCAATTCACCTGGCTCTGAGAAGAAACTCCATATAACAATATGCACAACACACAGACGGTACTTGCTAGAAGTTAATCTGGGTCTTTCCACAGACAAATTGGAACAGAAATAACGAGAACGACGGAAAAAGGAATAATGGAGGGAGAAAGAATACATTGTTCTTTCTCATTTTTACATCTTTAAGTAATTTTAAGTAATAACTTCTAACTTTACTCCAAATTTTATTTTATCACCTCTGACTTCAACTTAACACTGTCCACTGGAAATTATTCATCTCCTAAAAGATCCTAAGGCTTAATTAACACAGGAGCCAGCCAAAGGGATAAAGCGAGAGATATCAGAAATAATTACAATTTAAAGAAGCAAGAATGAACAAATCGCCACAAAGCCCAGTTGCCTAGTAAGTGATCTGAAATGAGAATTTCATCATCAAGCTGATAACCTCTCTTTTTACCTCTCACCCTGAAATACCATTCCGCCCTTAACT
>NW_006300371.1:1732002-1762789 GCF_000327345.1 Myotis davidii | reverse complement strand
TTCCCATCTTATTCTCTTCAGATTTTGGAGAATTTGTGAAGTGATCATAGTTATGATTACCAAAAAGAAAAAGAAAAATAGTACCATATATCTTGTCCTCAACTTAGCTCACATATACAAACAGAAACTGTGAGGCGTTGTCTGCAGAGCTGAATTAAAATTCAACTTTAATAAAGTAATTTACAGACAAAATTGACTAAAGACCTATTTGCATGAAAGTTGACTTTTATTTCAGTTATACTATAAACTCTTTTGAATATTTAGCCTATTTCAAAGCCTGTGTGGAAGTCATTAATGTCTCCTAAACAGAGTTTCCAGTCTTCAGCACAGAGAATCCCTGCAGCACTTCTTAGCTGTTTAAATTCAGCCTCAGAAAATGTGTGGAACAGAGGGAATGTTTGCAGTGCCATGCTGTTTATTTTGACAAACACAATCTCTTTTTACACTGCAGGAGGGGGAAAGCAAGGGGAACAAAAAAATCTTTGTTTTAAGTCAGTTACTATCAAATGTTAAGAACTGAAAAGGGAAAATTAACTCCCATTGCTCCCCTGTGCAGCCGCAGCAGGATGAAATTAACTGGGAAGCAATCACTGTCGTCTTCATACTCTGCTAGGACTGAAATGAAAGCCTGCTCCAGAGTCCACTCTAGCCCTCTCCCAGAAATGCAGAATCTCCCTGACACTAGTCAAGAGGCCTTACTGTGTTGTATGCTATGAAGTATTTCAATTTGAGATAGGGGGGACATGGGTGAGCAAAAATCTAGCCAACAGGATAAAAAATTATCCAATGCAGACCATGGATTTCTTTATTACAAAACTGGATACTAGTGAGTAAATTATTCCCATCTATAAGCAATTTAGTTTTGCATTTTATTATGGTTTTTTTAGCTTTTATTTTTAAACTTAACAGGTTTTAACATTGACACTATTGCAGATGTCCTTAAACAAATGTTGCTTTTGTTATTATTATAATTGTTAGCATAATAATAAATAACAGTAGAGGCCCAGTGCACAGAATCATGCACCAGTGAGGTCCCTCAGCCTGGCCTGCACCCCCTCACAATCCGGGACCCCTCAGGGGATGTAGTAGTGTGACAAGCAGCCTGACTCCCATCAGTCAGCTGAGTGGTGCTCCTACTGTGAGAAGGCACTGACCACCCGGGGAGAGCTCCTGCATTGACTGTCTGCCTCCTGGTGGTCAGTGCATGTCATAGTGACCAGTCAAACAGTGGACCAGTCGAAGGTTGACTGGTCACTTAGAGTTTTATATATCTAGATAGGTAAATGATGCTAAATTCTGTTAGGTTTGGTAATAGTGGGGAGGAAAATTAGATTTAATTGAATCAGAAAAATGCTCAATAAATACACTATATTAAATGCAAAAATATTTTGTCTGTATATCAACATGTTACAACTATTAAGGAAATAGCTGTGATGTCAAGAATTATTATTAGGCAAAGCACTTTATTAATAATCTTTTAAAAACAAGATTATAAGGTGAATGTTAAATTCACTTAGAGATATAAGATATCAAGTAGAAAGTAATAGATATAGCTTCCAACATATATGAAAACACATGAAAGTCATTTAAGACCAATTCTAAAGTTTTTATAAACATGTTCATATTACATATTATATAAATGTAGCAAAGATTTGCAATAAACAAATTGTCATATCATTGGGGAAATCACTGTACAGCTACACATTAAGATATGTGTTCAAATCCCATGCTAAATTATCCTTGCTGTGCAGGCATAAGGCCAGATGGAAGCTTATGGCTGCTATGTCAATACCTACAGAACACTGATGTCTTCTTAGCTAGTCCAAAAAGAACCATTCTATCTTCCATAAACACTGGGCCCAAAGGCCACATTTATAGGTTGCACTAAAAAAGTTAAAATTATTTTTATAGTGAAGGCATTTTTATAGGTTTGGGGAAAAAGGGAACTCAATGTGTGTTCCAAAATACCTATTCTCTGGTGATTGTGATTGCATTTTCATGTATGCATGTATAGGGAAATAATAAAATAATCTTAATAGGATATTTTCATGAACGCCAGCATCAAGTAACTATGCACTATTATTGTTTCCCTTGGTATGAGATCTAGCTGATTTTCTCTAGTTTCTGCATTTTCAGTTTTCCCATGATGATGGTTGGTTTTACTCTTTTTTTTTTCTAAGCACTTGATTAATTCCTTCTCCAAATTGAACATATAAGGTACAAAGCTGTCAAAGTGCCAGATGGTAGTTAAGCAGAAGACAACGGTGAAGATCAAATTCAGTGAGAATTCTAAGTTGTTTCCTTTCAAAATTATATTTATTTTCACAATGCATGAAAATGGCAAGAAGTGCTATACCCATGTTCTAAGAACCTATTAAGAACCCAAAACTTCTGAAGGCAAAAGATGACTTTTAGTCATTAACTGTCTTAAAACCTACTTTATTATAATACCCCCAGCCTCTAGGGGAGAGTAGTCACCACTGCCTACTCTTATTGCCATTAGAGGTGACACCATTGATACAGGTACCATGTATTCAATATCTACCTGTGAAATATAACATGACTGTGGAAAGCTCTTTCATATTAGTGTAGGATAGCAGTCAAGCAGGAATCATACATCTTTGCTCATATTTTTTTTATCTTTTGCTCAGTACTACATAATTTCATGTTAAAAATATCAGACTTAAATTCATTTATTTTGAATTCATTAAAAGATAGAAGCATAAGTAATTAAAGTGAAGAGAAAAGAAGAAATAAAGAGGATTATTGAAGTCTCCTGTAATATAAAAAAGCTCCAGATATAGATAATCTTCTAGAATCATGCTGGATGCCACAAGAATGGCAAAGAAAAATCAAGTCTGGTCTCATCTTTCCTTCCATCTAGGTTTTAGTGTGTTGGTCACTGGTTCTTGACAGGTTTGTTTGTATTTTATACTAAATTAAATAGCTGCTTCGATAGTGCTACAAAAGGATAAGTTGATGAAGAATAATTTTTAAATATTTTATTACTATAAAAATGCAATTTATACATGAGTATTACCCCTGGACTCAGTATGAAATGATGGGGAAAAAAGAAAGGGAACTGCTTGGCCAGGAAGTCAGTTGTAAGTCTTAGAGAAGATGAAGTCAGCAGAAAAAGATGACAGACCTGAGTCAGACTCTGTGGTAGACATGTTCACTAACCTTCCAAACCATACCCTGTTGTGGGAAAGGTTATCACCAAAGCTGCTGAAATAACAAGCCTCGGTATCAAGTGACTAAAGTTGGTTGGTGTGGACCTGTGATCAAACTGAAAGCATTTCAGGCATTCCTCTCTCCCCAAAATTTGGAATTAGGATGCTGAACAATTAAGTCTGTTAGAAAATGGTGTCTCTCTAATGCAGTGGTTCTCAACCTTCTGGCTCTTTAAATACAGTTCCTCATGTTGTGACCCAACCATAAAATTATTTTTGTTGCTACTTCATAACTGTAATGTTGCTACTGTTATGAATCATAATGTAAATATCTGATATGCAGGATGGTCTTAGGCGACCCCTGTGAAAGGGTCATTCAACTACCAAAAGGGTTGCGACCCACAGGTTGAGAACCGCTGCTCTAATGGAAAGGTTGTGTAGGGATAGCCAAAGGTAGAGTCATGGTCCGCCAATGCCATGTACATGCTGAAATTCTAAGGAAGACGGGGAGGTGGAACTTCAGAGAGGTGAGAGGGAGGAACAGGAGACAACAGAGTAGGAAAGAACATGGCCATGTGACTAAGAAACAGGAAAAATATAGCTTCAGCTTCTAACTTCCTACTTCCAGTCTTGCTGCAGCCTGGCTAACTTCATTCTATGCCTTGAGATTAACTAATTAACTGCCTGTGACTTAAAAGAAGCCTTTTAAAATTATTTTACTTTATATATGCCATACACATCCTTTTTGAATGTATTTGCAAAGTCTACACCACACTACTGTGTGTACGCAAAATACTGCAATCCAGCTATTTCTTGTCTCATGATGATTTTAACATATTTTAAGAGGAAGAACTATGCCTTCTATATTAGCACATATAATACAAACCCTGGCATTCTTTTAGAAAAACCAGTGACATAATGCACATTGATGCATTTGCCTATCATCTCTGTTCTGTTCTTTTCAGTCAATTGCAGTTGTTAACTATGAGGTAAATATCTTAGCATAAACACTCTCAGTCTAGATTTCCTCTAAAACATAAATTATACTTAATATTGGATGAATATGGAAGTGCTAGTAGCTAGAACTTATTGTTCCACTTCAATAGCATCTTTGCACATATCTTATAAACAAGAATTTCATTAAGGAAGAGCCTATGTTACTTGGATAAGCATCACAGGTAGGATCTGGCTTGAAGAATAAAAGAATTGAGACTAATTAAAGAAATAAGACTATAATAGATAAGCTAAGAAAGTCTACAGATATGGACTAGTACACAAACTTTGAAAGATTTCTAAAAGTAACTTGGGTATATTGATTCTTTGCATTACTTACTTTTTTCTTCATGGAAATTAAAGGTCAAGCTCTTAAAGGCAAAAGAGTACATGCTTTTCAATAATAAAAAGGAAGAAGCAATACTGGGCAAGATCAACAATTTTTTAAGTAAGATTTTATTAAAAAATAACTACAAAATACAGATGACATGGAGAGAGAAAGAGAGAGAGAGAGAGAGAGAGAGAGAGAGAGAGAGGTGGAAGATGGGAATGAGAGGAAGGGAGACCCTCTGAGTCCTCTGTCACTCCAGATTTCATCAACATCTTCAGGATGCCTGGGAGCTCAGTCACTGATTATCCATAAAGAATGTTTAAGCTAACATGCTGTCAAAATTATTTTTAAAATAACATAAATTCATACATAATTATTTGAGATTAAGAAATACTTTATAACATTTTGTGCAGTCAAACACAAAACCATATTTAAGCCCATAATTATTATTTCAATTAATAATTAAAAGATTATGCTCATAGGGAAGGTATGTATAAAGCAGTAAATGGTTTTGTCAAATAATTAAACATCTAAATGATATTTCACACAAAAGAAAAAAAGAAAGGTTATTTGACTATATTGCTGAGCTTGAATAATATTTCTTTAACACAATAAGAACGTAATTCAATGGGACTAAAATAGCAGAGGAGGGAGTAAAGTTCCTTTTGCTCATGAAGCTCTGAGTGGCTGGCCTGAGTGCTGTCTTCAGTTTCCCAGAGGTATCACAGTGACTGCAAGTAAGAGGTGAGTGAAACAATAAAGTAAGGGCAGGTATGAAAATGAAATAATTATGACAGGCTGCATGAAAGAAGTGAATAATTTGCAGTCAAAATGATCTATATAGAAAGGCAGTTATATAATTAGACATTTTAAAGCCAATAAGAACTTCAGGGTCATTTGTGAGTGGGAGGCTATTTGGATTTTTAAAGCTAGCATTGGCTAAATCTTTCTCTTGACATAGTGCAGCAATTATCCTCCCATAAGCCTTCATAGGATACAAATTGGCCAGTGTACAGGTAATTACTGATGAACATGATTGTGCTGCTCGGTGAGGAAATGTTTTCATAGAAACAGAATGAAGTAGATGGAAAAGGTATTCTCATTGACTCTGAATAGATATATCCAAAGATAATGTGCATACTACAAAAGATTTGAAGAGATGTTTCAGTAATGTGATCATAAAGGGCCATTTATAGCACACTTCTTAAAAAGCTCTTCTTATAGCATATAAAGAAGATTGCATAGAATAAACAATAAATGCACATTATAGCTATTCAAGGCACAATGGATGCTAAATAAATGCTTTCTATTCCTTTTAAGACTTTGATTTTTAAAAATTCCTTGGAAATTTAAAGATTTCATAATAAATATCCTGTAATATCTAATGGAAATTAAACTGAATTTCTTTCATTTTTAATAACAATTTTTTGATTTTTTAAAGATATGCTGGATTTCATTACAATTTCCTTGGAAAACATAAAGGATTAGGCAAAAGTAGGTTTAGAGTTGTCTGAATGAAAAATACAATAATTAATAAATATTAATATAAGAATAAACTCTTTTGCATACTCACAACTATAAACCTACTTTGCCTACCCCTATATATTCTCGGAGAAATTAATAAAGATATACATATAGTTTTAGAAACATCATTGTTAATTGGTCATGTTTGGTCTACAATCCTTGCTTTACTATTGCTTCCTTTCTTATTTTCCTTTTGGTAAGCATTTATTCATTTTTATAACTTATTGAATTGGTTAATAAAATTATATAGTTTTCAGGTGTACAATTCTATAACACATCATCTGTATATCATATTGTGTGTTCACCACCCAAAGTCAAGTCTCCTTCCATCACTATTTATTCCCCTCTACCGTCTTCTATTATTGCTTCTTAACCCTTTGTGCATTCTCTTCTCACCAGCAGTTGAACCTGTAATTTCACCATTCTCATGCGCTGAGGCTCCAAGAAGTTCTGCCACACTCGGCACAAGGAAAGGGCCCTGAATTTCAGAACCTTTCTACCAGAATGACAGGACATGTTCAAGAATTAGCCCTAGCCCTGACCAGTTTGGCTCAGTGGGTAGAGTGTTGGCCTGTGGACTGAAAGGTCCCAGGTTCGATTCTGGTCAAGGCCATGTACCTTGGTTGTGGGCACATGCCCAGTAGGAGGTGTGCAGGAGGCAGCTGATCGACGTTTCTAATTTTCTATCCCTCTTCCTTCCTCTCTGTAAAAAAATAATAACATATATATTTTTTAAAAAAAAAGAATTAGCCCTAGCTGAGTGGACAGAGCATCAGCCTGCTGACTGAAGGGTCCTGGGTTCTGTTCCAGTCAAGGGCACATGCCCAGGTTGCAGGCTCTATCCCCAGAGCGGGCATGGAGAAGGCAGCTAATCAGTGATTCTCTCTCATCATTGATGTTTCTATCTTTCCCTCTCCCTTCCTTCTGACATCAATAAAAATATATTTAAAAAAAATAAAGTGAGTTTTCTACATTGGCCTAAACCCCGTGCACTCTTCAAATAATACAAATAAATATCACAGCCCAGAAGATGGGACATGTTATACAATTAAGATTTATGTCACAAAATAGTTAAATTATTTACTATTTGATATGTCATTTTAATAATGCATTTCAACCTCAGAATATGTTCTGGCCTCAACCACTCTTTCTCAGAGCTTTGGTTGTTCTCTCAATGAGAGAACAACTTTATGAGCTGAAAAGGAGTGGGACTTCTAGAAATATTGCTAATACATAAAAAGTCCTACAGGATATCCCAAAAGGTAAGAGCTTGATCTCTTCCAATCACGTAAACCTCCTAAAGTTCTTGCCTCTACCCCTTTCAAGATAAATTACCTTAGGCAATTTAATCTTTCTTGACGTCTGGGGATTGTTGTGGGAATTAAATGAGTGTCAATAAGTAGTTACTAGTAATGCAGAGCTACACCCTTAGCTTCCATAGACTGCTGAAAGTTGTGAAGATGCTAGGTTCATTACAAAAGAGAGATTCATCTCTTGCTAGAATTGTGTTCACAAATGTCTCTTATTTTGTTGTCAGGTATGTTTTGTGCAATTTGATTCTGATGATGAAGTATAAAGTCTTGTAAGCAGTATGGAAGTACCTCAAAATGTTAAAAATGGAACTGCCTTATGTCCCAGTGATTCGACTTCTGTGAATTTATCTGAAGAAGTCAGAGAAACTTATTTTAAAAATATATGAGCCCCTATCCTATGCTCATTGCAGTGTTATTTACAATAGCCATGATTTGGAAGCAGCCCAAGAGCTCATCAGTAGATGAGCAGATAAAAAATACTAGTACCATATAATTTCACGTATATGTGGCATTAAATGATTTTATTTTTAATATCAAATTGGACATGTCTCAAGGTATAGATGTTAGGTAGTCACTTTCAAGATGCTACTTGGAGTGGGAATGAAAGGAGCTGAGTTACAACTACTGCATTGGGAGCTGCCCATAGAACTGTCTCCTTCAAGGGGAGTGTCTCACAATAGGTATAAATATTATTTGTCTGTGTGTATTGGATTAAAAAAACAACAACAACTCGAAAGCACTTATCCAAACGATTGCCCTTGAACTTCCAAGGTTCTATTTTATTATTTTTTTATAAATCATTTTAGTTTTTAAAAAATGATTTTAATAGCCTGGCAGTGAGTGAAAATGTGAAAGGAAGATTCACACTTTTTTTCTTTAATAGGGGTGCTACCACAATTTTCTCACACAAATATGACCAAAGGTAATGATGAGAACAATTCCAAAGAGCAAGGGTGGTCAGAAGGCTTCAAGGCTCACAGATTAAAGACTTTGGTTTCAGGAAGTCTCAGAAGGGTAGCAAGTGGAAATTATTGAAAACATAAGAATATTTCAGCAGTAAGTGAAACAGAAAAAACTTAAAAGTAAATTTAAGAACAATGATTTAGAGGTCCAGAAAGTCAACTCACTCCATTTTATAATTTTATACTTTTCATGTAAATCTGTATTTGGAAATATTCAAGGGCATACAAGAAGTTTAAGGGAATTGAATAAATGTCTTACATAATATTTATTAAACACCTTTTTTTGAGCCAGACACTACTCTGTCCTGGGTGGTAGTAATAGATCATTAAAAATAGAAGTATATATTTATACGGGTGTGCATGTTCATGTGGAATGGAAGAGACAATACCTAAAATAAATGGGGGAAATTTAGATAGATTATTCAACAAATGTCACTAGAAGAACTTGATGGCAATTTGGAATAAAATAAACTTGAATTAAAACCTCATGTCTTACACATGTACACACATATACACACAAATTCAAATGATCAAAGATTTAAACATATAAAAATGTAAACATACCAGAAAACATATTGGAAGGAAAGCTGAATAAAAATTTTCTATCAGTATGAAACAGTATGTAGAAGTTATAATGTTAAAGATTAATATTGGATCCTACACAAAAATAAATAAAATACTTTTGTATTAGAAAATTCATCATAATCAAAGTTAAGAGACAAAACAAACATCCATTTTTCTCAGTATGTAAAAATCACCTTGAACTTAACAGGAATAAGACCAACAGCTCAGAGAAAAATACATTGCTGGATAGACTTTCTGTAGTTAATTGATATACAAGAAAAATTAGATGAGTAGAAACTATCATTATAAAGATGAAAACAAAATATTGTTTCACTTTATACTTGAACTATGATCAGCTTATTCTGCTTTTTGTTCTTTAGTAATAGAAGATATTTTATAAAAGAAAACGATTAAATCATTTTGTAGAATTTGGATTCTGGAGAAATAATTTATGTAATTAATATGATAAAGTAAGTATTACTTTGATTTTATTCTTAGTTAAAATTATATATAATGAGTACATTGAACTTAAATATCCAATTCTGCTTGATTTTAAGAATATTACTTTTTAAAGATATATCTATGTCAGCAAATTGTATAAATAGCAAAAAAATATTCATATATTATAAGGAAATTTTTCATTATTAAAACATATTAACAGCTCACTCATAAGGTATAAATTATAACCTTAGCCCATATTATTTTTGTATATATTGAACTATAAAGAAAACACCAATATTGCAGGAAACCATTTTCAAGTGGCCTCTGTCTGTTAGTAAAACCCAATACATGGATTTACTTGGTTGTATCACATTTAAAATAATTGTGATGTCCGGGGGACCTCTTTATCTACAAAGAAAATAACTTTGCTGGTTAGTATTTCCCAGTTCATCTTTCTAAAATAATTACAATTTAATTAACAATAAAACTTAGGTGAGAATTCTAGTTATTCTCATCGTCATTAATTTTACAATGTTTTGCATGAATGCAAGGCTTTAAAATCATAAAGACTGCAAAAGTACTTGAAAAAAAGTTTATAATTAAGGTTTAATTATAAAGCAAGATTTCAAGAACCAAGGATGTAGAAAGTTCTTATAAGAAACTGAAATCCAGATTGTATAAACCTTTAAGCAAAATTCAAAATAATGTGTATTATAATATTTCAAAAATGAAAACCTTGAAACTTCTCAAGATCTTACATTATAAATCTATAGATCTGTAGTTTATTACATTCTCATAATGTTTTACATCAGCAACTTTGGAAATAAAGTCCAGAAGTCTCATGGAATATTCATGATTCTTATTATTGCAAGTGACAAAAGCCCAACTGAAGCTATATTTAAAAAATAAAAAGAAAAAGAGAGAAAGAAAAGAAAAGGGAAAAGGAAATAAAAGAAAAGAAGAGAAGAGAAGAGAAAGAAAAGAAAAGAAAGAAAAGAAAGGAAAAGAAAAGAAGAGAAGAGAAAAGAAAAGAAGAGAAAAGAAAAGAAAAGAAAAGAAAAGAAAAGAAAAGAAAAGAAAGGAAAAGAAGTGCCTTGGGCATAATGGCTTCAGAAAGGCTCCGGGAACTAAAACAATGGCATTAACAGTCAATTGAACTCTCTCCGTATCACAAGTGGCCAGGCATTTGCTACATCATAGCCACAGAAGCTCCTCATTTTATTCTATGGGACAGGAAAAGGAGTGGTTTCTCATGACTAATTTGAGCTGTTGGTTAGAGAAGAAAAATAAGTGGAAGCGAGATAGGAAATTTCCTTCATATCTCGATAATCCTCATTACCACAGTGCTTTATACTTCCTATTCTTTTTCATCTACACTTTCTCCTAAAACTCATCTATTCTCGCATCTAGATTATTGGGGAAGTACTTCATTGCTTTTCTTTACTCTAATTCTGTTTTCTCTTACATACAACCTCCTACCTGTAGCCAAAGTGATCAATTTAAAGCATAGAACTAATACTGTAATTATTGATAATTCAAACTCAATAAATACTCATCCCCTTGTCTTAGATTTTTGACACATTCATTCTACCTATTACTTCAATACCCAACCTCAGGAAATAATTTTGTCTCATGACATAATAACAAAATAGGAAGAAAAAGCTATTTGAGAAATGAGCCATTTCTCTAAAAATAATTAAGTAAAAATCAGATATGGAGCTGAATTTTTTTCCTACTATAATGTACTTCCAGTACAACTAAACTGAATATTCGGACAAAGATTAATTCACAGATGTTATAATAATAAGTCAGAAGTATGAATAGTAAATGAATTAAAGACTTAAATGTTAGACTTGAAATCATAAAAATCCTAGAAGAAACATAGGTAGGAGGAATAAATGGTGATGGAAGGAAACTTGACTTGGGGTGGTGAACAAACAATACAATATACAGTTTATGTATTATAGAATTATACACCTGAAATCTATATAATTGAATTAACCATTGTCACCCCAACAAATTATCTCTATATATAAAAGCCAAGCGGAATGACTGGAACGACCAGTCACTATGATGTGCATCCTGGCTGGCCAACTGGCCCAATCAGGGGCAGACCAGCCGACCAACCTCCCACGGCCCCTCCCCACCTCCTTCCCTGCCAGCCCAGCCCTGATCAGCCCTGATTGGGATGGGCCAGCCAGACCCCACCCATGCACGTATTCATGCACCAGACCTCTAGTATTAAATAAATAAATAAATAGCCAAAACCAGTTTGGCTCAGTGGATAAAGCATCAGCCTTCTGACTGAAAGGTCTCAGGTTCGATTCCGCTGAAGGGCATGTACCTGGGTTGCGCATACATCCCCATCTCTCTCCCTTTCTCTGTAAAAAATCAATAAAATATATTTAAAAAAATAATAAATAAATAAATAAATAAACCTTAAAAATAACCTATTAAAATATTATTTATTTCTCATAACAAATTTTGTTTTTTCTGATGTCTCCTCAGGCAAGGGGAACAAAAGAAAATATAAAGATTTTGGACTACATCAAACTAAAAGTTTATGCATAGCAAAGAAAACCATCAACAAAATGAAAAGACAACCCACTGAATGGTGGAAATTTATTGGAAAGAAGTACAGACTCCCACGTAGGGAGGGGGCCCAAGGGAGTGACCCACAAAGCTCCTTTTTCCTAAGGTTTATAAAGGCTGCAGTTCTTTGTTTCTTGGTATTCCCTTCTGATTTGTCACTATATCAGCTTCAAAGCTCAAACCCCACGGGGATCCCCCATCTTTTTCTCCCCCTTCAATTTTCTCTCTTGTGAAAATCTGTTTTCCTCTCTCTCCCATTTGTCAGCATTTCTCTATCTTCTGTGAAAGTTTGATTTCTCTTTCTCTCCATACCCTGTGGCTTTTCCATATCTTCTGTGAATGGATGTCTTCCTTTCCCCTTATCCTGTGGCACCTTTTGTTCTCTGTGAATGTCTGCCTTTTGTCAGCTCCAAGCCCCCAATCAACTATGCCTTCCTTCCCCATGAACCCCCTAATTCCTGAAACTTCCTAAACCTGCCTATTTTATCCCTAAAACTCCTTTCAGAAGGTTAGACAAGTCCTCTGCTATAACAAGAGACAGAAAGAAGCTGGGTGCTGCTGTGTCAAAGTCTAAAGTCTAGGGATAAAAATTGTATCTGTTGGCTCAGTTTGACGGTAAACTTGAGAGAGGGTAAGGTGTTGACTATTCTTTCTCTCTTTCTTATTATTTATTTTAATCTTCGCCAGAAGATTTTTTTCTACTATTTTTAGAGAGAGTGGAAGGGAGGGGAGAGACAGAGAGACACATGGATGTGAGAGAGATATTGGTTGGTTGCTTGCTGCACGCTCCCGGACCAGAGCCAGGGATTGAGCCTGCAACCAAAGTACGTGCGCTTCACTGGAATCAAACCCCGACCCTTCAGTCTGAGGGCTGACACTGATCAGCCAGGGCTGGCTATTCTTTAATATCATTCTCATTTCCCAATAATAACAAATTATTTAACTCTGCACACTTTGAATATTCAACTAATACTCTGTAGTTTACTGAAGTTTTCATTACTCTTGGTTGTATACTGAAAAACCAATAACTATAAATTAATAAGACATTTTTATAGTTCATAAATGTCTTCTATTCTAATGGAGTTTCTGTAAAAGACAGAACAGAATTTATTTTTCTAACTCATTAATAACATAGGAGCACTCAACTGAACTTTAAGATGAAAAAAACACTGTAAAATTCACCTTCAGGTAGAAGTCACTAACAAATATTATTTTTGTTATTAGACTATAAAGATCTGTGTAGCAGAAAATCACAAATAAAATAACATTTGAATGTTATTTCAATTCAATATTTTTTCATTTGAATCAAGTCTTGATTTCCATTTTTCTTCTGCTTTAAAGAACAATGTTCTAAAATGTCCACATAATCTTTGAAATACTTTGTTTAGCTTGGGAAGATACAGAAGCTTTTAAAATGAAACACAAATAGCTTGTCAGATTTCACAAGACTATTTACTGTTAAAAACAATTGTAGTTTCAGAAAGTATCAACTTTGTCACTTCCTTCAGATTAAAATAAAATATAATTAATTGTGTAAGGTAGAATTTGCCAGCCCTTAAAAACTAACTTCTTTTTGTTCCTTATTTGACTCTCATTATCCCTCCTCTATCTTGTTTTTACTTCAGTCTCACCCAGGAGCATTTGTGCCCTTCATTAAGCCACAATGCACATATCAGACAATACCTCTACATGAGCCTATTGTGCGTATTGTCAACGTAAATTTGAGGGTACAAACAAGAAGTCAAAATTTTTAAGAAAGGCAATATTGCTCTCACTCCCCATCAGGCAAACTAGCAGAAGGTGCTAAAGCCTCTGGCTCATATGAAGACCAGAGGGGTAGAAGTGAACTCACCTCGTTATTCCAAAGGTTTTCTTTTGTGAGGTTAGAGGTGGAGTTTTTTATGCCCTTTGGTGTGATTCTCCGAGAAAGGGATTTCAGTGACACATGGGGTATAAGTCAAAGCACTACTGATAGAACTGAGGAAGTATAAGAGGGCAAGACCAGGATACTGTTTACAAACATAACCAAAAATGAGTTTGGGTCTCTTAAACTCACTGAGTCTATGGCTGCTTATCTTTAGAGATAATAATGCCTACCTGTGGCAGGTTGTATTTTCCCCTAAGGGACACAACATGCCCTTCTAGAACTTGTTTCCAACACAGAGGCAATCTATGTACACTCCACTTGAACCTGGCCAGGACTTTCTGACTGCCTTTCCAATGGAGTCAGGCATTATTGCCAGATGACTTCTGAGATCAGGTCATAAAATGTGATAACAGCTGTCACCTGGCTCTCTCCTTTGGGAACATGAACTTGTGACTCCCTGAATCACAGAAGTTTAGCTTTCCTAAGTCTACCACAAAAGAGAAACCATGTAGAGAGAATACCTAGAGACAGAGCTCTTTGAATTTTCCCAGATAAGGAACTGGATATGACAATGAAAAAGTCTTAACATTGCAACATCATAAGAGCTCCTAAGCCAGAACCAAGTGCCTCTTGAATTCCAAATTAGAAGACTATCCTATCTAATAAAAAATTAATATGCAAATTGACCATCATTCCAACACAGAAGATGGCTTCCCCCATGTGGTCAAAGGTGTCTACCACAAGATGGCCAGCAGGGGAGGGCAGTTGTGGATGATCAGGCCCGCAGGGGAGGGCAGTGGGAGGGACCAGGCCTGAAAGGGAAGCCAGTTAGGGGGGGACCAGGCCAGCAGGGGAGGGCAGTTAGGGGCCACCAGGCTGGTAAGCGAGTGGTTAGGGGCAATCAGGCAGGCAGGCAGGCAAGCAGTTGGGAGCCAGCAGTCCTGGATTGTGAGAGGGATGTCCAACTGCCCACCGGGATCGGGCTTAAATGGACAGTTGGACATTCCTCGAGGGGTCCCAGATTGGAGAGGGTGCAGGCTGGGCTGAAGGAAACACCTCCCCATGCACAAATTCCATGCACCGGGCCTCTAGTGAAAGATAATAAAGAAATCATATTATTTTAAGCCACTGTGTTTTGTGGTAATTTGTTATGCAGCTATAGATAACTAATACACTGAAATTTATTTAATTGTGAAGATTAGAAAGCATATTTTAAAAGTTTTTAGAGTCGGTTTTCAGTAAATAAGCAGAGAAATATTTATTAACATTGCTACATGCACTCATAGGTCATCCTTCCATTCTTTGACCCCCCCCCAAAAAAAAAATTTCTAGTTAAAATAATAAGAAAAAGAGAAAAAAATGTTTATCATTTTCTGTAATAAATTTTTTGTTCTCTGAAATTCTCTTTCAAGCATATTTTTTGTAAAGGATAATAAAACATTTGGTGAAAAAAAGCACAATCTTTTTTCTGATTCCCTTTCATCTCAATGTACTGGAAAACTGATTTGGATGAATAAAATATGCCTCTATTACCAAAATTATCTTATTTCCTATTATTCCTCATATTCTAAATCTACAAAGTAAGTTTTTTGTTGGTGTGAGGAATATTATCAGTATGGCAGCACATCAAATAAAATTTATTAGGGCCCTGCTGGTGTTGCTCAGTGGTTAAGCATCAGCCTGTGAACCAAGAGGTCAGGGTTGGATTCCTGGTCAGGGCACATGACTGGGTTGTAGGCTTTGTCCCCAGTGGGAGACATGCAGGAGGCAGCCAATCAATGATTCTCTCTCATCAATGATGTTTCTATCTCTCTCTCCCTCTCCCTTCCTCTCTGAAATCACTAAAAATATTTTTAAATAAAATTTATTCAGGTATTTTTAAAAATAAAAAGTATAAATCACAGCATTTTATAATTAAATCAGTAATCACTTCTTGGCACAATAGGCCATATACTAATGAAGAAACTGCAAGATTATGTAGCCAGTCGACTGAAATTGCCTCTGAGCAGAGACCAGGGTACGCTTTTTATTTTATTCTGGTATAATGTTTCTTTTAAATAGTAATATTAAAAAGGGCTTCATACAAATTATGTAAACACAGTTTGACATTGCTCTGAATGGAGACCACTGTACACGAGAGCTTAGCTGGGCCTTTAGAGAAATGCAAACCTTCAGGTATTGGCCATGCTAAGTTGGGTGGAAGTGAACTGAAACAGGTTCCAAATAAGAGATAGAAGAAATAAGGGCCCTATCCTGAGAGGAGGAAACAGAGGATGTTTGCTGGGGGAGGAGTAGATTGCAAAGCAACATGACACAATTGCCCAAGACATAAACAAACAAACAACAACAAAAAAAAACAATAGAAATGTCAATTTCTAAACTTCAACCCCAGATTGTTTGCATATGTGTTATATTATCATTCTATCTCCACAAAAACACAGTGAAATCTGCTGTATATTCTCAATGCCATCCAGCCAGTTTATCAATTTCAGGTAGTGAAAGTGATGCTGAAATTGGTCCCTAAAATGATGCTATCTTAGGAACAAAGATGAGCAGGCGAGTAAAACTTTCACAAGTTTTAGATTTAAAACAGCTCCCCATTTCTTACAAATGCCATTTAGTTGCTTAGCACTCATGGAATTTTGCCTGTTTATTCTTTGGAGATAGTTGAATTATTTTGAAAATTATGGTATTCTTATTAGTAATAATACTATCTTCTCAGCCAGGAATGATAGTGACAGCAGAGTGATTAATGCCAGCGTGCATACTTCAGCTCAACTTAAAATCCCCTTCCAAGTAAAGTTGGCACAGTGTTGTTCCCACAGGCATGGCTACTTCCATTTCAAATTCAAATCTGGCAACCTTGAGGTGAGTTAGTGTATACACTCAACAACGGCTATAAAGTCAGATGATTTGTGCGGAGGAAGTAACCATATTAATTAAATTCTGCAGTAAAGTACAGTGTTGGCACTATAATCTCATTTTATTAGCATTAACATCCATTTTTAATTGAGCTATTATACTTTATTTTAAAATTGTGGAAGGATTTTACAGCATTATATTCCGAGAGTTACTTCACAGTATACATGGAGTTACAATTCCAAACAGAATGCAGTGCTGAAATCCTTGTTTTGAAATTAGATATGCAGACACCAAGTGCCAGCGCAGCCATTAACTAGTTATGTGACCTGGATCAAGTTACTCAATCTCTCTGAGTCTTGATTATCCCCTCTGTGAAGTGTAGATAATAGCACCTACCCAAGGGGTTGTGGTGAGAGTTAAGTGAGAGGATTTATGTTCTTGGCCCAAAGTGAGTATTCAAAAAATATTACCTCTTAATCCTGTATTTTTCAAGTTATCATACATGTTTACAATAACAGAATACCAGAATGTGGATTCAATTTCTCCGACTGACTAATAGAGAAAACTGCTACTTCTTTGAGCATTTTACACTTTCAAAGTATTTTTACATGCTTTATTGCATCTCTAGGCACTTGATATTCCTACTCTCTGCAGTACAGAGATGAGAAAATTAAAGCTTGAGGAATTGAAGGGACTTTACCAAAGTAACTCATGCAGTTAGTGGTAGAATCACAACAGGAATCTGAAACCCAAATTCAATCCCCTCATTGTGTCATGCTGCCATTTTAGCCATAATATCTAACCTCAACATTTCACAAGAACAGACACATGTCACAAACATTTCAGTTTAAAACAACACGTGCTTATTTGCAATCCTGACGTCATTTTACCCTCAGGGATGCATCAGCATAATCTCACTTGCATTATTCCTCGCCCTGCCCTTTCTTGTGATGGCCATGCTTCCACTCATTAATCCGTGGTACGCAGTGCTCACTGGCCTATCCTTCCTCCGGGATCAGTTCAGCCCAGTGGAGCCATACATGTAGCTTTGGGAAGAGCAGCTGCACATCACCCTTCAAAACAGGAAAAACACTGTGCCAAAGAAAACCCTGATCCACAAAGTGCAGAGTTAAAGGCTGTCTGTATCCCTCACTCTCTTGTTCAGGTTCTGAAATTACTTTGCCGACTTGAGCAAGAGTGCTCAATTGAAATACTAGTTGGGCAATGGGTAGTGCAGTAGTGGGGGAATGATTGGCAGTCCTTGTTGGGTGCAAAACACAAGGAGAAAATACAACTTCCCTCATCCTTTCTGATTACAGCAGATGCTTACTTTTTTTTAGCTAGATGTTTTGTTTTTCTTGAGATTTCCTTATGGTGGGGTCAGCTCATTTGCGGACCTCTGCCTTCTTCACCCTGAATATTTCATCTTAATGCTACACTGTACTTCAAAATGATTCATAATATGAGCAGAGTTTAAAAGGCAAAGAGTCAAGGGTCCTTGAGGAATTTTGAGTAGGACAGTCAAGTAACAAGGGCACTGGAAGCTACAATTAAGTAGCCTCAAGGAACTGTAAAACCCGTTCTTGGACAGCAGCCTATTAGACTGCCGTCAGTCTCAGATTTGTGGCTGCAAAGTACTAAAGATTATTCCTCAAAAGTATGGTTTTCTACCTCACAGTGTTCTGTGGTAATAGTCTTATGATTTCTTATACATGCATCATATAATGTCCTTGACTATCAGTACATTTCAGAAGGGTATATAGACTGTCCTTCTAAACAGAGAGGCAGGCTCCTATTGTAAGGTCTAAAGTGACTAATTGCATATTTCTTATCTCTGATTTATTCTCTGGTTTATTCAATTCTTTACCATTTATGGAGCGGAGCAAGAATATTTGAGAATATCTTTTATAACCTTATTGTGCCGAGCCAGAGATAACATATGATTCACTGCCAATATCATCTCTCACAGATATGCATTCCCAGAATCTCCCACACAATGCTCTGCAGAAAGAGTGAAGCCAATTACTGGCTACAATGGCAAAATCTTCAAGATAATGAATAAGGGTCATTGTGGTCATTGAAAACATTTTAATTAATACTTCAGTCCTGTTGCACCTAAAAAAAGGGGGGGGGAGTGATATTAGTCATGGTCAAAGAATTTTAAATTGTACCACAGTTTTCTAAAAGGGGACTTCCCCATCTTTAAAAGTGACATTCTCTACCACTTTTCTTAGCCAAAAAGTTAAGCCAATCTTGATTCCTCTCCCTTATATTATTCATGAAATGCTTAAGGTCCTTTCAGTTGTAACTCTGAAACCTGTTATGAATCTCTCTCTCTCTGTCATGCCATCTGCACTGCTGCTAGGCGTGCCTCCACAGCTATCATCGCTGGCCTGGATTGCTTTGATCTAGTTCCTGTGGACTGCTACCTGACTACTTTCCACTCTATATAGGATTGAAATTAAAAGCACATTCCTATTATGCTTTCTTGCTTTTTGAGGTCTGATCCCTGCCTCACTCTCTACCTAGTATCTTTGCTAGCCAAACTGTTCTTTTTTATCTTCTTTGAATAGTTGAAACCTGTTCTTGTCAAGCAGTTCTCACTATTCCTACACCGTTGTATAACTTCTCTGTCCATGACAGTCTCCTCTCAAAGACAACTGCATAGGGACCTATCCTGGTACTGTATTCTAAGTAATTCATCCCAAGTCAGTGTTCATCACTGGGTTTTACTTTTGCCAGTACATTTATTATCTTCCTGTTTTTACTTGGTTATTGTATGTCTCTGCCACTTAGAGTATGAGCTCAACGAGTACAGGGAGTATTGTGTTGCTTAATAGCTATGATTAGGGCTTGGAACTATTCATAGTGTGCAGTAGTAATAAGTGGTTTCTGAATGAATGAATGAAGAGAACCATGAGGAGAGATAGAATAAGAAAAAAGAAATAAAATGATATGCCATAAACTTTTAATCACAAATTCAAGGTTTAAAATATTCTAATATTTTATAAAATATATTATAATATCATTTGTTATTTTGGCATACTGTTTTAGGTAGACATGTAGAATAAAGGTTTATTTATTTTTATTAATGAAATGCTTACAAAGGAAGTAAAATTTGATTGCAAACATTAACAAAAGTCGGGGTTAGTTGAGCTTTGTCTCTTGATGAGACTTGTGAAATGCAAACATATTTGAGAATGCAAACGTATTTTTAATAACTAATGATCATTAATGTCATCTAATCAAGGCAAAACTTGTTACTTAAACAAATAATTATCTTTCAGAATTGAAATGTAAATAAGAGTATAATTCATCTTTGTTTATTTTTTCTCTATTTTGTTTTCAGACATGTAGTATTTGCTTCACATGCATACATCAACAGTATGTAAATAGTTGTACCTTTCTGCAAGTGAACTAAATGGCCTTATCAGGTGTCAGGAGATGTTTAGGGGCATTCCTCCGCATGAGGGCTATTACCCACAGTTTAAAAGAATCCAAATTATATGTTTGTTATCCTCTGTTGTCGCTGTTCATGGAAGCTATTTCTTTATCTGAAATTCCTAAGTGCTGCCTCAGTGGGGACAGCTTCAGGTTTGTCTACCTTTTTCATCACATTGGATATTTTCCTTAGTTTTGAATAACCCTTAATACATGTTCCATATTTGAGCAAAGCCACTAAGCCAATTGCTGGTAGATCTGAAAGGCAGCAAGTTGCAATGGCAGAATGTAACTTACAGGGTTGAACAGACTTTGACATCTAAGTCTGTCACTCACTGGCTTTACAACTAAGCTATTTCACTTGTGCAAGCCTCAGTTTATCACCTATGCAACAGCAGCCAGTCTCACAAGATTTAGGTAAAAATTAAATGAGATTGTGGATGGAGGGAGGCCTAACAATGTCTCTCCACCCTTGTCCTCTCTACCCCTCTTCCAGTATCATTCTGACATATGCTAGCAAGGCGACCTTGTCAATTCACTCTCGAGGTCCGGTTGTACTCTTCCACCTTCAAATGATAGTAAAATAGCTAACAGGTTCTTAAAATGATTTATTTGATCAGAAAGTCTAAGACTCATGTGTAAGAGTAAGTGCTTGATTATTCATATGGGAATGACATGTCCATGAACCAAATGGATGACAAAAGAACATCCCTCCCTACTTAAAAATCTCCTCAGCTCCAGTTTCACTTTTGCAATATTCTAGAGCCCAGCTTTACCTGATTCTTTTCACATTTTATCATGTAAGAATAAAACACGGAAATATGCCGTTGAAAATGCATTTGTATTTTAATCGAGAATTGTGTGTTCAGGAATTATCACTCATGCAAACGGAGATAGTCATCCATCACAAGTACTCCCTTGTATCTGCAGCAACTTATTACAGCAAAGAGAAGTATTTCTGGGTTCTGAGAAATTTGCTGTCAGAGATACTACACAGAACTCCTTTCTTTTTTTAATTTCCTGCTAGCTCTGAAAGGATAAATGAAGTAGGAGGGATTTTTTTTTTCCTTTGCTGTGACCTGAAAATAGACAAGAACAGGCAATTGGTAACACTGCTATTTAAATCAAAATTCTAAAAATGACATTAGTCATTATTTCTAGTTAGTATTAATAATCATAGTAAGATAGGCATACTACTTTATAGTTTATACATATATGTACATATGTATGATCTTTTGTGTATCATACCATTTTATTTATACAAAAACTCTATTTTAATTGTGATTCAGAAGAGAGCAAGGGACTTGAGTCAAGAACCCAGGGCTTCGCTCTATGTTATATATCCTGTGTTATTTCCAAATTATATTTTCTTATTTAGTTTACAGTAAAATAAAATCCAAAATTCAGTCAAATAGTAATAATTTGAGGGATCTGAAAAAGACTTTAATTGTATGTATACCAACACACACAAATATGATACAAAATAATTATTTTCACATCCAATAATTAAGACATTGGTTTACTCTTTTGCAATTAAAATATTTTACTCTTTAATATAGATCTATTTTCAACCACTATTTTCTATATTTAAGTTGTCATCTTTGAGAAATATGCAACAATTTTAATCCCTGATCAGCATAAACCAGAAAGGAGACTGAAGCTCATCTACAAACTGCTTTGTAAATATTCTTAAGTCTTTTCCACACATTTCGTTATTTTAAATAGTATGCAAGCATTGCCCTAGCCAGTTTGGCTCAGTGGATAGAGAGTCTGTCTGAGGACTGAAGGGTCCTGGGTTTGATTGAGATCAAGGGCACATGCCCCAGTTGTGGGCTCAACTCCCAGTATGTTTCTATCTCACTTTCCCTCTCTCTTCCTCTCTGAAATCAATAAAAATACATATTAAAATTAAAAAAATTAAACAGTATGGAAACATCTTCATAATGAGAACCATAATTGTGTGTGTGTGATCCTTATGAGTACTGAGAGAAGACAGAGAGATCTGAGTAAAATGTAGCTGTCTGAATCTAATTGTGTAGGTTCTTAATAACCTTCAGACAGTTCAGTTAATTGTTGTCCAGGTTCTACTCATACTTTTAAACTATGAAGTCAAGAGCTAAGCAGAAGAGCATTTTAATAGTGGTCTGATATTAAAGAAGAATGATGTCTACATTCACACCATCCAGAGCATGCCCACCCATAACTAACAAGTGCTAAGCAGGTTTGCATCGTCCTGTATTTGTATGGGAGACACTGTGTGAATACTAAGTCCCATAGGCCTTTAAGATAGACAGTGTTGTCCAATGGTTAAGAGTATGGATGGCATTTAGAGTTAGGGAAACTGAATTTTCCTAGGTGAACTAAAGCAATTTACTTCAACCATTCAATCCTCAGTCTTTTCTCCCAAAGGATGGAAATAATAATAGTACCTACTTCATTGGGTATGCTTGGTAAAAAATATAAATTAATATATGTAAAACCCTGACCAGTGTCTGCACATGGTTACTCTTCATCTGATAGTATTTATTAACCATAGTTTATCATAATATTCATGCTTCCTTTGACACTGTTTAATTTTTGCCCACAATGCACTTAACAAGTACTTATTGGGCACCAACTATGTAAGAATCACTGTCTTAGGTACTAAATGCACAAAAGCATACATCTCTTTGACCATGGATTTTATAGTTAATTATTCATTTGTACTATTACTCATAAATTTGTATTAGGCATTCTCTGTATTTTCTACTGCAGTACTGCACTAATGTCATTATTCAAATAATTTGACAAATAGTGTAAATTTTTGACTGATAAATGGTTCAAAAAAGAGTGGATTAATGATATGAGAACCTCATTGTTTTCCGTGTTGAATACTAGGACTGATATAAAATTATCATCTGCAGAATCTCAAGGTCAGAGAGAATTGAAAGAATGCCCAATTAAAGAAGTTTGTATGTTACTTGTTCTCTTTAATGATTTTACTGTAAATTTTCCATCATTTTGTCTAAAGTTCATTCCCTCGATTTCCTGTCACTTTCTCAACTTACTATGATATAAGATAAATAATTATGACCCCAAAATAAGGCTTGAATATAAATAAGAAAACAGTATGGTAAAATCTTATTAGCCCATGTTATTTCAAAATAACATTGAAATCTAATCAATAGTTATTCCCCAAATAGATACAGTTTTCTCATTAAAATTATTCATTTAATACAAAGCATGCATTTTGATTTATTTAAGGGAGAAATTAGGTCTCAAGAGTACCTTGCATTATTAACAAGATATGATAATTCCGAGGGGTGCCAGGAAATAGCTGTGTACCAGCTATAGTGAAACCGTGTGGACCACTGTGACTACTTGAGCTGCAGAATTTGGTTCATGAGATAATTCATTCACCTCTTTTCTTGAAAATAAATATTTAGGAGCATTTCTATAAATTTATGACATGTTATAAGGAAAGAATGCCCTGCTTGTCCTTATCTTTACAATGTTCAGTATATCTGGTAAAGAATTCCTTAATCCTAGTAATTGAAAATAATGAAAGAAGATTTTCTCTCAACTATGATCTATTTTTTCAATAATGAGCTGATTTTTATGATCTTGAGTCTCTAAAAACTGAAAATTTTCCATTTCTACACTTATATTACTGTAGAACTAAGAGACACTCCCTGTTATGAAAAGGTTTTAAGTATATTGGGGGAAAATAGAAGATACAGAGCTGCATTTTCAAAGACTAACTCAGCTTTGCCTTATTTGAAATGGAGCTACTGTTATTTGATGCTCAGAGATATTTGAATCTCAGAGAAGCCAGACTTAATATGATTGTAATGTTTAAAAACCTGAGAATCATCAAATCAGAAGTGCTATAATAGTACAAATTATTGGGTTGTTAAAAATGTTAACTTAATCATCTCATTTTATAAAGGAAATCTTGTTTTAGACAGAATCCCTGGGGGTATGGATGATATTTCTCTTTTAAAACTAATAAACAAGCTAAGAGCAGACAGTGCAGTGAGTGTGGTTTGAGCTCAGGCAGGGTTTTAGTGTAAGGTTTCCCCTCTTTTCTAGGATGCGTGTAACCGTGGAGAACAATTATTCCCTGCTGTGGCCCAAGTGGTATAGAAACCACAATTCATTTGGGAGATTTGTAAATCATTAGAAAAGGTTTACAGTATTTTATCCCCCTGAGGACCTCAATGTGCTATGTTACCATGGTGATTTATGACTCCTTCTAAATTCCTTGGGATAGATAAACCACGTGCAGTTTAACGCTCTGTACTCTTTAACCAGCATCAGTATCTCTACATGATCCATTTGCAACACAGAGAGCGGTAGATTTGAAGGTTAAATCACAGAGGCATGAGCTAGCTGAGCACGTGTTTTACAGTAATAATTCACAAAATAAAACTACAGTTTTAAGGAACACCAATTCAATTCATAAGAGAGACAGTACAGTGTGTATTATGCCATTGCAATTTATTAAAACAGGCATTCACTCAAATATTTCTGTTGACTATTTTGTGCAGAATTTCTCAGGTGAAACGGGAAACATAAAGATAACTAAGATATGGCCCCTACCCACATCATACATAGATTAAAAGTCTTGGTGATTTTTTTCCTACTCTGTCATCTCAGCTTTATCAAACCAGGCACACAAATAAACAACATCAACACACTCATCAGAAGCCTCTCTCTGCCTTCTTCTCACACTTTCTCTTGAAGCAGAGCTAATGTTACTGACCTAATAGCTAGTAAACCCCATTTTATGCCAGGCAACCACCTGCTATCGCCGCTCTTTAAATTTATCTCAAAAATCAAAAGAAGTGAAGAGTCAGCTCAAGGCCCCCTGGAAAAATCCTGGTGGTTCTCAGAACCTGAATATCATCAAGAAGAGACCCAGAACCATTTTTCTGTTCCTGCCCAAGGGGGGAGGCATTTCTCCCTCTGTCCCGGGAAACCCTAGGCGTATAAACTCTCCATATCTGTGCCTATTGAATCCTTGCTTATCCCCCAAGGCCAGACTCTCCCATAATCGGTCCTGCCCTCCTCTATGTCCCCCCAGCCTCCTAGAGTTCCCTGCTGACTCACCTGTGGTTCTCCACAACCCTGCACCCTGTGCCATAGAGACATCCCTATGGCCAGAGCAAGGAAATAAGTTCCATGAGGACCAGGTCTCATTGCATCGATTCTTGTATCTCCAGCATTGAGAAATGTGCTTGGTATTCATGATGTACTTAATGAGTTAAATGATGGACCATGAACCATTTTTCAGTTATTTTAAATACTTTTACCTGCTAGAGTAACAGCTACCTTCAAATAGCTCCAGAATTAGAACAGAGACTTATAGGTAGAAACTGTGCAGAGGCCGTGCTGGAATGAAAGAAAGGAACAACCATCAATATATAGCAGCCACAATAACTGGAAAGGAGCCTGTCACTTGATGCATTTAAGCAGAAAGTGAAAAACAATTTGGTGGCAATGTTACAGAGGGAAAGCCAAAAATGAGATTGGCTCGTACTACATGGACTTCATTTTTCCTCACTTTTCTCTATTTTCCAGACATATAGCAAGCATGCGATGATTCAACGATTAGTTTTTGTCTCATTTTAAAATAAATGAACAATGAACCTGCTCTACGTGTAATAGGGAGACCATGCACTTGGATAATATTAGTTTCTATTGTCAATTCTTTCTACTTTACACTTTACTATTAGTCCCCTTGTCTAGGTTTGAACCAGCCACAATGTGTGTGTTCTTGGCTCATGCTCCCCGCTCCTTGTGATCCGAATCCTTAGCTTGGATCTTGCTCTTCAGTTCACTAGACTGGGCTCATGTCCCCTGTTAGGTTTTGAACTTCTTGGGCTTCATCATCTGCTTCCTGCCTCCTCTTTCCCACTTACAACCACCTGCCGCTCTCTTCTCTTTTGAATCCACACCACCCCAACCTCCGGCCTCAGACTACTACATCCCTATAGTCCAAGACCCAGCATGTGGAAGTCAAATGTTTTTGGCAGCTAACACTGTGAAAAACAAACAAACAGACAAATAAACAAAACAAACAATAAAACCTTTGGCTCAGTTCACTCAGATTGTAAAGAAGGAGAGACTGGCTTTCCACGATCACAGTCATAATCATCATGCCTATTTTTCCAGCTTTGGGTCAAGCAGCCATGGCAGGCAGAGGCCAAGGAGGCTGCTTTGATTGTGTGTGTGTGTGTGTGTGTGTGTGTGTGTGTGTGTGTGTGTGAAAGAAATTCTTCACTACAAGTGTTTGCATACACCTGTCAAAAGGTTCCACTCAGACACGCAAAGCTTTGCCATCTGAACTCAGAATGCAGAACAATCCATGTCAAGGACGGAAATCAGTATTGTTTAACAATCCCCAGATTATGGGTCAGACAGATGGGCCAGTGAGACGACAGCAGCACTGGTGGCCCCGTGTCACCCCATGTTTGCAGGGTTACACATGAATGTAATTAAGGGGCTGTGCCGGTGTGCCCCTGGTCTCAAGGTTAATTAGCCACAGGAAAATGACACCTTCAGGTGTCCTGTATCATAACGGCACTGCAGAGAGAGGCATGATTTTAAATTGATAGCACTGACACCACCCGACAGCGGAGCTGAAACCAGCAGAGGTGAAAACAAAGACTGACAGAGGTTGCTGCAATGCTGACAGGATGGAAAACGGGCACACTCTTCCTGCCTTAGGTAGAAATAACACTGAAGGCGAGAAAAACTCACCCATGATGCCTCACTGTTGATGCGAACACCATCCATGGTTAACTGCATGTGAAAAGCTTTGCTGTCTGTGCTCCCTGGCCCTCCAATCCATCTCATGGGAGCTTGACATCCTTGAGCCCTGTACCCCCAGAGCTCTCCCTATCCCCCCAGGATTTCCAGCTCTTTCCCAGAGAAGTCCAGCGTGGAGGGGGGTGTGAAACCCCTAAGTCTCACTGAGTGCTCAGACCTTACAGCAGGCCCCTCACCTTCCTGGAGGCTCTCTGGGATCTGGCATTTCTAAGCAACCTGGAGAGAAACTTAGTGAGAAAGAGAGACTTTCTGGTCCTCACCTCAAATAGCCTTGGGTTTCTCACAGGTGATTTTTGCCTGCCTATCACATTGGGCCTCTGCTATCTGCTTAGGGTGTGTGTTAGGGGGTCAGAGGGATACTCTTCCCCCCACAGTGAATGGCACCCCACTGACCAGCACCAGAACCCCATTCGCATTTCTCTGAGCACTGAATGCAGTGTGCTCAGCTCCGTCTCCAACCAAATCCCCTCTGCTATCAATTTGTAAACAACTGAGCTCTGCCTGCATAATATGCGAGCAGGCACTGCCAGCACCACACTGTGCCCTTCCCTGCTCCCAGCCAAGTGCACCTGCTGCCCAGGGCTCCGGCGGCTGCTGCTGCGACTGCCCTTATTGTGCTCTGCTGTCGTCTGCCCTGCTGCTCCCTGGGCTGGCAGCACATCTCCGGCGTGGGGAGGAATGTTTATTAGTTTTAATTGGTGGACACGGCTGGACAGTGACATTTGGGGAGTATTGTGTGCCGTTCACCCTGCACCAGGAGCCGGCTGCGATGGCAGATGTAGGTGGATCAACTCACACAACCTAAGGTTATTGCCTTCCCAGAATAATGCAGCTGCCGGGCCGCTCCCCTGCCTACGTGGGAACAGCATGCTCCTTTCTTTCCTTTCAGCACCCCTCCTGCTTTCCTAACTGGAAGGGTTTTATTTACTCTGGAATACAACAGTCTCATTAAGGAGAAAAACAAAAAAACAAAGCACAGCAAAGAAAATCCTCTCTCTATAAAAACCATAAACATATAGTCCATGAATCGCAAGTACGCCTTTTCAGGTGGCCCAAGTATTTCCCTGAATGGACTGTTAATCTTTCATATGTTGCAAGAATTCAGGTATCTCCTGGATGATATCCTATCAACTTGGCAAATCTTTTAAATAAATTATTTCACTATCAGATCCTACTCCTATTCAACTCTGTAACTAACCTCTCGATGTTAAGAGGCCTCAAAGCTGTTTCAACCTAACAATTTCGTTTTGACACGTTTAGCTCCTCTTCCTTGGTAGGTTGCCTCACTGCTCCTCTACCAGCAGGAGTCAAGCTATCAGGCCCAGGGCAGAGTCAGGTGGGAGCCCCAGCGCCCTTCCAGCATCAGTGGACACCTGAGTTGCCAACTGCCTCCCTTTGACACCCTAGTGCTGGGCAATGCACAAAGTCAGAGGAGGTACGAAAACGCAGAGCCTAACCCTCAGCAGTCATTTTCTCAGGAGTCGTTCCTCTACTTAGGCCCATCAGCAAAGCCTTGTCTTCACCAAACCATCATCGGAAGCCGAGAACTGGGCTTGGAGTCGCTGCTTTGTGCTTTAATAATGGTGGTGTGTGTCACATGGAGCCCCTGCTTGTTTGTACGTTTACATCAGCCGCCGCTGCTTCGGGAAGAGCTGAGAGGGTACAGCGTAGCCTCTGATGCGGAGCCAGAAACGGTAAATCTCTTCTGCCACCTAGCGGTGCAGCTACAGCAGCGCTCGCCAGAAAGCAAATAGGTCTGCAGCCGGGGAATATCTTGTTAAATTTTGGCTTCCATTTAAAAGGAGACAATTAAAACTTATACCCCATGTCCTCAAGTGTAGTAATTAAAAGTGGTGTGAAAGCAATGTTTAAATAATGCCAGATCTTTGAACAGTAAATGACTAAACAAAATGTCCTATGCTGTTTCTAATTGTTGATTTACAAAACAAAGTGACCAAAAAAAAAAAAAAAAAAAAAAAAAAAAAAAATCGTTGTATTGAACTTCTTCAAATTCTGGTTTGATTTTGATTTTAATATCATCTGTTGTTTAGCTACATACAGATCCAAAATGCAGTGTTAGCTTAGAATGCTAGCTTTGAAAAACACATAGCACATGTCCCAGCACAGACCAGGTCCAACCACAGAAGGTGCCAATCGGGCTAAAACATTAGAAAAGAGGGGAAATTTAGGATCTATATAACTCGTGTACTATCATACTGTAATTATGTAATCCTTTCTTCACATGATTTTGAACAACACAGTATATAAATACTGCAAATACACCAATTGTTAAAACATTTTCCAAATGACTGCTGACTGATGTCTATGCTTATTGGGGAGTTGATTCTCTTCGAAAGACAACAGGGCTTGAGTAAAAATTAGGACCTTAGGAAAGCAGTTTAAACAGAAGATGGTATGGCACCTTATGGATACTCAGCATTCAAAATTGGGGAGATGTAGATAATGCTAAAGGTATAGAAATTGCAGAATCAAGTGTCTTTCTCCCCTCTAAAATGTAAACTAAGAAAACAAAACCTATGCATAATTTATGGATGCCCCAGGATGGTTTTAAATTATGCAATCCACATATCCATGAAAACTTGCTTAATGTATTCCTCAGTTACTTCATGACACTGATCACCCCCCAATACACACACACACTTTATATCTGAGACAAATTAGAGAAAGAAGCATGTCTGTATCTACTGTGTAAAAAACATTCATTTCTAAAGCAAATACACCAGTGAGCAGGGAAGCACAAAGGCATTTGCTAACTAAATACTTTTTTATCAACTCTGGTCTTCTCTGCTTAGAAGCTTCTCACATGTGCATAATGGGATTAAAAGCACTCTCAATAAAGTTCATTACCTTAGTGGTTCTTCCATCTTCATGCAAAATTAACTGTATCTCCTATATGTACATCTACTTAAGGTAGTAGTTTAATGGCAATAACATCAATATCTAAGAGGGTTAGTTTTCCCCTGGATCTGCTTCACACTTAGAGATATCTTCATGTTTAGAATAAAAACCAGAAATACTACTTTCCTTCTGTTTTAAGAAAATGACAAAGAAGCCAAATCAAAGACTTTTTTTGAAAAGCAGTATACTTAGAAAATTGTAATACCACAAAAAATACTTTCAAATGAATGTTTAGTAGGGGAGGAAAATGAATAAACTAAAATACTAGTATGTGTTACATTAAATAATCTCTAAAATTTTAATTTAGTGTTTCATCTTATACTCTCATTTCCTCCTCTCTGGAACCTCAGGGCACACACATACATTTTTGACTCATCTCTTTATTTCTTTATATGTATTCAAGGTAGAGATTCTTTTGACATGTTAGATAGGGGCGGTGTCATAATGTTAATTTCCCCTCCTTTTATGGGCACAGAGCCCCGAATTTTTATTTTTATTATTCTTTTCCCTCCTTCTCACACTTGACTCAGGAGAGAACAAGCCTCTACTCAGCACTAAATCTCAATTTGCTGGAACAAATTATCATCATCTCATTATATTAATTAGTTGAGAGTGACATGGGATCTAGGATTTCCCGATGTCATGGGGTGTGCAGTCCAGGAGGAGGGAAGGAGAGTAGGAGGAGGATGACTCTAGATTCCTACAATGACAACACCAAGAATTGAGACTTCCTTGTCATGGCTCCTTTCAAATGCACCTCTGGCAACCATCACATTCATCTTCTGTCTCTGAAGGAAAGAAAGCTTTAGGACACTTTTATTTTATTTTTTTAAAATATATTTTATTGATTTTTTACAGAGAGGAAGGAGAGAGATAGAGAGTTAGAAACATCGATGAGAGAGAAACATCGATCAGCTGCCTCCTGCACATCTTCCACTGGGGATGTGCCCACAACCAAGGTACATGCCCTTGACCGGAATCGAACCTGGGAC
>NW_006300371.1:1724977-1731615 GCF_000327345.1 Myotis davidii | reverse complement strand
CAACACAGAAACCATCATACATCTGAAATTGTTATTTCTTGTCTCTGCCTTTGCACTTCGGTTCCCTCTGTCTGTGATACCTGTGGACACCAGTTAACCCCAACTCTAATTTACTTCAGCTGGCTACTTTGTAGTCAAGTATCTGAGAGCCCCTTCCCTTTGTACCATGTTTTGATTGTCTCCCTTCCTTTTCCTGCATCGCACTGTGTGTGCCTCTTACATGGACATACTACCCTGTCATTTGGTTCTTTAGCTCCTTTAAAACATGAGCTCTTTCAGGATATGGAGCATAATTTTACCAGAACTTCACACCATGCCTGGTGTGAAAAATACTCTTGATACATGATTTTCAATAAATGACAATATATAATGGCTTTCCAACTTAAAAAAAAAAAATTCTAAAAGGCTCAGAGCTAGTTAGTGGTGCAAATGCAAGTAGAATTGAGAACTCCAGGTTCCCAGTCCTATTATCTTTCTATTATAATATACTGTTTCAGATTTAGTTTACTCTGAACCTCAGTGGTTAAAACTCAAAACTGCCATTTAAGACAAATAGTTTCTTCTAAAGGCTTTACCAGAACCTTATAGTTAGAATTGCCGGAGGCAGCTCTTTTAACCTTCCTATCATCCTCTTTCCTATTTACAAAACAGGGGCAATAGCATTGCTCATTTCTTTTTGCGAAGGAATGATTAATGTAAGTACCAGTGAAACCAATATCCATGGAAATGATTAAAGGCAAGACTAGGACTCAAAAAGAATATCCTCATGCTATTATTTGGTTTGATAATGTCCTTCTGTGTATTTATTGAATACAAGAAATTCAATGACAGTATAACTCAAAGTATATTTCCCTTCTGTACCTGAGAAAGTAATAGGAAACAAAAGAACCACAACTCATCAGCTATACATGCCTTTCTGTGTCACAAAGTGAAGTTCAACATCTTTATATTTCGCTATGTGTTTATGTATCAAGCAATAAGCCTTTGACCTTGCAACAGGTTATATTTCAATGCATTTAATCAATTCTGTGTTTATACGCTGAAATGTTGTGCATTTTCATTCTACTCAGTATATGGAAGTACAAATACAATGATTCTATGGGGTAAACAATCATATAGTTGAAATTGAGTGATTTCTGAGTTGTCTTTCAATTCTGAATGTTTTAAAAAAATGATCAGGGCTATGCTGCTCTGTAGATAAAAACAGTTTCCTCTACCTAGACAGACTCACTTCTCATCTTCCTCCATTCTCTTCTCAAATGTTATCTTATTAGGGAGACCTTTCTCAACCATCTGTTTCAAAAGGCAGTCCCCTCACGACCTCCAATCACTCTTTCTCCCCCCAGCTTGCTCTTTCTGTCTCTCTCTCTCCCTAGTTTCCTTTCTTGCTTTAGATTCTTCCTAGCTTCCTTATCATCACAACTAGATGACACCTCATTTAATTCCCTTGTTTACTGACTTGGTGCCTGTCTTTTCCTCCTGCAGTGTAAGGCACATGAGGGCCAATCCTTTTCCCCCCTTTTTATGCCATATAACCAATGCCTAGAACAGCATCGAGCAAGTGGGAGGTGCTCACTGAATATGTGCTAAAACAGTGTCTTATGCTGTGCAAATCCTTTCAATTTGGAGATTCTCTCAAAAAAAGGGGCCTTTTTATCTTGCAACCTCTGACCTGCTTTGTTTTCTTGACACTTTTTTTTTTAACACATCACAGTTAAAATATGTTTAGTGCCTTCAACTGTCATTCTCTGAATGGTTTTAGCATCTTCAGTAATTTTTCATTAAATGCTGCCACAGCTTTGCTAGGTGATTAGCATTTCTATCATGATATCCTAATATCATTGCGTTATTCAGAAATCTCAAGTGTATCCTCCAGAACCCACAGCCTCTGAGGCAGCACCTCATGCATGGGATATGCAGTTGATAAAAGGCTGAAAGAAAATGAATGGTTCCATATTTATTTCACTTCTTTTTAACAATATTCATTTATCCTCTGAGATACAAGGCATGATGATATAAATTACAGGAATGGAATGTTCTTGCGGCTTAGGAAGCGCTCGCCCAGCCCCGTGTTAATGCTGTATGCTGCTGGCAGGCTCCCAGTGCTGTGTGCCACTATAGGAAGATAACAGAGCAAGTCTGTCTCTAAGACAACAGCATATTCTTTTATGTCTTATGCTGTAATAATAGTTCCTACCACTTTGAACATCACCTGGAATTTTGTCAGGAATAAAACGATGTAAATTAGCCAAACAATTAAGTATCCCTTCAAAGAACCAAATACATAAATAGGAATAATTTTCTTTTATTGGTTGAAAGAAAGCATTACAAAGACTTTATAGCAATTTATGTTGAATCACCATGACACAGAGGCAGAAAGAAAATACTACATTGTAATTAAAAGAGTGGCTATTGATGAAACACAAATACTAATTTTAAAAGATTAACTTCCTCAAAATATCAGAAAATAAAGAACAATCACATACAAATTTCAGATCTTATTTTACCATCCTCCTCAATCCTTTATAAGCTTATTCATCCATGTGCAAATTTTCTTTATAAAACAGAGAAAATAATACTGATATGTTTGAATAAAATAAAAATTCATACATTAAAAAGCACCATGACTCTTCTGTGTAAAAATTATTTCAGGAAAACATACAATAAATTAACACTATGGATAATTTCCCGCTAATTCCAAAAATACTCCATGTAGACCTTAGAAGTGAGTTCTCTTATTCTATGTAAGTGTTATGACCTTCATTCTACTAACAATTAAGTTACAGTCTTATGAATTTTATTACCAGAACATGTGTTGCTAAAAATTATTTCAAGTATTTTTTCTTTCATGTTAGCAAAAAATGAAATAATATTAATAATACATATTTGTATTGAAAGATTTTTTAATGAGCTAATTCTCTTTGCATATTTTAAAATTAAGTTTTACATGGCATATTCATGTAATAATTTAAAACAGATTCCTTACTCTTCCCTCCCACCATTTTTCCCACTTAAAAACATGCTCAACAGTGTAAATCAGTAAAGTGTTTTGGGTTTTTGTTTTGAAGTTTTTTATAAGTTCAAGTGACAAAGAGCTACAACTGAGAGAAGAAAATAGTTGTGATAAATTTAAGGAATAATTAATAAGTACCTTCCATAAATATAGGGGAAAATATAGAGATAAGACAATAATAATAATACCAGCCAGGTAATAATAAATGCTGAAAGGTAGGCACAGTGCTCTAAATACCTCACAAATGTGAATAAAAGATCCTCCTCATTCCAGTCTGAATTACAAAACAGACAAAGGCTATTACAAAAGCTAAGAACAAAAAAAACTCAAAGATCAAATCAGAGCATTGAATTATTTTCAATTCATTCTAATAAGACCAAAAAATACACTAATAAACTAAACATTCACTTTATTCTCACAATATTTCCTGTTCCTCCATTCCCTGTTGTTTCCTTCCAGGAGCTGACAGGAAGCCTGGAATGTAGTTCTCTCTACCCTGGGTAGGCATTTCACACCTCCTTTCATTCAGGTTCCTTCAGCCAGTTTTCAATACCTGTGATTGCTCTCCTAGCCACACCACTTAGAATGATTTTGGAGATAAGAGTTCATTAAATGCTACAGCAAATGCCTCATTAAAATCAATACATATTACACCCACTGTCATGGCCTTTATTCACTAATACTGTAGTTCTGTCAAGACCTAGGAGCAAAGAGGTGCTCTATAATTTATATACGTTACCTATAAGTCATGGTTGGCCATCTTTTGAGAGTTTATACACATGTTTTTTCTTAAAATGTATTGTTTTACTTTACTAAAGAGAGAAGTAGACGTATTTAAGTAAAATATTCAAACTGAATCTGCTTGTCTATTTTCAAATGTGAATGACACATTTTTTTCTACAATATTTTATATTTTTCAAGTTCTTTGACTCCTGAAAAGTCAATCATTCTTTATTTGATGATGTGTTCATTCCCTTAAACAATTTCTATCCATTATGTTGTCAGTTTTTCATGATTAAAATACATTTTATAATTGAATTACTTTGCTTTAAATTAATATGTTCTGTATACCCAATTATCTAGTTATTGGATTTTTTTTTTACAATTGAACGTTAAATGTTTGGGCTAAATTGAAAAATCTGCCTGCAAAAGATACAAATAAATGCTGCTTTCAATATTTTGAATAATTTATCACTATGGCATTAATGAACTTACACAACATTAAATGTCAAGGCAGGTTCGCTAAACAACTCTAAAATGAAACACTTTGTGTTCATCTATTGGTAACAGGAGTACATGGAGAAAAGGGACTGATTGCCCTGGCCTTGAATACCCTGCTCTCCTAACTGAGAAGATCAAAAAGGGCAATTCAGCCGAAACCGGTTTGGCTCAGTGGATGGAGCGTCGGCCTGCGGACTGAAGGGTCCCAGGTTCGATTCCGGTCAAGGGCATGTACCTTGGTTGAGGGCACATTCCCAGTGGGGAGTGTGCAGGAGGTGGCTGGTCGATGTTTCTCTCTCATCAATGTTTCTAACTCTCTATCTCTCTCCTTTCCTCTCTGTAAAAACTCAATAAAATATATATATATATAAAAAGGGCAATTCAATAGTAGATATTAAAATGATAAACAACCACATATTGCAGCTTTTTTAAATCTAAAATTGTTGTTTATATGTATGTATTTCTGTAATAGTGGGGAATGGTAACCAACCCCACCATTCTTTTGACTTGTTTCTGTAATTGCTGACTCTAATATGTAGCTTGTAGATAAATGGCATGCAACTAACTTCAGAAGATACAGACCCTGACATTCAGTCAACTCAGCTCTAGAAGAATTGCTGACCTTCAACCTTGAAATCAGGATGTCCAAAACCAGGATGATGCACACCAGACCATCACTTGACCAGTTTCGGGGCCCTTATCAGAATAGGCTGTTCTGGCCTATACACAGAGAACTTTCAACCTCCCTCCCCTTGATCTCTTTGTTCTGCTTACCCTCTCCCTCCTTATAAAACCTCTGCCTGGGCTGAGATGAAAGATGGGCTTTGTGGCAAGAGTCCCCATCTTCTCAGGTGGCCAACATTTTTTCACAAGCACAAGTTTGGTCTTCGTGGCAGCAGGCAGCCAAACCTTGGTTTCATTTATATTTCTGCTTTGCTTTGAAAGTATAAACTCTGAAGTCATCAACCTGCTTACCACACCTCTTAAGATCATCATATCAATAGTGTCATTAGGATGGCAGATTACTTAAGATCGAAAAGTACTTAGACTTTTAGAATGAGTAGAGATGATACCTACAAAACATTTGCTTTAAGTTACTTTAGGAGGTGGGAGGAAGGGTTCCGCTGATGTCAGGTGATTTTCTCAGAGTGGTACAATCAGTCAGAAGCAGAACTAGAACACAATGTCTACTGATCTCCAGTCTGGGACTCTAACCATCGTACACATTATTTCTTCATTCTTCAATAATAGGAAGATAATGTTGTAAAATGTACAGGATTAAAAATACTGATGAAACCTTAGACACTTTGTGTTCATCTATTGGTAACAGGAGTACGTGGAGAAAAGGGACTGATTGCCCTGGCCATGAATACCCTGCTCTCCTAGCTGAGAAGATCAAAAAGGGCGATTCAATAGTAGATACTAAAATGATAAACAACCACAAATTGAAGCTTTTTAAAATTGTAGTTTATATGTATGTATTTCTGTAACAGTGGGGAATGGATTCTGGTCAAGGGCAAGTATCTTGGTTGCAGGCTCCTCCCCAGCTAACCCCCTGAACCTGTCTCCTAAGCTCCCTTTTCTCTGTCTGACTTTCTAGAGGAGGGGTCCTCAAACTTTTTAAACAGGGGGCCAGTTCACTGTCCCTCAGACCGTTGGAGGGCCGGACTATAGTTTTAAAAAAAACTATGAACAAATTCCTATGCACACTGCACATATCTTATTTTGAAGTAAAAAAACAAAACGGGAGCAAATACAATATTTGTATTTGCATGTGGCCCGCGGGCCATAGTTTGAGGACCCCTGTCTAGACAGTCAAAGCAGTCCAGCTAGGCTGATATTCCTGCCGTCTCTCTCCCATTGCTCCTTCTATGCCAGGCCCCTCCTTGTTTCACTCTCTCCAAATATAATAAACGTCCTCTAACAATCACCTGGACTTGTATTGTGAAATCTTCCCTGCAGGCAGTGAAGAACCCACACACTCCTGGCAGCCCCTAGGCAGACCCACTCAGGGCCAGGTCCCCTTTCCAGGAACAATCTGATCCTGGATTACTTCCACAACCTCATCCCCTTTGGCTCATGCTTTTCTAAACCTTCCTCTGCATTTAACTCTGCAGTTCTCAGAAAGGTGTGGATTCTCTTTTATGTTTTGACCTTTACAGAGTGCATAATTTCCCTCCCTCTATGACTCCACCCCCTTTAACTAGGCAAAGACACTCTTCCTTCAAACCCACCTAAGCATCATCTCTTTCAGGTCGCCTTTTCTGATGGCCTCAGATGTACTAGGTGCTGCTTGTAACTGTTACTATACAAAATGAACTATATCCCAATGAGTAATTAACACACAGCATTGTGAGTTTCCATTTTGCAGGTAATGTTTCAATTTATCTTAACATTGCTTTCC
>NW_006300371.1:1721492-1724576 GCF_000327345.1 Myotis davidii | reverse complement strand
GACTAATAAGGCCTAAGGTCCAGACCTAAGTTAATCATGGAGCAGGCCAATTCATACCTCACAGTCTGAGATCAGCGTAGGGTTTGTTGGCAAAGATAATAGAAGATGAGAGATTTTTGCTGGCCAGGCAAAAATAGTTCATAGCCCACAACAAATTCCTACAATTTGTGCATGCTGTTTTTATTTCCACATATTTTCCCACTATAGTAGGGGTCAGTAAACGTTTTATATGGAAGACCAGAGAGTAAGTATTTTATGCTTTGTGAGTCATATGGTCTCTGTCACATACTCTACTTATTTTATAAACCCCTCAAAAATGTAAAAATCTGTCTTAGCTTGAGGGCTGAACAACAGGCTGTGGGCTGGATTTGACTCATGGGTCATAGTTTGCTGATCCCGGCACAAAACAGTGAGTGAGTTGAGGGCAGAAGTTATATCTTTTTTATATTTTTATTCCCAGAGCTATCTCAGAATAAATGTTTGTTTGCTGAATAAATGTAGATTTGGAGCAATTAAATTGAGTATTGTAATGAGCAAATAAATTTCAAACTCATTTCTTATACAGCATGAGAATAACCAGGCATGGAAGGTCTTTCTTAGGAACTTGATGAAGTTCATCTGACCTCAGCCTCCAGGAGAAAACAAAGCTGGGGAAAATGCAGTGGGGACGGGAGGGTGAGAGCACAAAGCTGTGGTGTTAAATAATAATTCTTCATGACGTTATTAAAGACTTAGAGAACACAGTGAGCTTCTCTGTCACGATTGTAGAGTGTGTGGGGGGTGGGGTGGGGATTTTTAGTAAAGCACACTCTCCTAGGAAAACATACTCTCCTGAAGCATCACCCAGACAATAACCACCGCCTGCCTGAAGGACAAGCTCATTGAGAGAAGCTATTGAAAGACCAATGGGAATGGCATTAGTTGAAGCACAGATGCAATCTAACTTATTTATGCCTCCAAGCTCTTAAAGGTTAAAGCTCTCAGTTCTCTCTGTGTCTCACTTCTAAGACTGCAGCTGTAGTAGCAATCAGGGGAAATGCAGCTTTTGTGACAGCTGGAACAAAACAGAATAGGAGAAGAAATTACTACTTTATATTAGGGAGTTTTGTTTTAATTTACTACATATAGTATTTTCTTATTTATTTTTCTTTAATGGACATAAATTTCAATTTGGTACGTGTCCCTCTAACACCTCAATCATTTCATGTCATTTTTTCTAGCACTATGATTGCAACAATCTCTCAACTTCACCTAAACTCCCAATGCTTTGATTCCAACATCTTTTTCACATTAGTCATTCCTCTTGCAGACTTTTTTCCTCTTCCTATAGTTTAAAATATATAATCATGGGAGTGATTATATCCAACTTCTGTTCCTTGCTCCTCAGAGCAGCTGAATGATAGTTCCCAAAATGATAATTCCAAGGACCTGGGAATGTTACCTTATTTAGAAAAATGAGGTCTCTGCAGATATAACTATGTTACATATCTTGAGATAAGGAGATCTCCTTGGGTTATCCATGTGGACCCTAAATCCAATGATAAGTGTCCTTAGAAAAGACACATACCAGTAGAAGACACACGGAGAAGTTGGTGTGATGCCAGAGATAGTGATTTGAGTGATGTGGCCACAAGCTAGGGAGAAGAGGAGGAAACATGGCATGGAGCAGAGATTGGAGTGTGAGCCACCAGGCAGGAAATGCCAACAGCAGCCAGAAGCTGGAAGAGGCAAAGAACCGATTCTCCCCTAGAGCCATTGGAGAGAGTTCAGCTCTACTGACATTTTGATTTCAGACTTCTGACTTCTAGAACTGTGAGAAAATAAATTTATGTTGTTTTAAGCCACCCAGTCTCTGGTGATTTGTTACAGCAGCCATAGGAAATCAACATACTCCTTTCTAGTGTACGCTGGGTCACTCCAAACCTCCACTTCCTTTGAAACTTATCCAATGCAGGGATCATGGCTACAGAAAACTCACAACTGTTACCATTTAAACACACAGCCACACATTTTCCTGGTCCTTCCATTCATTCTTGCTCCCCTAAGAAGAGAACTCTTATCTTCATTCTTGGCTGACAATTGTACTTCCTCTTTCACTGGAAATAATTAGAGGCAGTCAAATAAGTTTTATTAACTCCTACCATTCAGTAGGTACTGGTTTATCCTGCTTATATAGATCAAGTGTTCATGCTCCTCTTGAAACATCTAATGGCAATCCCACTCCATGAGTAGATCTATCCCTTTTTGACTATCAAAGGTCAAGGCTGCAAAGATTCCCCCTCTCTTCTACCTGGATTTTTCTTCCTACCGAGTTGCCGTCAGCAATTCCTCTTTATACTATCTATTGTCACATTTCTTCACTCCCTTATGCAGCAAAACTCCAGTAAGTTTTTTTTTTAACCCCTTCCCCGGCAGAAACTTGTATACTCGTTTTCACAAAATGTTCTTTTGCAGTCGTCGACGAGTATACTAAGAAAATATGGTAAAAAAATATGGTTTATAGGAAGACGAGTTACAAACTGTTTTCATAACCAGCATCAAAAATACTATATAGAACCAAAATAAAAAAATTAGTCTGAAAAAGAAACGTTTTTAACAAAAAAATTGTTGGGGAAGGGGTTAACTGATTTCTTCCAACTCCTTTCTTCTATTTTGTGGTAAGCCCACTTTATTTGCCCCCACTACTTCAACAGTGCTCTTTTCAAAGTGAGCCATGGCCTAGATGTTGCTAAATTTAATGACCAATCACTATTTCCCACATTACTTGACTGGCTAAGCACTTAACACAGTCATCATTCCTTCCTCCTACATATAAGGGGTTAACTGATTTCTTCCAACTCCTTTCTTCTATTTTGTGGTAAGCCCACTTTATTTGCCCCCACTACTTCAACAGTGCTCTTTTCAAAGTGAGCCATGGCCTAGATGTTGCTAAATTTAATGACCAATCACTATTTCCCACATTACTTGACTGGCTAAGCACTTAACACAGTCATCATTCCTTCCTCCTACATATATATATCCTCTCTCTCTCTCTCTCTCTCTCTCTCTCTCTCTCTCTCTCTCTCTCTCTCTCTCTCTCTCTCT
>NW_006300371.1:1696124-1721476 GCF_000327345.1 Myotis davidii | reverse complement strand
CTGTCTCTCTCTCTCTCTCGCTCTCTCTCCCTCTCTCTCTCTTTCTTTTATGAAGGAGGGAGAGAGAGATAGAAATGTCAGTGATGAGAATCATTGATTGGCTGCCTCCTGCACGGCTTGGGGATTGACCTAGCATAGCAACCTGGGCATGTGCCCTTGAGCAGAATCAAACCCAGACCCTTCAGTCCACAGGCCAATGCTCTATCCACTGAGCAAAACCAGCTAGTGTCTACATATATATATGCTATCTTCACTTGGGTTTCAGATCCCACACTCTCTTGCTTTTATGCCTAACGTTCTCCCATTTTCATTACTAGTTTCTCTGCTTTTCCTTACCTCTTAATGTTGGTGTAACCAGGGATGTTATTTGACCTCTTCCCTAATTACACACAAGTTTGTTTCTTTATCTCACTGTATCATAAATCTAAATATCAATTATTAGAAGATAACTCTTAATCTGATATCCCTAATCGAGACTCATCTCCCAAATTTCAGATCTCTATATCCAACTTCTTCCTTGACATATCCACTCATTTGCAGTTGGAAAGCAGACATCTCAAACTTTAGGCATCCAAAACAGTAGCCTTGATTTTCCTCCCACAGCATTCCCTTTCCACGGTCCATCCATTAATTGTTCAAGACAAAAACAACAACAAAACCCCACAAAATTTTAGCATAGTATCGAAGACATCTATATATAGTTTTTACACCTTACACCCCAATCATCAGGAAATCTTATTGGTTCTATTTTCAAAATATATTGAGAATAAAACCATTACTTTTTAGCTCTACTGTAATCACCTGGTCCAATCCATTATTATCTTTCATCGGATCTCCTAACTGGCAATCTATTCTTAACAATTTTTATGATTTTTTTTTTCAAATAGATCTCAGAATATGTCATCTTATATAATAAAAGCCTAATATGCAAGTTGACCGAATGGCAGACCATAGGGCGGGACAACGGGTGGAATGATGGGTCGCTATGACATACACTGACCACCACGGGGCAGATACTGAATGCAGGAGCTGCGCCCGGTGGTCAGTGCGTTCCCACAAGGGGAGCACCATTAGCCAGAAGCTGGGCTCATGGTTGGCAAGTGCAACGGCAGTGCTGGGAGCCTCTCCTGCCTCTGTGGCAGCAGGCTGAGCTAAGAAGTAATAAGCCGAGTGATAAGGAGCAACAAGCAGGCCGGCGATAAGGAGCAAGGGCTCCCAGACTGCGAGAGCGGCTGAGGGACCCCCCAGTGTACAAATTTCATGCACCAGGTCTCTAGTTTCTCAAATAAAATCTTCCTAATGGTCTTTTTGTTTCATTCAGAAAGATAATTTTAAAAACAATTTTTAGAATAGTATATATTCATTTTATAACTCTCACCTTACCTTCTATGGTCTCCTCTTACCCACATCCCTATAGCTACACTGGCACTTCTGCTGCTTCTACAAAATACCTAACATCCCCCTGACTTAAAGCTTTAACACTGGCTGTTATCTCAAACTGAGATACCCATTCCCCAGATAGCCATTGTTATAACTCCTTCCCCTCCTTTAAATCTCTGCTCAAAGGTCATTTTCGCAAAGAGGCCTATATTGATTGCCCTATTTAAGAATTAACCTACCAGACTCACTATTTTCCTTGCTTTCTACATTTTCCATAGACTTTATCACTTTCTTCTATTCTATATACTTTACTTAACTCTTTGGTTCATTGTTAATTTCTGTCTCACACTAGAATTATCTCCACAAAGCAGAGATTTTTGTGTATTTTTTTCCAACTGATAAATCCAAATTTTAGCATAGTTCCTGGCACATATTAAGCACTTATTAAAATTCAGTTGAATAAATAATCTACTCTAGTGGACTGAGAGTCATTAAACTTGAGTTCAAATTCCCATTTGTTACAAACATATAATAGGTCTTTGAGTAATCCCTTTCATTCCAAAACCTCTCATTCAAATTATTTGAATGCCAGAAAATTGAACAATCAGGGGAAAAATATGACCCTAAAAGCCCCTTACAGATGCCAACATTTCACAATTTCAAATTTTTATAACTTACTGAATTTTGCATGACAAAGGAGAAAAGGACCTGATACTTGAGTACTAACATTGCACTTGCTATTTTAATTCATCATCTCACTGACTGAAAATTCTATGAGGGTATTTTCTTCCCATTTTACAAGTAAAGGAACTATGGGAGAAAAACGATCCTATAAGCAAAAGAACTAGTTCTAGCATACATCCCTCTACAAATATGCATAATGGTCAGTTACTGACCTGCTTGGTTAAAATATATGCTACTAATTTAGTTACTGTCATGTATTTCTATGGTATTTCCTGTCTAACACTCTTTGTCTTAGTAACTTACATCTGTCAATCTTCCATGTGACTCTCTCTGTATATACTGTATAGAAATGGAAGCTACTGCACCTCTTGGGCTATTTTAATTTTCAGTTCCATGGATCTTTCAAAATCAGATGTTTCTTCATTTTTGGTTTTATTATTGAAACCTCTCATGGTGAACACTATTAATACATTTATAAACAGTTTATATTTCCAATCTGTTTAACCAGGAAACTATATATTTTTTCCCCTTAAGAAGCTCTCAATAGAAGACTATGGTAGATAATCTAAAAAAATGTCTTTTGTGAGTAGGAAAGTAAATTCATTCATTACTTTTTTTTTTCACTCAACACACACATGTCTTCTGAGTGTCTACCATGTGTCAGGCATTATTCTAGGTTCTAGGGACAATGAAGTACATGATGAGGAAAAATGTCTCTGTCCCCAATGAAGCTTGAATTCTATGGGTGTAGGAGATAAAAAATAAAATAATTAGACAAGTAGATAGTCATGTGATAAGTAATGGGGGAAAAAGTAAAATGGGATATGTGAAATGTTGGAGAAAGATTAAAGCTTTAGGTAGATGACCAGCTTCAGAGAGAAAATGACTTTTGACTGAAGGCCTAAAGGAATTGAGGGAACTGGCCGAGTGGCTGCCCATGAAAAGAGCATTCCAGGCAGAGGGAAGAACATGTGCAAAGATCCTGAAATGAAAGATTGTTGGACTTGTTTGAGTGATCTTGAGAGAGCAGTGTGCTCTGAGCAGAAAGGACAAGGAATAGAAAGAGGTGGGGTATAGATGTCACTGCGAATCAGATCACATTGGGCTTTCAATATAATATATATCTTTTATTCTGAGTGAAAATGGATATCACTGGAGGATTTTGAGGAAATATAGTTATACCTATTTTTAATAGCATTAGTCTAGAAGCCACACTCAGACAGGACTCCAGGGAGACTAGGAGAATAGCACAAAGAGCAATGTATAGCCTATTGCTTTAATCCGAGTGAGAGGCAATGATGTTTGGGGCAAGTGTAGAGGCAATGGAGTGAGGAGAAATTGTTTGAATGTGGGTGTATTTTTTTTGGAAATCTTTACCTGAGGACATTTTTTTCCCATTGATTTTTAGAGAGAGTGGAAGAGAGAGGGGAAGACTGAGAGAGAGAAACATCATTGAGATTGCCTCCCGCACATACCCTGACCAGGGCCAGAATGGAACCTCCAACTGCAATACATGCCCTTGACCAGAATTGGACCCATGGGCTAACACTGTACCTACTGAGCCAAACTGGCTAGGGCTGAATGTGGGTGTATTTAGAAAGCAGAACCAAGTAGAATTTTTGACAAAGAGAGGTTTCAAAGGAATTACTATGTCTTTTGGCAAAAGCAACCAAAAATACATCAACTAAGCTAGGGATGACTACAAAATCTACTGATTTGAGGGGTAATTTCACAAGCTATTATATTCAAATCATAGCATAACTATAATTTGTTTTAAATTGAGAGTAGAGTTCTATTTTATAGATAGTTGTTGGAATGTATGTAGTTCCAATTAGCGTATGGGTCTAAGCAGAGTCATACTAACGTAAAAAATTGTCTTACTCTTTAGGATATCAAGGAAATTACCTGGAGCTATTTTGGGAGGCTTCTTGTAATAGCTTTTTATTTCCAACTGCTCTGGTGTAAGAGGTCTTTCCTTAAGACATTTCTAAGGTTCCTAGGAAAATGAGCCCTTAATATACTCTAAGTCACTTCTGTGAATGGCTGCTGAGCTGTCCTCCCTAGGGAGTATTTGTGTTGCTGCAAAGTACTAGGCTTGGGAAAATTGTTGTCTCTCTTGCAACAGATCATTATACCATGTAAGAATATCTCAAGAAATTTCTGTTGCTGACACTGGCTACAGCAGCCAGCAACGGAAAGGCTATGTTGGCATCCATTAGCCATAGTTTCTGACCACACTCAGTGTAATAATACATTGTGTGACATTCTGGCCCTCCTACATTGAGACAATAACAAAACGACATACACCAATATTTGGCTTTCTCATAAAAATATATTTTATATTTTTTCAGGATTTTTTCTATTTATGTGAAAATTTAATATTTAGGTATTTTTTGTTTCACAAATGTAAACTGGCTCTGGGTAAATGCAGGGAAGAAGTTCATTTTAAGAATATGGTTATCCCAGAGGGAAGCAGTGCTGAAGAGCAGGCAGTGGCATGAATAAGCCTCTCATGCAGTAGCAGCTTATATATGAACTTCAGTCATTTTCAGTTTGTTTTCTATCTTTTCAAGAACCCAAATCTCAGAAAACAACATCCATTTTACTGTCTCTCTCCCTCCCTTCCACTCTCTCTAAACATCTTGGATAGATCAGTCTTTATGCCCACCCATTGGCACATGACTGACATTTGTCCAATAAAATGTTGAACATTCATTTAGTGTAATGTTATTAGGAAAAGGAGGAATAAAGACCAAAAAGCAAATATCATAAGTGTTTAACTCAAAGGATGTTACAAATCGGATAAGAAAAGAATGATTATTAAACACACTATTAAGGGCTCTTTGAAAAGAAATTATCTAGTAAATCACAAAAGTTAGAGTTCTAGCTGCTATCAATGTGAATTAGAGAGAAAATAAAATATGAAGTATACAAATTGAACTTTAAAAAATTAGGGTAAGGAGCCCTAGTCTGTTTGCTCAGCTCACAGACTGATAGGTCTCAGGTTATGTTCTGGTCAAGGGCGCGTACCTCGGTTGCAGGCTAGATCTCTGACCAGGTTGGAGGCAACCAATCAATTTGTCTCTCTCACATCAGTGTTTCTTCGCTCTCTTTTCTCTGTCTCTCTCCCTCCCTTCCACTCTCTCTAAAAATGAATGGAAAGAAGGTATCCTTAGGTGAGGGTTAACAACAACATCAAAATCAAGGTAAAGAAAGACATCAAATATAAAGTTAAAACCATGAAAAAATTTGAAAAGAATAAAATTGGCAGACTGTATTGTTTTAAAAGTGAAAAGAATTCTATTTTTTTTTTAAAGACCAGAATAAGTAGAAGGCATAAAGTTGGGAAATTCATGTTTAAGTTAGCAGAAAATTAGTATTTCTACAAATCAATTTGAAAAAGGGGAACATCCCAATAGAAATATAAGCAAAGAACTTTGACATTTTACCAAAAAAAATGTAAATGGTCAAAGAATATGTGAAAATATATTCAATCTACATTCAAATAAATAAAATGAAAATGACAATGAGGTGTCCTTTCCACCAATAAATTGTCAATGATATTAAAAATCATTATACCAAGTATTTAGGCAAGTGCAGTGATAGAGAAGCTGCCTTGATAATGGTTAGAGATTTTCTGGGCTGATTGTAAATACATATCTTTTTAAACTGAGATTTTAATAGTAAACATTTTGTTTTAGTGCTTTCCGTTGTTGCTGAAAACAAAAGAAACCAACTCTGGTTGGTTTAAGCAAAAGGAATCATTGTGGGAATGGGATTATGGTATCTCATGGACTCTGAAATGGTGTTGGACAGCCAGGCGTTGGTAACAGGAATCCGGGCATCACTTGGAAACTGACCAACAGGAGAGCTCTGACAATAGGAAGAACACGGCAGCTCTCGGGATCCGGTTCTCTAGAGCCCTGTCACTCTGTCCAGCTGTGGCAAGATGCTTATTAAGGTCATTGGAAGGCTGTTTCCAGACTGTGCTAAAGGACTCTACAGTGAAGCCTTGTCATGTGTGATGAACTGTAGTTCTAGCACGTTGAGCCTTCTCACATGTCATTTTTTATATAAACTAAAATAGAAATAGGGAAGGGGAGGAATCTAGTGAGAATGATTAGCAGTACTGTCACTGATAATATTAACTCACATCTGAGAACCAACCAACCAACCAACCAGTATTTATTTGAAGTTTACTATATGCTAAGAATTATCTTGAGCAAGAAAAATTAATACAACCCATCTTGCATTATATATAAGTGTTATTTTTTAAGAAAAATTGTATCTTGCTAGTTTTCTAACTCAGTTCATTAGATGTCTTCATTTGTTTTTTGGTGTCATGCTTTTGTGGTTCTGCATGATTTTACTTGCAATTTATAGATAATATTTCATATACGCTTTATATTTCCCAGAGCCTATGCTTGTATTTTTTTCAAAAGAAAAATATTCGTTGGATTTTTATCTTTGCTTGTATATGTTAGAAAAATTTCAAGTGTACTCAGTAAACTTTGAAATTCTTATTCATAAGAAATATGTATGTTAATTACAAATCTCTAATAAAGGAAGCCACTTGGTAAGTTCAGTCTTTAGGCAACACATATTAGTAACTACATTTGTTTGCAGTAAACCTATATTTTAAAACATTTTATTTCAAATATTTTATTAATAAAAGCTGTCCTATATCTCCATTTTTAATGATACAACAATATTAGAAAAGGAGAATGTTACAGCAATTATATATGAAAAATGATCCTATCTAATAAAAGAATAATATGCAAATTGACCATCACTTCAACACACAAGATGGCTGCCCACCTGTGGACACAAGATGCCCGGCAGGGGAGGGCAGTTGGGGAATAACAGGACTGCAGGGGAGGGCACTTTGAGGTGACCAGGCCAGCAGGGGAGGGCACCTGGAGCGACCAGGCCAGAAGGAGAAAGGCAGTTGTGGGGGACCAGGCCAGCAGAGGAGGGCAGTTGAGGGTGACCAGGCCAGCAGGGGAAGACAGTTGGGGGGTACCAGGCCAGTAGGGGAGGGCAGTTGGGGGGTACCAGGCCAGCAGGGGAGGGCAGTTGGGATGACCAGGCCTGCAGGGGGAGGGCAGTTGGGGGGGACCAGTCCAGCAGGGGAGGGCAGTTGGGGTCAACCAGGCTGGCAGGGGAGGGCAATTGGGGGCAATCAGGCCGTCAGGCTTTGAAAGTTTAATAGGAAATAAAAAAAGAAAAAAAAAAGAAAATCACATGCAGAATATTAAATTCCTTGAGGGAAAGAACCAGTATTGCTCCCTAACCTGACCCCAGTGCCTTGCCAGTCTGGGCACATGGAGACACTCAAAATACCCAGCAGTCCCACTTACCAGTTCCAAGGCCACCCCCCACACAAATTTCATGCACTGGGCCTCTAGTATTTATATATAGGAGTAAAGCACAATAATGAAAATCATGGACTTTGTCATTTAATAGCTGGATAACCAGTAAAACTTTTCTGGGTCTAACTTTTACTATATGAAAAAGGGAGATATTAACAGTTTATACCTCATAGTTTTACATGATGGTGAATGAGCTATTACATATTAATTACCTAGGAAAGTAGTCAGAAAATAACTTTAGTCACTGCTGAGATTATCATTAATATAAATATAAGATATAATGGAACAGTGATACAAACACATAGATGATAAGTAGAAAGTATAGAGCATATGTTTTTCCCTAGGTTAGTCAATGATCAACTCATGGCTTAATGAGCTAGATTAATAGAATATTTCAAAAAACTTGAAACATGACCTACCAGAAATTACATTATTGAACCCAAATAAAGTTATCATAACACTGATTAAAAATATATATTTTAAGACTTTATTATATTGTTAGAGCAGTTTTAGGTTCACAGAAAAATTGAGAGGAAAGCACAGAGATTTCCTTTCTACCCTTTGTCCCCACACATGCATAGCCTTCCCATTATTAACATCTTCCCCAATAGAGGGTACATTTGTTACAGTGATGGAACTACACTGGCACATTGCTATCATCCAAAGTCTATAGTTTACCTTATAGTTCACTCTAGCTGTTGTATATCCTCTGGGTTTGGAAATGTATAATGACATGTATCCATAACACTGATTTTTAAGAAGTGTTAGCTGGCATTGTGACAGGTTGAAAGTTGTCTAGAATTGATTGTAGGCCATATTATCCAAATGCACTTTCTGGCCTTTGAAAGTCTTAGTTTCCAGCATGAAGAGCTTTGCAGTGACAACTATCGAGTCTTAAAAATAAGCTATTGAAAAGGTTAAAATGTATTTATTCTGCCTTTTTTTTTACCCAGAGGCAGCTCTTGACTCTGTTTTCCAATGTTACCTCAAAGAAAAGCATAGTGATCAGAATTGGAAAGGGAAGAAGAAAATCTTTTAACAGAGCAGTGAGGTTGTGAATTAAAAAAAAATAGATAAGGAGGACTGAAGTTTAAATAGATGAATTTTTAAAGGACTAACTTAAGGGGAAAAAGTGAATTATATGGATCTGATATTCTGATTTAAATATGTATTCTGGTATTCTTTTTACAGAAATGTAATGGTAAAGTAAAAGCAAGAGTGTCATCACATATTTACAAACTTTATATTTGAGTCATTCAGTTGCTTTCTCATTTAGATGTTGAGTTTAAGAAATATCAAAAAGAACAAAACAACAAACAGGTGGTAGTGAAAATTAAATGAAAATATTAAAATATCCTAAAATGAATAAACTCATGTAATTATAAGATAGGCTTCAGGCCACTTATCAATTATACATTTAACCTACTGGAGGACAAGGATTGCAGCTGACACATCTCTGTAGCCCCCAAAGCACTGAGCACAGTGACGCACATATAGCAGATATTCAGCAAATATTTGTTGAAAGAAAAATTCTTTGTGGAATACAAAATAGGTGTAAGACATTGTCCTTACATTTATAGAACTTTTATTTTTAGGGAGAGACACAACCAATAAACATCCATTTGCTGAATACTTATGCAATGCAAAATATGTGAAATTTTAGATGACAGTAACATAATAAAGTAGGACATTTTATGGTTCTGTAGAGTCAACAAGTAGAATATTTAAAAATCAATGTGATTCTGAGTATTTATAGAAGACTAAATGGAGAAGATAGACATTGATTTGGGTTTTAAAGAATGGGGAAAATTCAGAAAGGTGCAATGAGAAAACATAAGTAAAATGCTGTCTCAAACCATCAGCTTCAAGGTAAGTTATACAAATCATTTTTAATATTCCCTATATTGGAGTGAATACAGAGGAAACAAAGAAATAGTAATGAATGCATACAGAATACTTTATTCTGCACTTATTTTATCAAATCCATATGAAGCTGTTAAAAGCATCATAATTTATTTCTGCATGATGGAACGAGTGACAGTCACACTGCTAGATCTATTAGAAGGAAATATGCCTTTTGGTTCAGTTAATTCAATTCCACAAGTATTTATTAAGCACTTATCTGAGCAAAGCACTATGGAATCATCCATGTACAAGCAATTAAAATTTAACTGGTCCAGAGAATATTTGCTACATCATTTCACTTTAAAAAGAGTTAACTGTTACCATATCCTTCCTTGATCTTTTAGAAGTACCTTAATTTACAGGTTTGATATTAGTATAAATGTAATATCACCCAAGTTGGCATCTAAATTTTTATATTCAAACTGGGTTTAGAGAAATAGATCAATTAAAAAATGATAGCTTGTATCTTTAGAATGCCATTTCTAATACACATTCACATTTGTTAACTTTTTCTTAGGGCAACGCATTAATTTAACTGGATAGATACAATTTTTATTTTGCTTATCAGGAAACTGAGGCTGAGAGAGCTAAATGATTGTGCAAAAGCTTTTTACTGGTTGATTGTTTGGAAACCACACCTTGAACACAAGATCTTTAGAAGAAAAATAAGATGTTTTTTCAACTGTACAATACTGCAGCAGAAGTGGCGATGCTCTCATGTTAGCCAGTGAGGAATTTACCCATATTTTACAGAGACTTCCCCCCAGCTTCTGAAGAGACTGAAGAGTAATATGTAAGAAAAGCTAATTGAGGTGAGCATCCAAATGGTCTGCTGGTATCATGGGTCTAACTACACAAAAATAATCCTAGGTGAGGAAAATTATACAAAATTTTCAAAAACTGATCAGTGTAGATGAGTGGTTCTAATCCAGGACATTCTGCCCTCCCTCTCTCCAGTAAATAGGTGATAAGGTCTGATGGCCACAACTGCAAGGGTAAGTACTACTGATAGAGATAAAGGCTAGGGGTGCTGCTAAGTATCCTATAATGCACAGGACAGCACCCCACCCCCACCCCCAACCACCCCACACACAAATCACAGAAAGGGGTATCTGACCTGAAATATACATACCGATGAGGTTGAGAAAATCCTAGTATAGAGAGTCAAGATAATTCAGGTAAAAATAAGATGGCATTTTAAAAAAAAATTATGAGAGTCTCTATGCTTCTGATGGTGACATGACCTATATAACTATCTCAGCATTTTTCTGAGTCTTAAATTATCAGATATTTGAAGATTTGGGAGTAAATCTTGGGAAATAAGTAATTTGCCAAATTTATTTATTTCCCTCTATAAATGTGTTATTTTTTCTATATTGACTGTTTGAGAAATAAATGAAGGGAAATGATGACTTCATGTGTTTACTTCCGTCAAATTCCTACTATTATTATTTTTAAACAACAAGTAATACTGCAGGCTGAAGTTTCTAAGCCTCGGTGTACAATTCACTTTTGTTCAGTTAAAAGAGAAATTTACTAAAATGATTCTTGGTCAAGGAAGAGTGAGTCATGGGACTCATGAAACAAAACAAAACAAAACAAATGTCACACTGCGATGTCCTTGTAAATTTAACGGATTTCCCGTTGAAATATCTCAAAGGCCAAGTTGGTTTGGTCAGTCGCTTCTGCTGTCGTACATGGATATATTTGGTAAAACTGGCTAACCTGGGAATTATCAAACAACTGATGTTTGTTCCCGTCAATTTAATATCTAAAAATATAAGTTTTGAGGGCAAAGGAAAGCATGAGCCTAAAAATGATAGCAGAAACCATATTATGGAGAATTACATATAACATAAAGGGGTTGAACTTTAACCAGTAAGTGATGGAAGACATGACTTGGTTCAATCAGAAGTCTGCCCAGTGTGGTCAGTTCTGTTTTTTTAGATAAATCAATTTGATGGTTATGTGGATGTTAACATTTAGTCATCAAGATGTAATAGGAAAGTAGTTAGAGAATTCTAGGTCTATTATTACAACAATAAATATTTGTTGAATGAATGATTTTAATGATTAAGTTGTGTACAATAAATATCCCAGACAATAGTATAAATGCATGCTACCTCAGTTAACATCTACTCAATTCATTCATATAAGCAACAAGTATTACTGAGTAATATATTTTGTGGTAGTCTCTATATCATGGATGGATGCAATTTATTGTAGAAATCTATTTTTAAATATTATCTTTCCCCTACATTTCCAACACACATGATGGGGAAGGAAATGACAAATGCGATAATCACTTCTATTCAAAGAGAGTAAGAATGGTACGAATGCAGTAGTCATTGATACACGGATATTCCGAAAACCCACTGGGAAAATATTGTGCGGCCCTTTATTCTGAGTAAGGTAAAATTCCTTGATAGACTCCAGTTCTGGTCCTGCGAGTAGCTCTCACGTTCATTGTTCTCCAAGACTTTGTCTCTACCCTCTTGGATTCTCTTTTCTGCCCCATGATACTTCTTTAGAACACCTGATGGAATCATTGAAGTAATGGTTCTCCTTGGTGCCTGGGCTACATTCTCAGCCTTTCCCTTGTTTTTAGAAAGTTGCAGACTAGTGATTGCTTCACTTCTTTTACAGTCAAAAAAAAATTTTGTCTATTTTTATAGCACTTTTGGCAACATGATTCTCAAAAACATTTTAAAAATATATTTGACTCCAGTCACTGCCATGTGCCAATAAATCTATAGACTTACAGATATTTTGAGATTATTGAACTTTTGTGAATTGTGTCCTTAGTGACTTTTCATTGAGTCATTTTATTGAAAACAAAACAAAACAAAAAATTACTGGAGGACATCTTAATTCAGTCACAGGTCTTAACAGAAGATATGAGTCTTGCCTTAGACTGGTCTTTCTTCTAGCTTTCCCTTAATTTGACAAGACGTTAATGCTGATGATGCTGGAGCTGAGAATGAGTTGCGTCTTTGAACATTGAAAGTTCAGGGATATTTGAATTCTCTTTCTCTTTTATCCCTTCTTGTAATTTAATTAACTTCTTTTTAATTCAATTTATTGGGTTGACGTTGGTTAACAAAATTACACATATCATTTATACACTGTGCTGTGTATTCACTGCCCCAAGTCAAGTCTCTGTCATCCATTACTATTTATCCCCCTTCTGTCCTCCTCCACCTCCCCCCACTTCCTCTTCCCTTTTGTAATTACCATACTTGTTGTCTTGGAGTCTTTCTTTATTTTTCTTTGCTTAATCTCTTCACCCTCCTCACCTAGTCCCCAGCCCCCTCCCCTCTGACAGCTGCCAGTCCATTAGTCCATTCCCCATATCCATGAGTCTGTCTCCACTCTGCTTCACCTTGTTCACCAGAGTCCACATATAAGTGATTAGGCCAGTTCTTTCCTAAATTTATCCCTTTTTCATGATATTTATCAACTTAAGCTAGTAACAAACAACTCATTTAGTACTAGTCTGTCTCAAAATCTCCTTTCCCAACCTACAGATTTATTAGGTATATTTTCTGCCTTCTGAGTTACTGCAGGTGACACTTTTGCCAGATATTTGGCCATAAGTAGTATGTCACCATTTGTCCAATCTGAAACAAAAATGTCCATGCTGCCTTCCACTCAGCTCCAAATGTCACATATTTTAGGTTTTTGCATTGCCAGCACACATCTTCTAGGTATCAATTACTATATGCATATGCTTTTTCTACAATGAAATTATGAACCTAATACTTACAAAATCTCAGTGGTTTACAATCTTATATAATAAAGATCTAATATGCAAATGATTGTCATGCCCTTGTGCCCTCAAGCCGGGGCCATGGCCCCTGCCCCCAGCGCTGGCCGGGGGACCTGAGGCTGCATGCCCCACCCATGCGCCGGGCTGGGGGACCTGAGGCTGTGCAGGGGGACCTGAGGCCATGCCCCCCGCCCTGCAGGGCTTGACACGGGAGGGGCTGGCTGGGTCTGGGTCTCACACAATTTCGAGGCGTGCGTGGGTGGGCGGGGATTGACTCTGGGTCCCGTGGCGTGCCCCAGACTCTGATAGGAGGGAGATATTCATATACATTTTACTAATTTTCTTTCATCTCTAACACTTTTATTATAGAGAAAGGGCAAATAGCAATATTAAAATATTTCCTCTAATTATTTCCCCTTTAATGTGCATGAATTCCATGCACTGGGCCACTAGTAACACATTTTTTTTCTCATTCACAAATTTGTGGGTTGGCTGTAGCAGCTCTCTTATAAGCTGTGGGTCAGGCTCTTCTTTGTAGCACATGGCGTCTCATTTAAGAACCTAGTTTGAAGCAGTTCTAATATGGGCATGATGTTGTCATGACAGAGTGAAAAAGGCAGGAGAACTGGCAGAAACTTTCAGTCTCCCTTAAATTATGCTAGGCTAACTTAGCATAATTTAAGACAGAGAAAGACAAATAGCACACGATCTCACTTATATATTGAATCTAATGAACAAAACAAACTGATGAACAAAATAGATCCAGAGACTGGATGTATTGAACTATGCAACAGACTAATGGATTTCAGAGGGAATGGGGGGAGGAGTGGGAAAATATTAAGCAAAAAATTTATCTGCACATATGCATAACCCATAGACAGACAATAGCGTGGTGAAGGTCTGGGGAAGGATTGAAAGGGGTTAATGGAGGGGGGGGGAGAGACATCTGTAATACTTTAAACAATAAAGATAAAATTTAAAAAAAAGATTCCAGTTGAAATTGCTACTCTTCCACTTTCATTCCTGTCCCATGGTGGGTGCATAACACTTGGCCACGTTCAATACCATTGGGATGGAAATGTATACCCCTCCCAGGGAAGGTGAGGGAGAATAGGTATTACTGAACTCTAATCCTCTATAAGAAGTTAGTATGTGTCAGCAGGGTATGTTGGGGTCTACGTGAATCCACAAAATATCAGTGTTTCCATGGATTTATAAACATTTATGTTTAAAAACAATGGCACTTGAAAATCAACACCAGGGTTTTCCTTCTTTTGAGAATTTTTACAAATAGTTCCAAAATATTAAAAATGAGAATTCACCTAATTTCTTTTATATAACCTAAAATATAATTCAATGGGTAAGAATGTATCTAATTTTTGTCAGCTATTTAAAAATATATGGCCCAAAGTTATTGTATATTCTTCAAGGTCGCCTAGACATTGTAAAACTCATAATTAAATTTAAAGTTTTGTTTGCTAGTCTAATGCTTATTCTTAATTGAATGAAATTAATTACATTTCAAATAGAAGTTTTGGAAAATACTATGTGTTTTAAATTACAAATATCTATAAATATTGCAGGTTTGTTATGGAATGACAATCATAATTTGCAATCAATTTTGAGAAATGACACTTATACTAACACATCAAAGATATGTTTACCTTACTTCTTGTGTATCACCTAAGGAAAAAAATAGAGTACTCAAGAATCAATTTTAACATGGAAGAAAGATGTTTTTGTCATTAAAAATCAATCAAAGTAAACTTTCAAAGTTCAAAAAAGAAAATTATGTATTAATATGAGAAGTGGCTTTTATGAGTAATTTTACTTTAAAACTAAAATAAGTGCATTCAATAAATACAATTTAATGACTGAGAGACTAACACTGATATGTTGTCATGGAAAAATCTCTTTGATATTATAATGATAAAATATTTTAGATTAAAAAAATTTTAAGAGCAAGAAGAAAATGATACAGTACTGAGGACAAAAAGTACAGAAAGAAGACAAATGATAATAATATGTTAGTTATTGGTCACTAAACATCAGAAGAGGTTGAAAAGGTTGCGCTGTAAGACATAAATCATATCGTATAATTGACCATAGCGGATAGAATTTTTTTCTCTGCTGGGGCTGACCAGCAGCCCCTGAACAATGGATGAACAGATGACTCTGACACAGTTTGACTGTGAAAGAGAGGGCTAAGGGGCTCCTGGCTCTAGCATCCAGAGCAACCTCAATTGTCTGCCTCGTTAGCCTTTTATTGCAGTTTGTATTTTTAGATGCAATCAGTAAGATGAGTAATCTTGGGAGCACATGTGTTTGCATTGTCCTCTAGGCAGGGGCATCCAGGGATTAAGCACAAGGATTCCAGTAAACACCCAGGGGTCTGCATATGCACAGACTTGTTTGGAAAAGTCAAGGAATAATTAAGGGCGCCGCCTTCCACACTCACCTAAGTCTCCTCTAAGTCAGAATTCTGATAACCAGGGCAGGCAGCCTTCCACACACTTCCCTTTTCTCAGAATGTCCTCCTTACAAACTTTCTAACCAAGTCTCATGCTTCCCAACATTTCCCCAGATTCCCTAAGTGCTGGAATGTTGGTCAAGTCTCAAGGTTAGGACTGGAATGCAGAAATAAGGATCTGTGCCAAACCCTCAGGTTTTATAGTACATCCAAATTAAATGTGCATCAAATTCTTGCTTTAGTTTATTATTCATATAAGTGTAATGAGTTATTTGTTATTGTGCTTTTTGTTGATTTTCTTGCACATGACCTCCTCCATGGTCAGCCTGATGCATTCATCTGCCTTCCTTCCAAGAATGTGAGGAACACTATAGCACAAATGCAAGGAGAAAAGGAAGAAAGCAATATTCAGCTCTGATACACAAAATATGATTTTCAAATCCTCAGTAAGGCAGTAGGCTTGGGAGCTAGTTTTACCTAGAGGGAACGTATTTCCTAAATGTCATCATTTACTTCTATAACATTACGGAAAGCCTGGATTTCTTAATCATAAAATTTTCATACTTAACAGAGGAGAAACTAACACCAGCCTGGACCTGCCTTCCCAGGTGGTTCATCTTGGTGTGGAGAGAGAGTGAGGTGTAGTGAGGAAGGAGGCTTGTTGAACCATTGTTAGGAGTTTCTGTATTGTTGGAGTTAAGGGGCTTTTATGACATCTGGTGAAGGAGAGGGTAAAATGCAGACAGACCAAAGGGCTTTAACTTCTCTCTCTCTTTTTTTCTTTTTTTTTTAATTAAAGCATTCTTTTTTTATTATTATTGATTTCAGAGAGGGAGAGGGAGAGAGAGATAGAAGCATCAATGATGAGAGAGAATCATTGATTGGCTGCCTCCTGCACATCTCCTACTGGGGATTGAGCCCACAACTCAGGCATGTGCCCTTGCCCGGAATCGAACCTGGGACCCTTCAGTCCATAGGCCGACGCTCTATTCACACTGAGCCAAACCAGCCAGGGCAATCTCACTTTGTTTTTATTTTTTTATATGTATATTTTTGATTGCTGATTGTATTACAAATGTCTTCTATTAAATTCCCCTTTATTCCTCTCCGCCCACCCTTTACCCTCCCCCCCGCCCCCGCCTTCCTGGTCTTCACCAGACTGACATACCTTGATGTAGGGGCGGAGGCACGAGAAGAGATAAATCATTTTCTTTTTAGACTGGGAGGAGAAGCCCCTGAACAGCCTGTGGAGGAGCTGCCTCAGGTAGAACAGAAGAGGCAGGTCATTCTGGGAGGGCAGAGGAGGCAGGTGGGTGGGCTTTATACCAAAGTCCGCCTCAGCTCCTGAGTTGAGAGAGACATCTAAATAGAATGTAAAGAAGGAAGCCTGGTGTGATGGCTGATAAACATGCTAGGAGGTTGAGGTGTCAGGAGCTGAGTGGAAAGGCCCTGAGATCAAGAGCTGCCTGGTAGCCCACCTGGGGGAAGGACCACAAGAGAGTTATTACAAGACTTCAGGGTCCTTAAAGCCAGAAAGTTGATGCAGTCCCCAAAGAGATGATGGCTTTCCTTACAGCACTATTTGAACCAAAATGACACATCACTATTTCACCAGCCACCAGCTACAAAATTGAATGTCTTCAGGGTGTTCATCTAGTCCAGCGGTTCTCAACCTGTGGGTCGCAACCCCATTGGGGGTCGAACAACCCTTTCAGAGGGGTCGCCTAAGACCATCCGAAAACACATATATAATTACATGTTGTTTTTGTGATTAATCACTATGCTTTAATTATGTTCAATTTGTAACAATGAAAATACATCCTGCATATCAGATATTTACATTACAATTCATAACAGTAGCAAAATTACAGTTATAAAGTAGCAACGAAAATAATATTATGGTTGGGGGTCACCACAACATGAGGAACTGTATTAAAGGGTTGCGGCATTAGGAAGGTTGAGAACCACTGATCTAGCCCCTCTGGCAAATAGCATCACTGCAGATAAACAGAGCTAATGAGGAATATCAGGAAGGAGCCAAGTGATCCTCATTTAAGCTCCTTCTATCATATACTCAGATAACATCTTAGTAAAGAGTTATATAGGCAGAAGAGATAATCTATAAAACAACATTAATCGCACCAAAAGTGAATTGTCTAAAGAGTTTGCATCATTACCTTGGAAGGCTTTATTTTTTACCTTTACTATCCGGTTGGATGTGCCTCTTTGAGAAAAGTTTAGCTCAGTTTTATGTAGTAAATAAATGTAAAACACCACTGCATTTTTTCTTATAAGTATGTGGGAGTAATTCATGACCATACAAGTTAAAAATTCCAATTTAGTCTATGTGAAATTTAAGAAGTAAGTCATATCAAAGATGAAAGAAAATAAAACTTCCTCAGGGTTTTCCTGGGAAGCTACAAATGCTCCTGATTCTTTGTGTGTGTTCATACTTTGTCCAGTCATTACTGGTCCCAGATAACCAATGAGAGTTTAAATTATACATTGGGAAATGGATGCCAAGGCCTGAATTTGGCCTGCAAATGTGTTCTGTTTGGCTGGTGCAGTGTTATAAAACCTTGAACCAATGTTTATAAATACAGAGGTTTCACCTAAAAACTCCGTTTCTGGATTTCTTTAGAAATGGTAATAAATGGCTGGAGTAAGAAGGACCTCTCCTTTAAGTACAGAAAAATTCCTTCAATTTCTGTAATCAACATTATTTATAAGATTTTTGAAAACATGTTTTATTTTATTGATTTTAGAGAGAAAAGGGGAGAGAGATAGAGAGATGGAAACATTGATGAGAGAGGAGCATCGATCTGCTGCCTCCTGCACACCCCCTGCTGGGGATCAAGCCTATTACCCAAGCATGTGCCCTGACTGGAAATTGAATCAGCGACCTCTTGGTTCATGTGTTGATGCTCAACCACTGAGACACACCAGCCAGGCATGTAAGATTCTTTTTTTTATATCCAGTTCTGGACATTCATTTTCGTTATTCACATGACCCCTTATACTCTCTTGAAATTGCAAACCTTGGCTTAAAACACATGGAGAAAACAAAAGCTCATGAATCTACTGGTACTAATCTTATTTCAGATTTTCATTTTTGTTTCTTAGACATGATTTCTAAATATGGAACATTTTATTTCACTTATTTTTCTTCTAGTTTTGTCCAATTAACTGAGCTTCACTTTCCAAGACATTCCTACTTGAACTTTACTATACTTTATAGAGATCGGGTTTGGGATGCTGTGTATCTTAGGAAGTTCTGACGTCTTGTTGGGTGGTTGTGATTCTATATTTATCCAATGCAGAATTTTCAAATAAGAAAAAGGTATGACTTTGCCAATAAGAAAAAAAAACAATCTAAAAGGAGATTTCATTGTTTTATGCATCAAAGGAAAAGTTGAATGATCTCAATGTCAGAGGGACAGAGTTTTAGTCCCACCTTGGGACCCTTTGAATCTAAAATGGTCAGTACTACAAGAACAAAGCCTCAGCCTCTCCTCAGATAATCTTTCCCCCTCTCTCCAATGTGCCCTCTCTTCTTCCCTTTCTTTTTCTCCATATCTTTTATTTGCTTCTTTCTTCATGAGGGATGCATTCTTTTTTAATAGAATGCTTCCCTCCATGTGGGTGGAAACCATCCTCCCCGTGAGTCCCCTGACAGCTTTTTATATTGCTAGTCCATGTGATTTCAAAGAAAGGGCCATGACTGGCTGAGCTTAGATAACTGTGCACTTCTAAAACTGATTGCAGCTAGATTATGAGATCTTGTGTCATTACAGGGTGAGGCAAAAGTAGGTTTACAGTTGTTCGTGTGTAAAATAATACAGTAATTAACAAATAATATAGGAATAAACTGTCTCCTGTACTCAAAACTGTAAACCTACTTTTGCCTCACTCTTTATATGTATAAAATTAGTGCATAACTAGCATTCAACAAAGGAGAGGGATCAGGATTGATCTTCAACTATATAGGTTCATGTCATGAAGAACAACTACCAACTAATCCCACTAAACCTTTCTGGTGCTCCTTCCAGAGATAGGAAATTAGGATGCACCTTTGGTCTGAAAAACTAATATTTTTTTATGCTTGTAGGTCTAAATATCAGTTCCATCTAGTGTGGCTGCATTTATCTAGATCTTGCTTCAGTTTCTTAAATAATAAAAGTATTTTATTAGGGAAATAAAAATAGCAAATGCTGATCACTGGTTATGGGTTGTGAAAGAGCACACTGCTTATAACTATAGATATATTTTGAGTCATGATAATTTATGATTGATCATAAAACTAAATTAAATTGCTACTTATATGGCACAGTAAAGCAAATCAATGTATGGGTTGATATACCATGTAATCAAGCAATGCAAATAAATCAGGTAATCAACATAAAATCAATATGCAAGTAGTAATGAAATATAAGGTAATAAGCAAGAGTCTAAATATGAGTGGTGATGTAAATCATTTAAGTATTTCTTTCTTATTACATATGGCAAATGATTAGAACCATCTAGGGAGATTTCTTTTAAAGTATATATTTCTAGGCTATACCCCTGGAGATTATTATTCAGAGATTTTGGTTAGGATCTGAGAAATATTTCTATAAACATTGGGAAAATTAGTAGTTGTAACAAAGTGCTGTGTTAATAAGCAGTCAAAGTCACCACTGACCATTGAAAATAAAATGAGGTTAATACTGTATAAGGAGAATCCTATATAATAGAAGGGTAATATGCAAACTGATCCTAACAGCAAGACTGGGAATGACTGGTCACTATCACATACACTAACCACCAGGGGGCAGACACTCAGTGCAGGAGCTGCCCCCTGGTGGTCAATGTGCTCCCACAGGGGGAGCTCTGCTCAGCCACAAGCCAGACTGACGGCTGCCAGTACAGCAGTGGTGGTGGGAGCCTCTCCTGCCTCCACAGCAGCGCTAAGGATGTCCGACTGCAGCTTAGGCCTGCTCCCCGCTGGAAAGTGGACATCCCCCGAGGGCTTCTGGGCTGCCAGAGGGATGTCTGTCTGCCAGCTTAGTCCCAAACCCCCCAGGGAGCGGGCCTAAGCCAGCTGGTGGACATCCCCCGAGGTGTCCCAGACTGTGAGAGGGCACAGGCCGGGCTGAGGGACCCACCACCCCGAGTGCACAAATTTTTGTGCACCGGACCACTAGTCTATTATAATCCAGAAGGCTTGTCACATAATCTTTTTAGTTATTGTAATGATTTTACTTAAACAATATAGTGACACAAGTTTGAAGAAGTCAGAAATATCATGAATTTACACTTTGGGGACATAACTATAACTTAGTTGGGAGGGATCTTTTGGGACTCATTGTACTGCAGGGGTCAATCCTTCCATAGAGCATACGTTTAGAACAGGCAAGTATCACATTTCAAGCACACACACAAAGAAAAGAAATTAACTTCCACTTTTATTGTTTGAGCCATAAGACTTTAATGAGTTTTCTCAAATTTGCCAAACATGGTTTGCTCTTTCATTTTCACCTAAGAGACCTCCACCTCATAGAAGCTACTCTGACAGATATTATGTACTTCTAAGATCTCAATATTAAGTCTCAGACATTTTACATTTCCCAATTGCATATTTAAATCTCAAATTTTCAACTGGAAACCAACAATAACCATAGTACCTACCTATATAAGTTGGCAGTTTCCATTTCAACTGACAACACAAAAATTCATTGTGTGCCCATAGAGCTGGGAATGGTTTGAGGGTCATTTGGATCCAGACACTCAAATAATGTCATCCACATCAAATTAATTATCTCCTTTTTATTTTTTAATTAATCAAAACAAATTTAGACAGTAAGGAAATAACCTATTTAAGACATAAAACACTTCAAATATAATTAAAGATCACTATATATAGATCCTTGATCTTTTCCCCTCACCTGACCCTTCCCACCTGCCAGATAATGATCACTAAGTCACTTGGTGTTCATGATTTTACTATTTGTAAACTTAATTTGTTTATCCATAAACAAATAAAGAAACACACACATAATTTTTGCATGCCTCAAATCTATAATAATAAAAGTATAATATGATAATTAGACTGGACAAACCCACGGCAGGTGGGGGCCAAGGCAGAGATGGCCACAGCAGTGGGGGCCAAGGCCCTTGCACGAATTTCTAGTGTTTTATAAAGGTCTTAAATACCTTAAGATTCCCCCAACTAAATATCTATTCTTCTGCAACTTTTGTGTTCAACATATATGTGAGATTTATCTAGGTAAATATATGCAGTATTAGTTGATTTACATTAACTAACAACTATATAATATTCTAATTCTATTCTTAGACATTTATGTTGCAATTTTTTATGACTATAACACAGTTGAAATAAACATTCTTATACATTATCTCCTTTGATAAATATTCAAGAGTTTTTATTTAGGATATCTTTTATTTTTCTTATTAATTGATTAAAAAATTTATCTGAAGATCTATTACAATCTTTAGCTTAATAACAAAAATTATCTTGCCAATTTCTTGAAATTTACAGCTTGTCAAAAATATAACAGATTTATAATTTGTTATCATCAAATATTTTTTTCTTTTATGAAAATTATTGTGATTTTGGATTATATTTTTAAACATTCCTTCTTAGCCAAAGATCATAAAATAATGCTGCTTCTGATTAAGTGCTTAGAAATTGGCTTTTTTTTATATTTAGTGACTTAATCCATCTGGAATTGATTTTTATTCATAATATAAAATTAATTTCAAACATGTTTTCCATATGGATAAAACTTACTCTGGAAAGAACTGTGTGGCCAGGGAAATAGTATAAAATATTTCCCTCAGCTCCGGGCCACATACTTTACTCTTGGAGTCAAGGATAAATCGCTCTTTGCTCAGATCATGTGAACTAAGAATAGAGAAAATTTGGACCCTACACCTCCACAATGGAAGTAGTTTTATTAAACTATTAAGAGAGAGTAACAAAATATTTCTTTTTCTTCTTCCTTTTTTTTAATTTAAGGTTTGTTTTTTTGTTTTTTTTTACGTTGTCCAAACCAACTCAGTTCAAGGAAACAGAAATTCATAAAATAGAATCTTCCTCAGAAATAAAACATACAGGTATTGCTAGAAGTTTCCTCATGCACTGTTTATTATCGATTTTGAAGTGGTCAAATGGCAAACAAACAGTAGAAGAATTCCCAGTGTACAACTTCTGTTAGAAAAAAGGACCATATTTCCAAGCAGTTGGCTGCCTCCTTCCCACTTATCCCCAACTGAAGCTTCAAAATTAATTACCTCTTCCCATGACAAAGCACTAGTCAACCTTTGTTCAGAGAGAGGCTTATTGTGTAACCAAACTCACACAACAGAGAAAACTCAGGCTAGCTGCCCAGAGAAATTAATCCAATTCTATTCCTATAAAATATCAATAGAAAACTTGTGCTTACCAAACATATGAAAAAAATTAGCAACAGGAAAGTGAATGATCAAGACTGAATGCTGTAATGACAAAAAATAACCAAACAAATAACTTGCACCCTGAAGAAGCAAACATAACTCATGGAGTAGGAGAACACTAAAAAGCTAATCTCACTGGTATCCTCAGGACCACAAAGTAAGATGCTACCAAAAAATGGAACCATCAGGGAATAAGAAAGCTGCTGTAAATCAACAGAAAGCTAGGCAGAAGGACAATAAGAGGCAGAGGATAAAACAAAGAAGTTAATATGCAATTAATAGATATGCCAGAGAGAGAGAGAAAGAGAGAGAGAGTAGCAAAAAGAGAGTAGAAAATTGTAAAAGTAGAAAATATAAAAATATTTCTCAGCAGTAAAGACACAGATCTTTGCCGAAACCGGTTTGGCTCAGTGGATAGAGCGTCGGCTTGCGGACTGAGGGGTCCTGGGTTCGATTCCGGACAGGGGCATGTGCCTGGGTTGCGGGCGCATCCCCAGTGGGGGATGTGCAGTAGGCAGCTGATTGATGTTTCTCTCTCATCGATGTTTCTAACTCTCTATCTCTCTCCCTTCCTCTCTGTGGGAAATCAATAAAATATATTTAAAAAAAAAGACACAGATCTTCAAATTGAAATTTTCCAATGAACATGAAAAGAATTAGTTTTATACTCAATCTTGTGCAGTTTCTGAAAACAAAATAAAAACAATTTGAACATTTCTATTGGGATAAAAAAGCAAAGTACATACATGTGGATAAATTGGCATTAAATTTAAAATAAGAACACTGCATGTTATAAAAGTGATGAGGAAAATAAGACTCTTTTTTTTGGGGGGGGGGGGTGCTAGCAGCCTGACTCTGTATTCCTAATGCACATTCCTGTTAACCTATAATCTAGTCATTGCCCCTTCCTTAATTTTCTGGTCTTGCAAAACCTGTTTACCCAAATACTCCCATTTTACGGAGGCCATAAACCATGAACAATACACAACCCGTGAAGGGGGTTATCAGTCCTGCAGCCAGGCCAGGCCTTTAGGTGCGGTCTCACGGCCCCCATCCCAACACAGGGGCCATTTTGCAAAGCCTGTGAAAGATCCGGAAGACTGATCCTTATCTGGGGGACATAGAAACCAAAGGGTATAAAGAGAAAACTTCCTCCATATTGGCTTACTTAGGATTTGGAGAACTGACCCCTGAGTCACTGTACTAGTACATGTGAAACATCTGAAAATGAATGGGGTTTTCCTATATCTCCATTTTTTTTTAGAAAGTCAGTGACTTATGACCAAAAGTATTCTCGAGAGGAGGCACAAAACATTCCACACAAAAGATATGCAATGTAGAAATCTGTAATTCCTTTTCTTTTTTTAAATTCAAGGACATGTTTTATTTATTTATTTTTTTTTACTTTTCAGGAGCATAAAATGTGTTCTTTATTATTTGGAAATATCAGGTTTCAATTTATTTTGTAAACAACAGAGCCTTACCTTCTTATTGAGGACATTCAAGTCTTTTTCCCAATCTAGCCTGAATCTTCTTTCATAATCTTTTCTACCATTACCCTACACCATCTATTTTATGCTCTAGAAACGGTGGACTCATCAGTAGTCCTTTTGTATTAACACATTTTCAGGTGTATGTTTCTTAAAAACAAAACAAAACAAACAAAAACCATGAAATAAAAATTTAACTTTGCCTGTATTAATCAAACTAAAATATATGGCACAATTTTAATCCATTGATGAAATGTGAGAAAAGATGATCCATTTGAACTTGATGCTTGAAATAGTCTCATTAGAGTTCATAGAGGAGCAGAAAAGAAAATCTTATCATGATGTATCAACTAGCTTTGTAGAAAGCAGTGTTTCCATAATCATATGTAAATAATAAATAATATCTCCAACTCTATAATAGAAAATAAACAGAAAATCACCTAAAATGTATTATTTTAACAATTTACAGATGAAGTTATGGTTTATTGATATTGATCATTAATATAAGTGTTAGAAAAGATGATTAATATCTTCATCCCACAACAGGATAACAAGAGGAATGTCTGAGACTTCCTGGGATAAGAGTACAAACTTATGTGTATTATTTTAAGTATAACTAGTAAACCAATAGACTAAAGATAATAAATCTTGCTGGGGTCCAACCCCAGCAGGTCCAGGGGTCCCCAAAGGTGTGGACGGAGTCAGCGAAGAAGGAATGACATGGAGACAGCGTTCAGTTGATCAGCAGCCTAGCCAGCATCTCTAGCCAAGTTCTGGTCTCTAGGATCTCCAGCAAAGTTCTGGTCAGGCTCTCCAGCAAAGTTCTG
>NW_006300371.1:1686169-1695922 GCF_000327345.1 Myotis davidii | reverse complement strand
ATTATGTACTTAAGCATGATTGTTCGTAGGTAAAGTGATTAATTACCGCCTGGCATTTAAGAGGTTTTATTCCCTCCCTAACTTCAGGGGAAAATCCCTGCCTGGGGAAACAACCTTTCTCGGAGAGGTGACCTTGGTTAAAACACAGTGCCAAGAAGGTGAGCAAACATATTAAGAACAGTATGCCATATATGCCAGGTCCCTTGAAACATCAAGGATGGACCGGCTCCCAGCAAAATCTTAAAAATTTATATTTGGAAAGGAGATGAAAGATAGATAAAGATAGATAAAGTTGCTAAGCTCTCTCTTCATCTTCCTTAGAAGAGAATAAATACAACATCAAATGTTGCTTATTCATAGTTGTCAGAACAATTACTAGACCTGAAAATATCAAAAAAATGATTGTTTCAGTTATCAAAGTGGGTTTAATAGAATGCTGCTTTCAGAAATTATTTTTATTAATTTATAATTTTACAATGTGCCTCAATTAGTTGTTTTTTTCTTTGATTTAAAACTTTTTCAAATTATAACACAACAGAAAATATGTGACAGAGAACACAGATCAATAGGCTATTTAGCCTAAATCCATACATATAGCTACTAACACATGTAATGCAGCTCTACCTCAGTGATTCAAAGCGAATAAAGTTGCTGGGGCTGGAAGTAGACTAATGGGCTTTCCTTGGTTGGCAGAGGGTTTCAGCAAGAAAAAAATACTACCTCAGAGGTGGTAATGAGAGTGAAAACTCAAACAGTTATTTCATTCTTTTTGTAGTTTTCTGAATAGTGGCTTAATATCCTATCTAATAAAAGAGAAACATGGTAGCAGAGGCATTGTGAGACACCAACTCTCCATGACTACTAGGACATACATGCACTCTACTTCTCCTTTTCCTCATCAGAAAAAGGAGATATTAGGCCAGACTCTATAGGCTAAGATGGCACAATTTCTCCATGAGAAATAAGTAATAGTTGCCAGGATTCATGAATGTGTTGGCTGACATACTCATATATGTGCTAAATTATTGCAACTGTATTACAGCTCTTACAGAACTGTGTGAAGACTGTGACCTTCCTCAACAGTTTCCTCCCATCTTTCCTCTCCTTCTCCTTCACCACACACACACACACACACACACCATCCTCCATAACCTATAGCAACAATCTACTTGACAAAGTTATTTGAAAAGTGAATTCCCACTACAGGGAAGACAGAATGTTAGGGGATCAGAGGAAGACAAGCTTGTATATGATACAAAATTTATACCCCACCCTAAATTTTTTATATTACCTGGAAAGATACTCTAATATCTCTAGTTTTTAATCGGAAGAATATTTTATGGACAGAGTTTGCAAGAAGCCATTTGGAGTGACCTCTGATGAGCCAGTAGGATTTGTATAATGTGAGACAGGTGGGCAAGAATAAGAGTGATAATGCAGGCAGAGCAAGCAAAATGAGCTGTTTAATCATGAGGGTGGGAAGCATGAGAAAAATCTGTTAACTTTGGGTACAATATAGGACATTTTACTCCATGTGGTCTTCTCATTTACTCTCTCATCTTACAAATATGAGCATCTCTTATGGTCTTTTGGCCTGTCTCTCCTCTAATATCTACCATTTCACCGCCTATATGCCAATAATTTCCACATCTACATTTTCTTTCATTTAATAAACATGTATATTGCACTTAACTAACCTATCTAAGCATCAACTAAATTCTCATGCAGTCCTATAAGTATAAAATACTATTTTATTTATTTATTTTTTTAAATATATTTTATTGATTTTTTTACAGAGAGGAAGGGAGAGAGATAGATAGTTAGAAATATCAATGAGAGAGAAACATCGATCAGCCGCCTCCTGCACATCCCCTACAGGGGATGTGCTTGCAACCCAGGTACATGCCCTCGACTGGAATCGAACCCGGGACCCCCTGGTCCGCAGGCCGACACTCTATCCACTGAGCCAAACCGGTTTCGGCATTATTTTAATCTCCATATTATAGTTGATGAACTGAGGTACAAAGAGGTTGAATAGCTTACCAACGCTCATGCAGCTAATAAGGGTTACAGTTGGGAAATAGCCATTGAATTCAGACACATCTTATATACCTTGAACTATCATATTCAGATACTTATGGTATGGCATAAATTTGGAAAATCACCTAAAAAATATGTGATTGTTTAAGACTTGGAGAGTATTCAATGTCTGATTGTCAATGTATACAGAACTCTGGGGAAAGGACCAGGGTAGAACTCTGGAAATGTCCACTTTTAGAAACAAAAGAAGGAAGCAGAGTCAAGGATAGGATTAGAAACAAAGACAAGGCAAACGAGCACCTCCACTGCCATATAATTTCGGGGAAAGAGGCAAAACAGAATCATGGTCTACTGGGCCATGATGTGCTAAGAAAACACAATGCTTGATGTTCTTGTGACCTGTTTGAGAGCACTACTGAGTAGGTAACAGTAAAGTGGAGACAAGGAAAGTAAATACATAAGGAAAAGAGTGATGCTATAGACAATGCATTAGAAGATCTGGTTCTGCTGAGAGATTTGGGATTTCCTTCCTTTCTTGCACTCTCTTGCTCTTTATTCTCTTCAGCTAATAAACCAAAAGAGTTTGACCGAATAATTTCTATTTGGATTTAGGGTCTTATAAGAATATTTACTGCTTAGGGAGAAAGGAGGTAATTTGGAGAATGGTGTGTTTGCTTAAATGAAATTGTTCATTAGTGAGTATGCTGAGGAGTAACCTAGCTTTGCTGACTTCAACAGCTATCATGAGACCCAACTGACAGGGACACATAAAACTGTTCAAAGAAAGCTAAGCAACAATCAAATCCAGTGAAATTTACTCTTTCTTTTCTTTTTTTTTCTTTTTTTTTTTTTTGAGGGTAGGAGGATTCTTTTTTTATTTTTTTAAGTTATTTTTCATTTTTATTGAACTCATTGGGGTGACATTGGTTAACAGGATAATATAGGTTTCAAGTGTACAACCCTATGACACAAGATATGTACACTGCACTGTGTGTCCCTATTCTTTATTTTCTAATTTCACCTTTTATGTAGTTATCCCCTTGACTCCTTGAGAGGCTCTGAGGCTAAAATTACTACAAAATGAATTTTTTCTATGTTAGCCCTTAATTTTGGTATTTTCATTTCCTTAAATTCCCAGGATCAGACATATCCATCAAGTACTTGGGGAGACCAAATGTGAGTGAAACTTTCAGCTGTTCACCATCATTTGATGTAATTTCAATGTCAATGTGCTCACTTTTAAAATTTCAATAATGCTTGTTCAAACTGAATCAAACAAGATAAATTTGAGTTGTCAGGGCATTCCAAAAGATCATGAAATGGGAGCTAAATACTTGCTAGTATTTTTTCCAAATAGCAGTGGAGAAGGAAACATTAGTACTGAGATATTAGGAGCCATAAAGAGATGTAATAATCTGTCACCTAAAGTCTCTGCCCCAAACTCAAAGGCATTTTAGCATATATGAAGGCCAACCATAGAAACCAATGGATGTTAACAAAGCCCTATATGAAAAAAAGTTCTCAAAAGCTACTTAATTCAATCTCCAGCTCCCATGCATGTTCTCAAGGTCAGGTATAGTTGTCATCTGTCTTATTTGAAACTTCTGAACATCCTTCCTATGTTTTTAATTTCCTATCCAATTAGTTCTACATCTCAAGGTGAAAGCCTTCTGTCAACCTCTTTTGCAGTTGAGGTACAGGAGTGCAGGTTCTGTAGATGGGCTAGTCAGAAACATGCTCCAGAGACTTCTTTTAGGAAGAGAGTGTTGTGAAGAGGGCAGAATTATGTGAAGGATATTCTATTCTCAGAGGTTGCAACATGAGGGTCTGAGCAGAGAATCTCCTGCTCCAAAGGACCGGTGTTAGCAGCCTGTGCCAGAGGGAAATGGCTTAGATTTCCTCTGTGGAATCCTGACATATAACATGGATATAGTTCCTGGCTGCCCATCCAGAGCTTTACTCTTTGTCCTTTTGAAAAATGTGGATCCCTTTTAATGTCCTTTATAAAGTTCCTTTCACCTTACACAAGACAGGTTTTAATTTCTTTTGCAACAAAGAGTGTTTACTTTTAAGTGAAAAATTCAAAGAGTTAATTGTTAAAATATATATCAGTATAATTACAATAAAAACTATATGCTGGTTCTATCCACTGGGCCAATTTTTCCCATGGCTATTTTTTCTTCTCAAAACATTTCTTGAAATGCATATGACTACTTAGCTCTGGTGTTTTCATTCATTTATGTATTTATTCAACTGTGATGTAGTGCACATCTATAATGCTTATTGAGTGTCTGGATTCAAATGAATAATGAGGACTTAAACTCTGTTCTTGATGTCAAGAAACTTCCAAGATTAATGGTAAAGTAAGCTAGGAAACAAATATGTATAATGCAGTGCTACTATACAATCAATGTTATGATGAAAGCTACTAGGTTACTAGGGGACACAGGGAATAGTGCTCCATTTAACACAGGCCTAGGATATGGGAAAGTCAAGAAAGACCAGGGAAAGAAAATTCCAAGTTAAAAAGAAAAGATGTGTAGAGGGAGATAAATGGTTATCTAAGTGGTTGACAGAGGTCAAGAGCAACACAATCAAAGTTTTAATTCTAATAAAAGCATCGCATGCCTGAGGAACAGAGAGACATACAGCAGGACTTGAAATATAAGCAAATAGGGCTATAAGAAGTGAAGCCAACAGGTAAGCAGGGAACAATGCAGAAGAAAGTAGTAGCATTCAGCATTCTCCTAACAGATTCCTACCTCTTCTAAAGTCACCTTCTGCCTAAAAAAAAAAAAAAAAGTTTCTTCTTAGCCCTGGCCAGTGTGGCTTAGTTGGTTGAGCATCCTTCCATGCACCAAGAGGTTGCCAGTTCAATTTCCAGTAAGGGCACATCACATACCCTGGTTGTGGGCTCAATCCCCAGTAGGGGGCATGCAAGGCAGCAGATCTCAATGATTCTCTCTTATCATTGGTGTTTCTATCTCTCTCTCTCTCTCTCTCTCTCTCTCTCTCTCTCTCTCTCTCTCTCCCTCTCATCAATAAAAAACAGCATATTTTAAAAAAATAGTTTCTTCTTAGGCTAAAGTCAGGTGTTATATTTTGCATACGTTATGTTATTCTACAAAGATATCAAGTCTTCCCTTCACCTTGTTAATGGAAATCACCCCAGAACTGTGTACCCAAGTCTGGTTATATATCTTATTCTTGGTAACTTACCGTTTTATGATTTTTCCCTTCCAAAGATCCCTTATGAAATAAATAAGATCTGGAGCAATCCTGAGTGAAGTTTTAGGGAACTTGGAATCTTTCTTATATTTATTCAATATAATTTAATGTAAACTCTTTGTTCACTAATATCATGTCAGCACTATGTGAGGTGCTCAGGTTTCAACAATGAAGAAGACAGATATGACCCCTGCCCACAGAGCTTACAAAGGTACATTTTTATAGTCCACAGCATTCAATTACATATCAGTACTTAGCCAAACGTTGTGCTCAATTAAGTACATGCCAAACAATTCCTTTAAAAAAATATATTTATTTATTGATTTCAGAGAGGAAGGGAGAGAGAGAGAGAGAGAGAGAGAGAGAGAGAGAGAGAGAGAGAGAAACATCAATGATGTGAGAGAATCATTGATTGGCTGCCTCCTGCATGCCCCCTACTGGGGATCAAGCCCACAACCCGGGCATGTGCCTTTGGCTGGAATAGAACCTGGGACCCTTCAGTCTGCAGGCCAACGCTCTATCCACTGAGCCAAACTGGCCAGGGCAACAATTCCTGTTTTGTTGTTGTTGTTGTTATAGCTGCTCTAAACTCAAGAAAAGATGTGTCATATTCTTAATATACTCAGAATTTGTTTCTTATACAACAGAAAGAGAAGCATTCAAATTCTAGTCATAGCCTAAACAGCTGATACTTTTATTATTTATCTTTGGCAAATTATTTGAAAACATTTTATTGCATTTTTTAGAACTAATCAAATTAGCTTGTCCTCTATCAAAGTTGATACACGTATTTTTATTTAGGTGATTTTCCTGTCTGAAATTGAGTTATACCTTTGAGATCAGTAACACCATGCTAAACAATAAATGGCAAATGGAGCAGTGCTTTAAACTGTGAACATACACCTTACTATAGACCAGTGATGCTCAAAGTATGGTCCCCAGAACAGCTGTATCAACATTACCTGGGAGCTTGTTAGAAATGGAAATCTGGTTTCATCCAAGACTTACTGAATCATAAATTCTGAAGATAGGTACCAGAAATCAATCTTTTAATAAGCCCTCCTGGTGACTGTCACACACACTGAAGCTTGAGAATCAAGATACAAAAACAATTTTTCTTTTTTTTTACCTTAAGAACATCATAAAAGAATACAAATAGTTATTTAAAAGGGCCCAGCTTCACTAGAGATTAAGTAACTGCACAATAAGCAAACATGTTGTTCTATGGTTTATTAATTAAACTAGCAAAGATTTTTGAAAGCCATGTCAGTGTCTGTGAGGGTTCAGAGAACTACACATTGGTGAGTCTATAAATTGGTTCATTTTTTATGGCAAATTGATAATCAAAAGCCTACCCCTCGCTGGCTTGGATCAATGGATAGAGTGTCAACCTGGGGACTGAAGGGTCCCAGGTTTGATTCCGACCAAGGGCACATTCCTGGGTTGTGGGCTCAATCCCCAGTAGAAGGGATTGCAGGAGGCAGCTGATCAATGATTCTTTCTCATCATTGATGTTTCTATCTTTCTCTCTCCTCCTTTCCTCTCTGAAATCAATAAAAAAATATATTTTTAAAAAGTTTTAAAAAGCCTTTAAAATAATTGCAACATCTCACCCAAAAATTTCAATTCTAAAGATTTAACATGAGAAAATAAGATTAAGATCTCCAGCTCTAAAGTTAAGCACAGCTGAGCACAAATACTTATCTTACTGAATAGCTTATGACCTTTGGGTAAGTTCTTTAAACTCACTGAGTTTCAGTCTCTTCTGTGAAGTGGGTTTAATTACAATTACCTTGCTGTAAAATATATATGGCATTACCCATATAATTAGAGTTGCCAGGTAAAATATAAAACATTCAAGTACATTTGCATTTCAGATAAATAATGACTAATTTTATAGTATTTATGCCTCAAATGTTGTGACATATATACTAAAATTATTCACTATTATATGAAATTTAAATGTAACTGGTATTTTGCACTTTTATTCATTAAATATGGTATTCTACCTATGATGAGCTAGGTGTTCAACAAATATTATCTATTCATTTATTGCATTTTTATTTACAAGTTTTATAAAACAAACTGGTGACAAGCAAATTTGCTGCCTTACATTGAGATTAGTAGGTCTATGAAAATAAAAATATTATACATATAAAAACTTCAAAATATGCAGATGAATATGCTGAAATACAATCTTAAGATGTCTCATATCTAGAAATACTCCTGAGTAATCAAAAACATTCAATAGCATGGGTTTGAATAAACCCAAATTAACCAGAAAACCTGATTTGTTAAAAAAAAAAACTTGAGCATCCCAGTTCTGCTGCACTATAAGAAAATATTTGCTTAAATATGTATCAGAAAATTTATATGATGATAGAACAAAGTAGAGAGTGAAAGTATGAAGTGGCACAGTGGTTACCATTTCCACCCTTTGCCCCTTACTTAAAGATTGTAGCTGTATGCAAATGCTTGAAGAGGAAAACATTGTGACAGGGTCTGTCTTCACTATCAAAGTGGCTGGGTTGTGACTGGTCATGAATGATTGAGTCATTTTGACTGTCTTAATGATAGATGGAGATACTTTCCTGATCAATTCTGCCTGCCACTGTGATACGTATTGACCTACAGGCAGGTGGAAACAACAGAGCAGTGGTTGGATTCATTGGCTACGTGAAGATCTGACTGAAGTTGTGATCATGAACACAGTAAGATCCTTTCCTGGTGAGGATGTCTGAGAAGGAGCATGGAAGAAGAATTATTGGATTTTGGAGGTACGACAGTATTAGGCAGATGAAGAGAAGAAAAGAGGCAACCCAGGCAGGTGGGAGATACTAAGAGGAAGTCAATGAATAAAGAGAAACAAAATGTTCTTAGAACAAATAAAAATAAAAAAAAAAGAAAGCAAAGTAACTTTGGACCTGCTTAAAAGTAGTAAGGAGTATGGCTCTTAGTCTATCACAAGCAGAAGATATTGGGGCTTTGAAAATAGAGGGCTGATAAATACAGATTAGACTTTCAGAAGCCTAACCCTAAGAGAACATGAATATGTGCTGATGGACAGAGGGGTGGAGGCAGATAGCTCAGTTAGAACCTCTCTAAAAGTCTTGGCATTAAAAGGTGAGAGACCAGCTTTATGGAAGCAGAGAAAATGGAAATAAAGCAGCCTTGAGGGAAATGTAGCCATGAGACTCAAGTGTTGCAGAAGACCAAAGAAAACCAAGCGATGCTTTAAGGAAATGGTGGGACACTTGTTTAATTATTCCAGTCGACTCAGGGAATAGCTTTCCAAATCTGAGTAACGAAACATGCAGGGGCCTTCATTTTATATCTCCCTCTGGTCTTTGTCCCACAAATATGGATTATGCTTCCAGTCCTTTTCATGGGCTTTGCAAGGAGGCCCTCAGGTGTTGGGGGTCTGCAGGCCCTATCTGATGGTTTGGCCTGATGCCAGCATTAATAACCCTCCCTCCAGGCAGTGCACTGTCCACAGTTGTATAACCTCTGTAACAGGTTCTGCAAGACCAGTTCTGGGAAGGAGGTAATGACTTAATTATAGGTTATCAAGAATGTATACTGAGCTTGCTGGCATGGATTCCAATTGCTAGCCCCCAAAATATCAGGATTACATTTGAATTATCCCTGTTTAGCCTTCTCACAACAATCACTAAAACATGGTTTATACTGGAAGTGTTAAAAGGGAGGAAGAGGAACTTAGCAAAAGTAGGGGCCAATTTGATAAAAGATCAATAATGCCTTTGTAGGGTATTTAAGTGGAAATGCTGAATTGCATCTTTGAAGAAAATTTATTGATATAAATAAAAACTGGAGAGAAAGATGGCAGCATAGGTAAGAAAGATGGCGGCATAGGTAAACACCTGAAATTGCTGCCTCGCACAACCACTTCAAAACTACAACTAAAGACAAAACAGACATCACCCAGAACCACAGGAAGGCTGGCTGAGTGGAAATTCTACAACTAGAAGAAAAGAGAAAAGCACACTGAGACTCAGGAGGTGCGGAAGTAAAGTGCAGAGGTACAGAGGCGCATGTGGAAAGGGCTGGCAACAGAGGACGCCCTTGTCTGCCCTGATGATTCCCTGAGACCCCACCCCATCCAAGCTGAGAGCGGAGGCTTTTGCATATGAATGGGCTGGCCCTTTGAGATCTAAAATTACCTAACAAACTGCAGCTGGGGTCAGAGAGAACCAGAACATCCAAAAGAAGGTTCAAGACCCCACAGCAGCATGCATTGCCTCACAGCTGGACCTCATCTGAGCACCTCCAAACCCCAAACAAGGAAGAGGAATCTGCAGATCTCTCCATAGCTCCTGCTGGGTAGCCTCAGGCAGAGGTTAAATTAGCACCTCCTTAGAGATCCAAGAGTCTGTGTATCTAGTGGTCAGAGTGGGACCATCCAGATTACAACTCCTCAGATCTATAAGGGACACACTCAGGGTGCAGACTCAGTGAACACTAAAG
>NW_006300371.1:1681911-1685184 GCF_000327345.1 Myotis davidii | reverse complement strand
GTCAACAAGTGAATCTAAAAATCAAGTAAATAAATAATCTGATGAACAGAATAAACTGGTGAATACAATAGAATCAGGTGCATAGAAAGGGAGTGGACTGACTATTCTCAAGGGGAAAAGGGGTGTGGGGGGTGGGGGAAGAGCCTGGACAAAAATCGTACACCTATGAATGAGGACAGTGGGGGCGGGTAAGGGCAGAGGGTGGTGTGGGAACTGGGTGGAGGGTGGAGGGCAGTTATGGGGGAAAAAAAGAGAAACAACTGTAATAATCTGAACAATAAAGGTTTAATTAAAACAACAGCAACCAAAAAAACCTGGAGAGACCATTGCAGAGAGAAAAAACTGAGACAATGAGAACATATTGGAGAGAAGGGGTGGAAAGTGTGTAAGAAGTACAATTGCTTAACATTTAACCCCTAAAATAAATCCTGCCATAAAAGTAGATGAAGATGGAACACTCAAAATATGGAACCAGGAATTGTAAGACCAAACAGGAGGAGGATTAGAGAGAGAAATATGGAGTGGAGCTCCACCTGGGTGTGAATGCTGGTATACTACAGTAAGTGAAAACAGTACTGCTATTATCAGTGTGAGTTTCAAGGCAGGTCATCTGAGTTTCAAGGCAGGTCATCTGAGTCAGATATCCAGAATGCCCATCAGGTCAGAGAACATCCACTAAATGTAATGAGATAAACACAGCTGCATTTCTAGAAAGTTCTTAAGAAAGATCATTGTGTGTGACTAGAAGGAACACTTGCCATTTAGATTGGGGAGGAGTGCAGTGAGCACTCAGTAACTTCCTACCCCACCTTTCCAAAAGTCATTCAACATAAAACTAACATCCCCTCAACTGTTTTGAGAGAAGAAATTATAGAACTTTTATTTTCAAAGTAGACTTTGCTACCTTAGAGGGTATCTTTTCTGTGCCTATTCCTTATTTTGGGTTCAATGTTTCATCTAATTCAATGCTGTCCAAATATTTGAGGAATATTATTTCAGGGAGAGCAAATTAGCCTGTCTGAAACACCCATAGGTCAGCTGGCTCTGAACTGTCTCGTTGTGGTAAAGATTAAACATATATGAAGCACTCCGGGCATTAGTGGGCACGCCATCCAATAAGTGGTAGCTTTCAGAATTGTTATCCAACTAACTTGGTTATGCAAGGGGTGTTCCTAAAGCATCACTGAGAGAGAAAGTGAAGTACAGGTTTAGGAGAGAGCAGGGGAGGCTTTGATGCCAGACCAATGAATGAAGTCAAAGAAAACTCAAATGAGGAGATTTTGAAAGACACGTTTTGATGTTGAAAACCTCAGTTTTAAGCTCACCCTACTATTTACAAACTGGGTGATCTTGAGCAAGACAGTTAACTTCCCTGAGTCTGTTTTCAACCTAGCCTATAAAAGTAAAATGGCACCTTGTCAACTTATTGCAGTACCCATTGGGAATTAGACAGCAACAGAAGGTGGTAGGAACCAAAATGAAGGGAGAAATGGAATGAATAATAAAAAATGAAGCCAATTCTGAAAAATATTTAGAAAGGCTGCAAGCAAAATAGCCCCAGAGAGAAATGGGCTCAGTGATTGACCTACATGTTTATTTTCCTCCCTACCTCCCTTCCTTCTTGTTTCTTTCTTAATATGGGGAAGCTATTGTTTATAACAGAAAAGGAGTCACCAACACACTTAATAAAATGATAATAAGCACAAATGCCACTAAAAATAAAACTTGCTTCTGAGAGGGATTATTTCTTCCTTTACATACAAAACACAGCACAGAAGAACAGTCATTCAATTATTAAATACTGAATTTCCCTAATAGTTGGGATATTCTTTGATTGTCTTAATTTTATTTTGTGTTGCTTATTAACTGATTATAGGTTTCTATCACTAAGCTGCCAAACTCATGTCTCACCCGATGACTATAAAGACCAGACATGTCTCATGGTGTCTGGAAACAGAATCCCAGATAAACATGACCCAGGGGCTGCAGCTGGGCCTGGAATTTTTCCCAAAAACCTGCTCTTGGAGAGACATGGCTCTCAAGGTTATGGAACAGATGGAGAGTGAGATTGTGCAACTCAAAAAAGTTAATCTATCTCAAAACAGCCAATAATAAATGTCATTTTGCTGCCTGATTACTTTTTCATTCTTGTTTTTATAATACATGAATTACATAAAATTAGACTTTATTGTGGTCAAGACAATAGTGATGTCTGGATTTTAAAACCACCAGGAATATTCTCTTCCCTATCCTCATTTCTTCTCCCTCATTACCCTCACTTCTGCATGACACCAATAATTAATAGGAAGGAATTTAAAGAAAAGCCACTGTTCTTATATTAAAAGTAAAAGTTTGAGTTTCATGCATCTGTAAACAAGGAATGGGTGACAATCCCCAAAGATGTAGGTGATTTCCATTTTAATCAAATGGCCTAAACTATTAATGTTTACTCTTAAATTTATAATAAAGGATTAAAGAGTGATATCACTATCTGGGAAAACAGACACCATGGTGCTGGTTGCCTTGAAATTGCATTAATAGATAATATCATGGTTGATTTGGCCTTTGATCTGTCATATCTTACATTTTTATTTTCATTGATGTTGTAAAATAATAAAACTAAATGATTTCTATTAAGAGAAAACCATTATATATTTTATATTCATTTTTATTTCAGTTTATATTCCACTTATTTAAAATTATAAGTTATTTTTCATATGTCACAGTCAGTTGTAGATTAATTGAATAATGGTTTCCAAAACCAGAGAGCATAAAACTGTTTCTTATCTTTCACTTAACTTCTAACAGAGCCACACACGTACCATCTCAAATGGAGAAAACCCTTTTAATGGACTCGAATATACTTTCCTCCTTCATTTTCCCTATCTTATAAATGGGATAAAATTGACCTCATAAAATTAAAAGATTAAGGAAATCATACATAGCACTTAGCACACTGCCTAGCATATAATTGCTGTTCAAAAACATTAGCTGCTATTTTCTTATTCCTAAAGAAATTTCATATATGTATGAAATATATATGAATGAAAATGATTAAAAAGAAATGAAAGGATTTTAAAGAATGGAAACTAGAATGTATTCCCTATAGAATCATTTATTCTTTACTGCATTTTTTTCTTCACCAAATATGTCTTGAGCATGCACCATCACTCCACTATCTGTTGGCACTAGGAATGAAAAGGCTAAGTATGGGCCTTTACATCATGGCCCTTGGATTGTCTTACATCATAACAGCATGAAATTTTCAGCATA
>NW_006300371.1:1665867-1681701 GCF_000327345.1 Myotis davidii | reverse complement strand
CTCACAAAATTTGGACCCTTTAAACAAAAAGTTCCTACTTTAAGCACAGCAATTACATAAGCAGAGCGATAACAACAAAATGTTATTCTTCCTTTGTATAAAAACAAACATATGAAATGCCACGTTGGACCAGCAGCCTATTAATAACCACCATGAATGGGTGATAAAGCTTTCTTCTAATACTGAAATGAGGAGTGGGGGCGCGAGAAAAACTAAGAAAGCAATACATGTCACAGAACAATATAAGCACAGTGGAAGATTTGGTAGGCTACTCAAATGAATCAATTTGAGCTCCTGAAATAAAGAATCACTTTGGAAACACAAATGAAACAGAAAGAAAGCCTGAGTAAAGAAACAAAAACAAAAACAAAAAACATTATTCCCTCAAGGCTGTAAAACAAGGGTATTATGCATTCTACCAAAAGCAATGACTATGTCTCCACCATGAAAGAAATCTTATTTTAACCTGTCTAAACAAGAGAAATTGTTTTCCTATTCATATAAATATTTGTTCTGTGTTTTCACAATATGTAATTCAATAGGAAATGGAAGCTTATTACCCATCCTTCTCTTGCAAGGAGGTCTGTGCTTCTTCATTTCTTATTGCAGGGGGGAGCCCCCCTTACCCCAACCCCCTATAAAACCTCTCTCCACACAGAGTTTTCTCCTCGGCCACTGGGGCTTACCATTGCATCGGTGAGTGTGGTTGGGGAGACGAACTAGTTCGAAATGAAGGACTCTTTGCTTTTGCATTGGACTCGCTGGCTCCCTGGTGGGCTTTTTGGGAACCTTGAAACCTGGGCACAACATATGTAAGAAATAATCTCATTGTATAAGTTGTTCAGGCTTTGCATCTTCGAATTCCCTGAGCCAGCAGCATTGCTTTAAATAAAGGGTTTCCCCTGAATCTCTGAGTACTCCTTGTGTATTTTCTGATCGCCAGGTAAATTCTGCAATAAAGATGGACAGTAAACAATATAAAATCTTGAATTCTATAATTAAATTTTCCAGGGGAATATCTAACCTCAGAAAACACAGCAATAGTATTTTAAATGTAAAAGGTTCAAAATCATGATAAAAAGCAGGATTCCCCATATAAAAAAATTATCTATTGGTGAAATAAAAAAGAAAAAAAGAAAAAAAGCGTTCTATAAGACCTTGGAAAGAAACCAACAAAAAAGATGAAATAGCAAAAATACTTATTGTATGAATATCTTTGGACTTTTGGTTTTAAAACATTCTTTTAAAATTGCATTAATGCATTATTTTCTTACTTCGGTTTTGAATACTCCATATAGCAGCAGAGTTTTAGTCTCCCCAACAGATTAACATTGTTTTCACAGCTCTTGTACTCCTCACACGGGCAAGGAAATCATGAGTAATCGTTGCAACCGGGTCTGTTCCTCCTATTTCATATTTGACAAAGAGTTTCTTTAGAGAAATAAAAAATAAATTGAAGTCATTAATAACTTTGCCGAGCATCCCTTGAATGGTGATAGGTTAGCTATAAAATGTCTCAGAATAGTAGCGTTTGCATCTTTTTCTATTTTTTAATAAAAGACTATTCCTGGGATGCCAATAGGCCACTTTTCCATGGCACTGGATCTGAGCATTTTCCAAGAAGTGGGAGAAGAAAGTTATAGAGTAAGACATTTATAGAAGACTCTCTATAGCAGTGGTTCTCAACCTTCCTAATGCCGGGACCCTTTAATACAGTTCCTCATGTTGTGGTGACCCCCAATTTCATTGTTACTAATTGAACATAACTAAAGCAGAGTGATTAATCACAAAAACAATATGTAATTATATATGTGTTTTTTGATGGTCTTAGGCGACCCCTGTGAAAGGGTCATTCAACCCCCAAAGGGGTCGTGACCCACAGGTTGAGAACCGCTGCTCTATAGGATTTCCTCAGTTCCTCAGTTAGTTCCTCTTTCTGTATAAGCCCTCTTTCATTATAAAGGGATTTGATACAAATTATTAAAAATAAATAAAAAGAATATCCAAAAACAACATATCAGATTTAGAGAAATCTTGCAGATCCTTACCATTCCTTGGTCCTGGTGTATCTAGGTTCTCACAAAAGGTAATTAGCTGAATGCATGATCTATATTCATTAATGCTTCCTTTCTCCAATTATTTAATTGGAAATGAGGGAAAGCTTTCATCTCCTAAGGTGTAACTGACTACACATCAGACTGTGGCCAAAGTCAACAAAAGCCAGCTTTTGTCTCTATCTCTTCAAGATTCAGCAATGAGGTGGAACTTAATCTAGGTTCTCACAAAAGGTAATTAGCTGAATGAATGCTCTATATTCACTAATGCTTCCTTAATTGGAAACGAGGGAAAGCTTTCATCTCCTAAGGTGTAGCCAACTACACATCAGACTGTGGCCAAAATCAACAAAAGCCAGCTTTTGGCTCTATCTCTTCCGGATTCAGCAATGAGGTGGAACTTGTTAGGCATATTCTTGCACTCCATTATGCTCTGCTTGGGGCTCTCACCCTCCCTGCGATGTTAGGTACATTCTTCTGCTTTTAGGCATATTCTTGCACTCCATTATGCTCTGCTCGGCTGGGAGCTCTTGCCCCTCCAGGCGATTTTCCTGTTATTCTCATTGTGGGTTTCATGATTAAGGACCTTCTGTTTTCAGTAAACCATCTCACCCAGTACCAGTGACTGCCTACACGTAGCCCCACCTGAACCTGGTTCCGCCACTTACTCTGACTGACCTTTACAAGACACGTAAATATCCCGCTGCCCCTCCTCTGCCCTGCTGATGGCGTTTTGGCCTCAGCCCTTCTGCTAGTGAAATAGAAAATTTTAGGGGTGAAATAGGCAGATTTGGGAATTTTTAGAATTGGGGGGTCCATGAAAAAACAACAACACAGGGCTACAGAGCTGGGAAAGGGTACATTTCCATAAGACAAGAAAGCAGCACCAGTTATATTTACATAAGATAAGGGAACTGGGAGTAGACCTTCTGTTTTCAGTAAACCATCTCACCCAGTACGAGTGACTGCCTACACGTAGCCCCACCTGAACCTGGTTCTGCCACTTACTCTGACTGACCTTTACAAGACACGTAAATATCCCGCTGCCCCTCCTCTGCCCTGCTGATGGCGTTTTGGCCTCAGCCCTTCTGCTAGTGAAATAGAAAATTTTAGGGGTGAAATATGCAGATTTAGGGAATTTTTAGAATTGGGGGTCCATGAAAAAACAACACAGGGCTACAGAGCTGGGAGAGGGTACATTTCCATAAGACAAGAAAGCAGCACCAGTTACATTTACATAAGATAAGGGAACTGGGAGTAGCAAAAGGTCTATATTCTCAAAATAAAAAAGCAGGAAGAAAGCCCAGAGGGAATAGGAGAACAATGAGCAAGAAGGGCCTCACAGGTCCCATGTGAGGTTTGACCTTTGAGCTCAGGAGTTACTATAGTGACCAATTCAAAGGAGATTAGCAACCAATCAGAGGGGATATCACAGCACCAAGAACTGCAGCCTTTATAAACAGTGGAAACAGGAACTATGTGGGACTCTTTCCCCCTCCCCACCTGGGAGTCAGTTCTGCTGTGACATTCTTTCCCCTTCTCCACATGTGAGTCTGTACTTGTTCTTCAATAAATTTCCACCTTTGCTATTGTTGTATTGTACCCCGCGAATGACACAAGGATGCCTCAAGAAATCGAATTAAGGAGTCACATTTATTGCAAATCCGGACTACGAGAGGGCATTTTGCTCTCTCAAATCTTGTAGTTATTACGTAGCCACAACACCAGATTTATATAGGCAAAAATCACAAAGGTATTTATTACATCTCAGGGTTTGGAATGAGGAACCTGGTTTGCAAAAAGCAGTTTGTTACAGAAGTGGAATTGAGCAAGTTGGTTAAATTATAGTTTTGGGTCTCCAGATCATTGAATCAACGGACACACATTACCTGGAGCCACTGAGGAAATTTAGAATAATTGTGCTGTCCTGGTCTTGGGACCACTGAGTCAACCGGAACGCATTATCTGTAGCCTCTGAGGCAATTTAGGATAATTGTGCTGTCCTGGTTCCCAGGTACAGAAGAATGTGCTTTCTAAAACCAGTAAGATCACAATCAATGGGATATTCAAACCACCAACAACGGAGTATTCAATCGATTGGGATAGCATACATAAGTTCAGAAAACCTAGGTAACTTTTCTATTGTTAAACAAAGCAAATAAGTACAGAAGCCAAACAGCAGGGTTACCATTAAACTACAGTTTCTACCTGAAATAATTGCTACCATACTTCACTATACCATCTTATCTCCCAGTTTCTACCTGAGATAATTGCTACCATACTTCCCTATACCATCTTATCTTGGTGGATTCATTCTTCGACTCCAAAGGACAAAGAATCTGGGGAACCATCCTGCCAGGGGAACATCTTGTGTTCAACTCCAAAAATCCTGAATCACTAGCAATGTAACAATAAAGTTATAACTCTTTACCCCTTTTGGCTTTGTGCAATCATCCTTCAGCAACCCTAACATAGAGACAGACAACCTGAGCAATGGGGAGTGAAGGACAGATGTGGAGAAAAAGATGTCTATAAAAAATGTAAAGGTGTAAAAAATGTAATTGTGTTCCTTTGTTCCTACATAAGGAAGTCAGCAGAACATTGAAGCCATGGATGAAAACCTGTTTATAAAATGTATGCCTCCCTGTCACTCTGTTAAAGAAAACCGGAAAAAATCAAACAGCGTTTAGAGAGCTTGGATTACACTTTATTAACCAGTGGGCTTAGAGAAAAATGAATTCAAATTCTAAGCAGAGCTACAAGCAGAACTTCCCTTTTTATGAAAGAGCCAGCCCTATGTGCGCTTAGTGGTTATCTCGCTGGTGGCCTTGAAAACAACACAGTTCTATCCAATTAAAAAATATACCTGGCATGGCATGAGAGTATGGGCAAATCTAGTCTCCGGCCTACGAGGTCAGGCAGCTAAGTTTATCTTCCTTATTATTCAAGCAGGCTAGGAAGCAAAGTTATTTATTTATTTATTTATGTATTTATTTATTTATTTATCTATTTATTTATTTATTTATTTATTTTTCAAAATAAGAGGCTGTCTAAAAAATAGCAGAGAATTTCAAACAGTAGTTTCACAAAATAGGGGTTAGCCTTCTCAACTCATTGGTTGGGTCATTTCCAATGATGATTTGACTTTGGATGGTGGGCACATAATGCAATATACAGATCATGTATCATAGCAATGTACACTTGAAACTTATAACCTTATTAATTAAGGTTGCCCAATCAGTTTAATTTTTAAAAAAATAAAATGATAATGGAGTCCTTAGGACACAATCTAGGGTAGAAGCAACCTTGTATCTGAGGTTACATCATTCCAAAACAGCCTTCTTCGTCTTTCCTCTAGGACACTTGTCCTTCAATCACCAATCTCTCAACCTCTTTCACTTCTTCTCCCACCAGTTCTGCCATGTGCTGCCAACACTCTTCACACTCTGCCTACAAGTCACAAATTATGACACCACTGTTGCCTCTGCCACTATTGTTTCCATTGTCTACCTTTGTGACTACAGAACCAACTTCCGTCACTTCTTTAGTTTCTAGAGCCTTTGTGCCATGCCTCCTCCCTGCTCACCCCCTCTACACCCAACATGCCTCCTTCAACTCTACTACAGCTTTTTCCTCAACCGTGACCTCACTGTCATGTTGGTGAAAATCAACAGAACTGCCCAAAATGTGCAACTAAGAAAAAAACTCCTCAAAACTTTTCTGTACCTAGGTCACACATTCACAAAATTCTAATTTTAAAACTGGAGAAATTATGTAAATGTATTTGATAGTAGAATAACTAAAAGTTCTTCCAAATATTCAAAATTAAATTATCTTTACTAATTTTACCTTCCTATTTGTTTAGAACAACAACAGAATAGAACATGGTTACCATAACGTTTATTTTAAACCAAAAAATGTATAACTTTCTGGACCTAAAAAAACACCATAATGATTTACTGACTGCCTATCTTGCACAGAACAGGATACTTATTATGGTGAGAAATAATTAGGTGTTGGCATACAAAATTCTTAGAAACAAGAGAAGACAAATGCATTTAAAACACCATACAGGCAAATATTAATACATCAATGCCCTTTTTATGTACAGATTGTATCTTTACATAGAGCCCTCAAACCCACAATACATTAGCAGAACTCTGGCAGGATTGACTTAGATTTGTTTTAAATGCCAACAGTATGCACAACACAGGGATCCCACATTGCCTTACGGCAGTTTCAAACTCCTCCCCAAATTTGTTTTAACAGATGTAAATAGTGTGGGTAGGCTTTACATATTCTGTAATCCTCTTCCAGATTTAAAAAACTCCCATTCCTCCACCCATATTGCCCTGTGAATAATAATGAGGACCTTTTAGAATACTATCCCAGTAGTAACTACTTTGCATTCAGTTCAGATTGAATTTTTCTACAAGTTCCTTTCAGTGACCTTTTGCCTATTTTCCTTCTTTATTATAATGGGGTCAAGGAATCCAGTTTTGACCTTCTGTTTCTACTACTTTCTAGACAATGCCAAATTTAATTGACATACTTTTCTTCTTTGACTTCATTGGTTATACAACTAAATAGTTAAAATTTTACACTAAGAGTTTCTCCTGGCATCTCACTCCTTTGGTTTACAAATCACATTATCATTCTATAATTTTTTCTTATAAATGAATAGACCTATAATTGTTTCTTTAAGCAATTTAGAATGAGTTTCTGGATAATTTTTGAAAATTTATTATTCATTTCTATTAATCAGCCATCAAAGTTGACCCATCTGATAGTTCAAATTTGTCTCCAAAAGGTGAAGGGTTAGAACAATTAAAATTTATAATTTTCATCACTGAGATCTGCAATTTCTGTCTGCAACACACCTAGATATCATTGCTTAATCGTCTCAATGCTTTTAGGAAATGGATATTATCTCTATAGTTACATGATTTAAAACTGAAGAAACTTTTTTAAAAAATAAACCTGAGAGTAGCTTAGTTTGAGGAAAACTCAAATCACTGTCAGGGAAAACATTTTAATATGGGAATTTGGTGGGATAAAGCAATCCAGTTGTTAGTGTACGGCACTGATTAATATTGATTATTCCTTAAATTACCTTAGAACATAATAAAAATCGTAAATATTTTAGGACCGAGAAATATTTTCAATGCCAAAGTTCAACATTATCTTTTAAAAGTGCTCTTGAGGTTACTTGGCCGGCATGGCTCAGTGGTTGAGCATTGACCTATGACCCAGGAGTTCATGGTTCAATTCCACGTCAGGCATATATAGATTGGGGGCAGGATCCCAGTGTGGAGAGAGCAGGAGGCAGCTGACCAATGATTCTCTCTCATCATTTATGTTTCTATCTCTCTCTCCCTTTGTTCCTCTCTGAAATCAATAAAAATATATTTTTTAAAAATAAATAAAAAATAAAAGTTCTCATGAGCTTGATTGGAAGGTAGAAATCCATTTATTTATAAGGGTGTCAGACTAAAATATCAACCATGAGAACTCTCTAACTTTAACATATTTAGAATTTGGCATTGACAAACTTTTATGTGAGTATATATACTAAAAATTCATGACTTTTCATTAAATCTTAAGAAAATAATATAAGTGAAGAAAATACTTAATTATAATCATATTTCTCTTATATAATAAACCAGTGTACCTGTCCTTTCCACTTGAATTTTATATTTACTAAGAGTCAGTTGTCTTTGTTTTCAGACTTAGAATGTATCAGAATTACTTGGAGATCTTGTTACTATTGTGCCTCACCAGTGCCTCTAATTCAGTACATCTGAGATCAGGTCTTTTAAAAAAGTTCCCAGATGACATTAATGCTGCTGGTCTAGGGGCCACACTTGTAGAACCACAGACTTACAGATCTATAACAGAGCTTCTAAAACTTTAATTTACAGAAATCGATTGGGGATCTTGGGAAAATGCACATTATGATTCAGTAGGTCTCGGGAGGAGCTGGCCATTCTGCATTTGTAACTTAACTCCCAGGTTATGTTGCTTTTCCTGACCCAAAGTCTGAACACTTAGAGTAGAAGGGTCCACATAGGAATCACCTGGGAGCTCTTTGAAACTCAATTGAACAAACATATTGATTGCCTGCTACATATCGCTATAAAAGTTTCTAGTGCCAAAATATGAATTATACCCCATCTTAAACTCAATAAAGTTTAGAATGTAAATTTGAAAATTAAACACATATAATAAGTACAATGATAAAAGCATAATAAAAGCATATGTGAAACACAGGTAATGACTTAGTTAGCTCTAACTCAAAGGGAATAATGTTTGGGAACAGCACAGAGGGACAGGTGTTTTTTTAAAGAAATGCAAACATGATTTACTTTACCTTCAAGGCTCAGAGTGAAGCATAATAACCTTCATTTGGGGTAAAAACTGCTGTTTACAATTTTAACCCTGCTATTCTGGCTTCTGTAAATGTTTGTTTGCTTAAATAATAGGGGGAAAATAAGACTACTCCCCATTCCAGAGAAGTTTAAACTATGTCCCAGACAGAGTTGTCAGTGCTGGTACCAGGCCAGGCCTTGATATAGGGTCTCACGGCCCTGTCCCAGCACACAGGACCTTTTCTCAGAAGATCCAGAAGTCTTGTTCCAAATTTGGGAGACAGAGCTGAAAAACGTATAAATAGGAAAGACATCCACCATGTTGGGCCCCAGAATTTGAGTAGCAATATTTCCTCTGGGCCCGCTAGCGCTAGCAAAATGAAAAAAGACTCCAAATAAATTTGGCTTAATGATTAAGGCATCTTCTGATTTATAATCAGGATTTTAAGAAGATTTCTAGGTGAGTCTAATGTACAGCCAAGGTTGAGAACCACTGACTAAGCTAACCAAATAAACAGACATGTTTAGTCCTAATTTGGAAGTAAAATAATCCCACAGGATTTCAGGTAAGGTAAATAATGGTTCACAAAATTACTCAGATACCTAAGGATTTAAATTAATGCAAATATCTCTGGGGCCAAAGCAAACAAAAACATAATCACTTCTCACAGGTCCCAGGAGGAGAAGTCCCACTTAAGTACCTGGACCAAATTTAAAACCTTACTCGTGCTTTGATTGGCCAGAAATCCCACACCCCCAAACTGGGCATTGTCAGCCTCAGTGTAACTCAAGTTCTTGTGGAAAGTTCTATAAAGTATTTTCTTCTGATGTAATGAAAATAGTAAACTTCCCAAGTTTTTAGCCACCATTTTTTTTTTGGACAATAAAACAAAATTTGTAGAAAATTAAAACAAAATTGTGCTTTCTTCCTAAACAGAGAAACAAATTAAAACTTAAAACATTCTTGTAAACAATTTAAGGATAACACACCACACACACACACACACACACACACACACACACACACACACAAAGAGAGAGAGAGACACACACACTCTGGCTTCTGAAAGAATTTTATGTCGTTTTCACAGTATGAAAGTGAAGAGAATGAAGATGCCACTGTGTAAGAGGGATTTTTCTTGTTTTGGAGGAGGAAATGAAGATAGGGCTTCACTAGCCCTAAAATATTATTTGATAAGAGTAATCACCTGTAACTCATGGCAGGTGAAGAATGGCCAGAGCTGAAGCTAAGGCACTTCTAAACACACATTGGCTTCTTCCCCTCCTCACTTCTCTAGGTTTAACCTCAACCCCAGATTTCCCTTTAGAGAATCAAGAGACAATCAGAAAAGATTTGTAGCAATACAGAAAAAAAAAAAGCAAAAAGTGTGGAGAGTTCAGGAGTTTTGAATTTACAGTCAAGACCATGGTTCCCACAAAACGGAAGCATACCTGCCCTCTGCTAATGAGCCCAAGGGGTACCACAGATGTCCTAAAGCTAGCTCATTTTAAAGCAATCATTAGGACTTAACACCATCAACCTATGTCACTTGAAGTTAACCCCACATATAATGTTAATGTTCAGTAAATACCTACTACATATAAAAAGTTACAATTATATAACCTCTGGGGAAATTTCACGATAATGTTGATCAGTTTGCAAATTATATTACATTGTGTAGAATGGAATGCCATCATATTCACAAAGCAAATGGCCCAGCACTACAATGGCATCTCTAAGTACAAGCCCACCTGTCTTTGCATTATATAGCACCTAAAGTGGCATGGCTCACCACTACAACCTTGGGGCTATCCCTCAACTCTTCTTTATTTACTTCATTTTAATAAATGCCAAAACTGAAGGGAATTTTGTACACCTTGGATTGCAAGTACAGTCCATGCTCTGGAGCAGGGGTCCTCAAACTACCGCCTGCGGGCCACATGATAATACAAATACTGTATTTGTTCCCATTTTGTTTTTTTACCTCAAAATAAGATATGTGCAGTGTGTATAGGAATTTGTTCATAGTTTTTGTTTTTTAAACTATAGTCTGGCCCTCCAACAGTCTGAGGGACAGTGAACTGGCCCCCTGTTTAAAAAGTTTGAGGGCCCCTGCTCTGGAGGATTCATGGTCCTGAACTTTAGATAGGAAGGGAGGATGAATAAAAAATAAGATTTTAAGCCCTGGACAGGTAGCTCAGTTGGTAAGAGCAAGCATGTCAAACTCACGGCCCTTGGGCCACATGCAGCCAACAATGAATATTTTTGTGGCCCAGCCAATATAATGGTATATAAGAAACATTTTAATAAAAATTTTGTAACTCAATTTTTACAATATCCTGTTATACATAACTAGAGGTTTGATGCATGAAATTCATGCACTGGGCGTGGGTGGGTGGGGGGTTGTCCTTCAGCCTAGTATGCACCCTATCCAATCTGGGACCCATAGGGATCTGGCCTAAACCAGCAGTCTGAAATCCCTCTCACAATCCGGGACTGCTGGCTCCAACCGCTAGCCTGCCTGCCTACCAGATTGTCCCTAACCACTTCTGCCTGCCAGCCTGATGACCCCCTCACCACTCCCCTGCCAACCTGATAGATGCCTAACTACTCGCCCTGCCAACCCAATGGCCCCCAAGTGCCCTCCCCTGCTGGCCTGGTCCCCCACAACTGCCCTCCCTTGCTGGCCTGGTCACGTCTAACTACCCTCCCATGCCAGCCTGATCACCCACAACTGCTCTCCTCTGCCAGCCATCTTGTGGCTGTCGGCACTGCCATCTTTGAGGGTGTGGCAGTCAATTAGCATATTCCCTCCTTATTGGCTGTGGGGGCCCACCTCTTGGCAGCCTGCTGCTCAGTCATTTGGTCGTTCCTCACTAACCCCCCTGCTGGCCTGGTCACCCCACGCAGGCTGTTCAGTGGTCCGTTCGGTTGTGGTGGTTGCTTAGGCTTTTATATATATAGATTATTAATAATGAACTACAACATCCGCTAATGACTGATTACTTTAATCATGTTGCATTCATTTCCCTTATGTGCCTTACATACAGGTGCACCATTTCTCTCCACTAATACTAGCAGCAAATAGTTTAGCAGCTGATTGCTATATCATTAGTCTTGTACTGACTTGTTTGGTGTGCGCAACAGGAAATATTTTGCTTTTGGAGAACAAGAAAATAGGTTTATTTGCATCATGTTTATTAATTTGTGAAGTTATTCAGTGCCTGGTAAGTTAATGTTCAAGAAAAAATATTAATTTTTATTAAAATGATCTATTATTTTATGTTAACAGTTACTCATTTAGTACAGCCCTTTGTATTCAGTATGTATCTATCAAAATAAACCTACATTTCTATGAAAATTGAAGCTTTTGTTTTTTTGCGGCCTACATAAACTTAAACCTTTTTTTTGGCCCATGTAAGCCTTTGAGTTTGACATGCTTGAGTTACAGTGTTCTCTGGATACCCCAAGGTTTGGGTTTCTTCCCTGGTCAGGGCATATACAAGAATCAACTAATCTATAATAATAAAAGCGTAATATGCAAATTGATTGAGTGACTGAACAGCAGAACGACCGTCTGGACAATCTTCCGGACAACCAACCTTTCGCTATGATACACACTGGTGCCAGGCCAGCCAAGGCAGGTGAGATGCGATTGGTCGGGAGGCCCTGCCATCGCCCCACGATCACTCTGCAGAGGGAGGCCCAAGCCACCCTCTGATGGTCGATTGATGGGGGTCTCCGTGATCGATCACCCCAAAGAGGGAGGCCTAGGCTACCCGGCCAGTGGTGTTGCGGTGGGTGAGTGGAGCTGGCCAGCGATTGCCCCACAGAGGGAGGCCCAGGCAGCCAAGTGATCGTACCCCATGACTGTCGCCCACAGAGGGAGGCAACCAATGGCAGGGCGGGGAGGGGCAGCGCCACACAGATGGCAAGCAGTGGCAGCGGTGGGGGTGGGACCAGCTGCCGGCAGCCAGGGGAAGGAAAGCCCTGGTAGGCCCTGATTGCCAGCCAGGCCTAGGGACCCTACCTGATGGGTCCCAGATTGCGAGAGTGCAGGCTGGGCTGAGGGACAGACCCCCTGTAAGAATTCCGTGCACCAGGCCTCTAGTGAATGTATAAATAAGTGGAACAAAAAATCAATGTTTCTTTCTCTTCCAAATCAATAAATACTTTTTTTAATAAGGTGCTTTTTTAGAATGATGCAAAAAGTTTTAAGAGAAGGCATTTTGTTTTGTTTCAAAATACATTTTTCTACAAGTGTGACACATCATAGTTAAAACCCATGAATAAAATACAGAAAATGAATACAAATATTTTCTTAGGACTACTCTTTATAGATTTTAAAGTGATGTTACTATATTTAAACAAATGCTTGTAAGTTCACTGACTCACAGTATATTGGATGTGTCAGAATACAGAGTTTTAAAAACTAGGAAAAATGTTCAGATAAACTCAATTCTTAGTCATGAACAAAAATGTCACTCTTTTGCAGCTATGTTGTAATACATCCTTCAAGGTATAAGGAGTGTGCTAAATCAATAATAAATCCCAGGGTCCTTCTGCTGAAATATTCAAAATGTTAACTCTAATGGGAGTCATATCAGGAAAAAAAAGTTAGACATAAGCTATGGCTGAGCTGTTCACACAGAGCAGGAAAGAATGATTGCTCAAAGTCTAAACATATCTGTGTCTTTAAATAAGAACACAAAAGCTTGTATTTGTCATCATAATTTTAACAAACAATGTAGCCATTTTTCAGAACTGAGAGCATTGATATGAAGGTAGATAATCTTGAAGAAATTATTTTCTCTTGTTTAGTAATTACCATTAATGAAAGAAAGATTTCTTAAATACTAATAAATTAGGACTGAATTGACTGACCATGCATCCAAATTGCTGCATTATTCACACTGAAATTACTCCAAAGATTAGCTGCAAATTGTCCTCTAAATTGAATTTATGGTTTCATTTTTCATAACTACTGTGCTGTGACAGATGAGAGGAATGGAGAAGAAAATGACAGCGATGGAGCCAATTTCTTAGTGCTCTATCTTCAAGATGGAGCCAAACTATCTCTATAATTTATTTTGGCAAGCATAAAACCGGGCAGGCCAAGATCCAGGAGATTCTATTCCATATCCCACTCAGGAAAAGGAAAAGGTCACCATTGTACTTCTGTCAAGTGGAAGCTAATCAAGTCGGCATCCACAAAGGAGAAAGTTCACATATATAATGCAATTATTTAGTGCTACATCCTTTGATTTAATCTTCACCACAGCACTGTGGGATAGGTAGCTGCAGCCTCATGTTAGAGAAAAGAAAAACGAGGTGCTGAGAAGCTAGGCAAACTGCCCACGTCTGGGTTTTGCAGAGGCCTCGGATCTCATGCCATGTTACTTCCCAGAAAGGGCTACTGTTTGGATCCCACTACCAATTCAGACATATTAATTTTCACATCTGGCAAGTCACTTGTGTTTTGTTTTTGCACCAAAAAATGAATACGTAAATAAAAATTATTACAGTCCAAGGTAGACAGGGGAAATAAGAACCGATTCTACAAACTGGGCATCATGAACACATCTAAATCTTTTGTACATCTGTTTTCAGGCTACTATTGAAAAGCTGAAGCAAAATAAAAGCTGCCAGATCAGAGACACAATAAAGGCCTTCCTCTTTATGTGAGGCACATAACTCGTTGCAATACAGAGAGGGGAAGACAATTTTGTTAGCCTTTAAATTGGGTTTGTATCATCCAGGCCTCTTGGGTTAGAAATGATTGAAAACAAATATTGGGTTGGAGTTAGTGACAAATGCAGTCGATGCCTTCAGGTTTATAAGACACCAGTATGTGAACATATGCTCTGTTTGCGAGACAAATGATTAGGCGGCCTCCTACAGCTTTCTGTTTCTAAAGGTTTAGGTGTCACCATTTTTCTTCTGTAATGGCCTCTGGTATCCTGTCTTTTATCAAACTAGCTCTCGCCTTAACAGACAGATACGCAGGCATTAATGGCATTTCTAAAACATGCAGAAGAAAATTAAGTTATTTTTATTTACAAATAAGGGTTTTCTCATTTTTTTTTACACTAAGACTGTTAATAAACATAAATGTTCCTTTAAGAGGACAGGAATAAAACTTTTACCAGTGGAGGAGAAATTGCAACACCCTGGGTCTCCAGATAAATCTCTTTGTGTCATTTAACCTTTTAATCCAATCACTTTATCATTGATTGTATGATCTTTTCTTAGTGCATATAATTTATGTTTTGTTCTTTTCTGAAGATAATTTTTAATATTTTATCTTATACTAGTGTGGCACAAGTTTTCAATTACATATACGTACTTGTATGCTACCTGTACCAGGTATTGCCTTTATCTCACCAAACTGGTCCATTATTTTTTGCACCAGTTTGATGATTTTAAGTTACACTAAAGTGTTGACATTTGAATTTAAACTTAAACACTATTCTTAGTTGACAAAAAATGTGAAAAACAAGCTTTCCTCAGACATTTCATGCAAATGGACAACATAATACTAACTCTGAATGTCTACAGTGCAATTCTATTCATTTTGCATTTTGCCATGATATAGAAAAGACAAGCCAAGATCCATGGTGCACAAGGCACTTTAGTGAAGTAAGCCCAAATGTCCCACTAGTTGTGTTATAAATTCCTTAATATCTCTGAGCTTCTTCACTAAGAATGGGGTTAATAATCCCCACTTGTAGCCATGTTGTGAGGCTAATAGGAGAGAAGAAACACCTCTCTGGATCTTATTCATAAGATGTGTTCTCAAGCCTTCACATTATTTCTGAGGCACTGTTGGGCAAAGGGAAAAGGAGTCCAATGAAGAAAGAACAAAGCAACATTAAGCCCAAATAACGGTTTAGATTTGAGTTTTCAGGATGACTTTACATGTATTCTATGTAAATATACATGATAGAAAAAAACAACAACAGGGAAATATTCATAACACGTGAACAGTAGTAACCTTGAGAACTGGATTATGTGGGCTTTTATTTTCTGTTACATATCTTTGTAATGTTTAAGATTCATTAGAATAAGTTTAAATTACTTTTGTGATAAGAAATCATAACTATAAAAAGTAAAAAGTGCCTAGAATATAGTAGGTACTCAGTCATTGTTTCTTTTTTTGTCTTCCAGATGCACTGGCTATAAAAATATAAGAATTGTTTTGTGCATTTATGCTAATACTTATTGAATACCTACTCGTTCCACGTTCTTCTGGGTGTTAAGAATTCAAATAGAAGAAAATAAGCAAGTCTCTGTCTTTCCTATGTGATTCTCTCTCAATTAAATTTATACCACAAAGTCTCCACGCCTAAAAATTGGACACTACCATCAAGAACAAGTGTTAGAAAAATATTTCACACATACATAAACAAAA
>NW_006300371.1:1663588-1665110 GCF_000327345.1 Myotis davidii | reverse complement strand
ATATCATTGGTTTAGGATTAAAAAGAAAAGACAACAGCCAACTGCCCAGTGAGCATGAATCAAAATCATATTTTTTGGTCAGATTGGCAAGCACAAATAATATATTCTTTGGTGTGCCACAGAATTTTAGTAATTAGTTTATGTGTGCCATAAGATGAAAAAGGTTGAAAATTGCTGATTTAGATTATTAAATCAGTGAGACCCTAAAGTGTTTTTTGGCACTCAGAAATACTCAAAAGCAGTGTCAGTGCTCAAGTGAGAAATTGCAGAGAGCATGATGGGGTTTCTGGATTGCCACAAAAGTTGTATTCATAGCTATCCTGTTTCTGACACACCTCTTTGAGCAAGCAGCAAGGAATTGGGTTTGGCTCTGCCTTGCATCCTGGGAGCTGACAGTGGGTGGAAGTAAACTGACATGGTCTCATGGAGGGCAATCTGGAAAGCAAAAGAAGTTCAATGGGGCAGAGGGCACAAATGAGATTCTAAATGTAGTGTCAGGAGCAATGAACAAGAGCAGTAGGGTGGAGCCTATGGCTTAACCTAAGGACAAATCTAATTCTTATAACTTTCTTCGACAGTGTATGCTATTATTACTCTGTATTTTAGTGATACCTTGTTGTATTCTCCATAATGTGAACATAATTGATCAATGCTTATATCCATGTGAGAAAAAATTACCACTATTGTTGCTTGCATCTCATGCCTCCCTTTTATGTATAATACTAGAGGCCCGGTGCACAACATTCATGCACTGGGGGTGGGGGGGGTTGGAGGGATCCCTCAGCCCGTCCTGCAGGTAGACATCCCCCAAGGGGTCCTTAGTGCTGCCTTGGAGACTGGAGAGGTTCCAGCCACCCATCCATGTGAGAAAAAATTACCACTATTGTTGCTTGCATCTCATGCCTCCCTTTTATGTATAATACTAGAGGCCCGGTGCACAACATTCATGCACTGGGGGTGGGGGGGGTTGGAGGGATCCCTCAGCCCGTCCTGCAGGTAGACATCCCCCAAGGGGTCCTTAGTGCTGCCTTGGGGACGGGAGAGGTTCCAGCCACCCACTGCGTTCACCAGCTGTGAGTCTGGCTTCTGGCTGAGCTGCGCTCCCCTTGCGGGAATGCACAGACCACCAGGGGGCAGCTTCTGTGTTGAGAGTGTTCCCCCTGGTGGCCAGTGTGCATCATAGTGACCAGTCGTTTCTCTGTTCAGTCAATTTGCATATTGGGGTTTTATTATATAGGATCCTTCTTACTGAGGTATATTTTATTAGTTTTTACTATAAAGTCTGTGGGCCATTTTTCTTTGAAAGTGTTTTTACTTTATCCTTGTTTTCATATACACTGAGTGGTCAAATTATTATGACCACCTGACATTTGTAGGCAAATTAGCTATAATTTCGCGCAGACGTTGCTAGAGGGCCAGACCATTATAAATAAGGAAGCAAGTTGTTTACCACAACAGTTACCCAAGCATAGAAACACAAGGATTGGACAGTCGAGCATTGGAAAAAAGTTCATGTGGTCTG
>NW_006300371.1:1652739-1663368 GCF_000327345.1 Myotis davidii | reverse complement strand
ATGTGTCCCTCTGTGAGAGTGGCAGGGATTAAGCTCTGTGGGCACATGATCCACAGCTCTCTAGGTTTTGGATGCTCCATGTTGATCTGAAAGGGGGGAGTATGGGTGGGGCAGGAGAGATATTTAGATAAGTAGAAGTACTTTTCCAAAGTGCTGGTATGTGTAACTTCCTGGGGTTTTATCTCCAAGCTAAATGTTGGGGAGTCAGGGGTGGGAGGGTGTGAATTGTACCTCATTGTTCTGCAAGTCAAACCTAGATAGCAAATAGACTTCTTTTAAATATATACATATATATATATATGTTTGTGTGTGTGTGTGTGTATAGATAGCTGGATAGATGATAGATAATAACCATATGTCAATATGGTTATTCATCTGTGGTTTGCCTTTCACTTACTTAAAGGCATTTTTCATAAACAAAAGAAATTATTTTAAAATTTTTCTTGCTCAATTCTATGCTTGAATTCTATAATTTATTATAGGTTAATTTGTTTGGTTGATTGATTTTTATCTTAGCCCTTACTGCATTTATTAGACTTCTAATTTTGCTTTTTAGATAACTGTTATATGTTTCAGTTTGTTTTTTCATATTCTTTGCTTGCTATTAAGGTCTGCTTTTTTTTCCCCCTTAGAACTTTATTTTGGTTCTAGGGTTATACAATTTGCATGACTTATATCCAGGTGTGAATTTACTTGTCCTTAATCCACTTACATTTCTTTGTATTTCCTAAACCTGAGTAATCAGGTTTTTTAGCAAATCTCTTCAAATTCACCTTTTAAAATCTTGCACCTCTCTCTTTCTTTCTATTGCTCTTTCATGAATGTATATTAGACATTCTTTAGACATTTCATTGTCTTCTCCATGTCTCTGAACTGTTCGTATTTTTCATCTCACTGTGCTGCATTCTGTGTGATTTCTAAAATCTGTTTTCCAGTGTACTAATTCATATTCTATCTTAGTATAATCTACTTAACTCATCTTTTGTGTTTTAAATTTAAATATTCTTTAGTTTTAAAAGTTCTTCTTGTATTATTATTTATATCCTTAACCTCTTCTATTATTTCCGTTATCTATACTAATAAAAGGGTAACATGCTAATTAGACTGGATCAACCAGACATCTTCCGCACAGTTAGGGGGCGATCAGGCCGGCAAGCAGAGGCAGTTAGGGGCAATCAGGCAGGCCTGGAGGGGATCAATTAGGGGGCGGCCAGGCCTACAGGGGGGCAGTTATGAGGTGGCCAGGCTGGCAGGGGGGCAGTTAGGTGGCAACCAGGCAGGCAGGGGACCAGTTAGGGGGCAATTAGGCCAGCAGGGGGGCAGTTAGGGGGCAACCAGGCAGGAAGGTAGAGTGGTTAGGGGCAATCAGGCAGGCAGGCAGATGACCAGTTAGGAGCCACTGGTCCTGGATTGCAGGAGGGATGTCCGACTGCTGGTTTAAGCCCCATCCTTCGAGGGATCCCAGATTGAAGAGGGTGCAGATCGGACTGAGGGACCCCTCCATGCACAAATTTCATCCACCAGGCCTCTAGCATATTTAATACTTTTATTGTGGTAAAACACATAACATCTAATTTAAAATTTTACCATTTTTAAATGTACAGTACAAGTAATCATGGTCAAATGGCCTTCAATAGGGTTCCAAAGCTACACAATGGAGAAAGGGTTCTTTCTTCAACAAAAGCCATCTGGTCCTGGGTTTTCCTCTGTTAGGAAGTTTTTGATTACTAACACAATCTCTGTACTGGTTATAGGTCTATCAAATTTTATTTCTTCATGATGTTGTCTCAATAAGCTGTATGTTCTAAAAATGTATCCATATCTTCCCACTTATCCATTTGTTAAAATGTTGTGGTTTTATGGTACTTTTTTTTCCCCTCAATGTCTCCCCATTCACAATACAGACCAGGCAAAGAGCCTGAGCTGAGGTATATACGGGGCAAGTTTACTCTGCCTCCTATTTCTGTACAGTCAGTGTAAGAACACAGCCTGTGGTAAGCACCAGGAGGCCTATAGTACTTTCTTATGATTATTTTTAGTTGTGGCATCAGTTGTAATGTCTTTTATTTCATTTCTGAGTGTGTTTTTTAAACATTTTTTCTCTTTTAGTTAATGGTTTGTAAATTTTGTCTCTTCAAAAACAATTATTAGTGCTTCTACTTTTTGTTTCCTTTTTATTGAATTTATTGGGGTGACACTGGTTAGAAGTTATATAGGTTTCAGGTGCACAATTCTACAGCACATAATCTGTACATTGTATTGTGTGTTCACCATCCCAAGTCAAGTCTCCATCCATCACCATTTATCACTCCTCTCCCTTCCTCCACCTCCCCACCTGCTTCCCCCTAGCATCAGCAAGCTATTATCCATGTCCAAAATTCTTTTTCTTTTTTTCCCTTTTCCTCAATTATTTCAGCCCAATCCCACCAAATGCCCCCACCCAACCTAACAGTTGTCAGCCTGCTCTCTATATATGAATCTGTCAGTATTTTGCTTGTTAGTTCATTTTGTGCATTAAATTCAACTTATGAATAAGTGCAAACATATGGTACTTGTATTTTCCTGACTAGATCATTTCACTAAGCATGCTATCCAGGTCCATTCATGCTGTCACAAAGGGTAAGATTTCCTTCTTTTCTATGACCAAGTAATATTCCATTATGTAAATATACCACAGCACTTTTATCCATTCATCTACTGAGGGACACTTGAGCTGCTTCCAAATCTTGGCTGTTGTAAACAATGCTGCAATGAACATAGGGGTGCATATATTCTTTTTAATTAGTGTCTTCAAATATATTCCCAGAAGTGGAATCACTGGGTCATAAGGCAGTTCCATTTTTAATTTTTTTTATGTAACTCCATATTGCTTTTCACAGTGGCTGCAACAATCTGCATTCCCATCCCAGGCCATCACCACTCCATTGTCTGTGTCCAAAGGTTATGCACATATACATAAAAGTTCACTGCTTGATCTTTTCCCACCCACCCTCCTCTGCCTTCCCTCTGAGGTTCAACAGTCTATTCATGCTTCTATGACTCTGGTTCTATTTTTATCATCAGTTTATTTGATTAATTAGATTTCACATATGAGTGAGATCATGTGATATTATCTTTATCTGATTGGCTTATTTTGCTCAGCATAATACTCCCCAAGTCCATCCATGCTGCTGCAAATGGTAAGAGTTTCTTCTTTTTTATAGCAGCATAGTATTCCATTGTGTGAATGTACCATAGATTTTTTATCCACTCATCTGCTGATGGATACTTAGGGTGTTTCCAAGTCTCAGCTATTGTAAATTATGCTTCTATGAACATAGGGGTGCATATAGTCTTTCTTATGAGTGTTTCAAGTTTCTTTGGATGTAATTTTAGAAGTGGAATGACTGGGTCAAATGGCAGCTTCATTTTTAATTACTTGAGGAAAGTCCATACTGTTCTCCACAGTGGCTGCACCAGTCTGCCTTCCCACCAGCAGTGTACTATGGTTCCCTTTTCTCCACAACCTTGCCAACACTTGTCCTTAGTTAATTTGTTGATGATAGCCATTCTGACAGGTGTGAGATGATATCTCATTGTGGTTTTGATTTGCATCTCTTGGATGATTAGTGACTTTGAGCATTTTTTCATATGTCTCTTGACTTTCTGTTTGTCCACTTTGGGAAAATGTCTATTTAAGTCCTTTGCCCATTTTTAAATTGTATTATTTATCTTCCTTTTGTTAAGGTGTATGAGTTCCCTATGTATTTTGGAGATTAATCCCATTTCTGATGTATCATTGGCAAATATGTTCTTCCATGTAGTTGGGGGTCTCTTGTATTTTGATGATGGTTTCTTCTGCTGTGCAGAAGCTTCTTATTTTCATGTAGTCCCATTTGTTTATTTTCTCCTTAGTTTCCATTGTCCTAGGAGATATATTGGTAAACATATTGCTATGAGTGTTGTCTTGAGATTTTGGTGCCTATGGTTTCTTCTATGACTTTTATGCTTTCACATCTTACATTTAACTATTTTATTAGTCTATTTTGTGTATGGTGTAAGTTGGTGGTCTAATTTCATTTTTTTGTATGTGTCTGTCCAATTTTCCCAACACCATTTATTGAAGAGACTGTCTTTATTTCACTGTATATTCTTGCCTCCTTTGTCACAAATTAATTGACGATAATGGCTTGTGTGGATTTCTGGAGTCTCTATTCTCTTCCCTTGAGCTATAAGCCTGCTGTTGCGCCAGTAGCAGGCTGTTTTGAGTACAGTGGCTTTGTAGTATAACTTGATATCTGGTATTGTGATTCCTCCAACTTTGTTTTTCTTTCTCAAGATTGCTGCAGCTCTTCGGGTTTTTTGTTTTGTTTTTGTTTTTTTTCCATATAAATTTTTGGAGTGTTTGTTCTAAGTCTGTGAAATATTCCATTGGTATTTTAATAGGGATTGCTTTGAATCTATAAATTACCTAGGGTAGTATGGACATTTTAATGATGTAGACTCTACCGATCCATGAACATGGTATATTTTCACATGTTCATATCTTCTTCTATCTCTTTTTACAATGTGCTGTAGTTTTCTGAGTACCGCTCTCTTACCTTCTTGGTTAATTTTATCCTAAGTATCTTAATATTTTTGTTGCAATGGTGAATGGGATTGTGTTTTTTTTTGTTTGTTTGTTTTGCTTTCTGAGAGTTCACTATTGTGTATAAAAATGCTATGGATTTTTGGGTGTTAATTTTGTATCCTGCTATGTTTCAAAATTCATTTATTAAATCTAGTAGTTTTTTGATGGGGTTTTTAGGGGTTTTGTGTACAGTATCATGTCATTTGCAAATAATGACAATTTTGCTTCCTCCTTTCTAATTTGGATTCTTTTTATTTCTTCTTTTTGTCTGAGCCCTATGGCCAGGACTTCCAGAACTATGTTGAATAAGGGTGGTGAAAGGGAACATCCCTGTCTTGTTCCTGTTCTTAAGGGAAATGGTTTTAGTCTTTGCCCATTGAGTATGATGTTGGCTGTAGGTTTGTCATATATGGCCTTTATTATGTTGAGACATGTTTCCTCTATGCCCACTTTGCTGAGAGTTTTTATCAAAAAAGGGTGTTGGATTTTGTAGAATGCTTTTTCTGCATCTATTGGTATGATCCTGTGGTTTTTGTTTTGCAATCTATTTATGGGCTGTATCACATTTACTGATTTGGGAATACTGTACCATCCTTTCATCCCTGGAATAAATCCCACTTGGTCATTTTTGATCCTTTTGATGTAATGCTTGATCTGGTTTGCTAAAATTTTGTTGAGTTTTTTAGTGTCTTTGTTCATCAGGGATGTTGGCCTGTAGTTCTCTTTTTTTTGTCTGGTTTTGAAATTAGGGTGATGGTGGCCTCATAGAAAGAGTTAGGAAGTGTTCCTTCCTCTTAAATTTTTTGGAAAAGTTTTAAGAGTAGAGGTGTTAGTCCTTCTTTGAATATTTGGTAAAAATTCCCCTGTGAATCCATATGGACCAGAGCTTTTGTTTGCTGAGAGTTTTTCTTTTATTACTCCTTCAATTTCATCAGTAGTTATCAGCCTACTCAGATTTTCTGATTCTTCCTGTGTTTTGGAAGGTTGTATTTTTCTAGGTATATGTTCATTTTGTCTGGGTTGTCCCGTTTATTGGAATAAAGACTTTCATAGTGTTTTATACAATCCTTTGTATTTCTGTGGGGTCCATTGTTTCTTCATCTCTTTCATTTGTGATTTTGCTTATTTGTTTAGTTTCTCTTTTTGTTTCCAGGTGAGCCTGGCTAGAGCTCCATCAATCTTGTTTATCCTTTCTAAGAACCAGCTCTTGGTTTTACTGACAACTGTCAGAGGGGAGTGGGGACTGTATAAAAGAAGGTGAAGGGATTAGCCGAAGAACATCCTATATAATAAAAAGCTAATACACAAATGGGCATCACACCCTCACACCATCATGTTGTGATGCCCTCACACCATCACAATCCATCACCAGGAGGCTGTATGTGCAGTGGGCATGTGCGGGTCAGCGGGGCTATGTGCGAGGTCATGTGTGTGCGGGTAGGCGGGGCCTACTTCTTTGGGGAGATTGATCACAGGTCTCACGCATTGTGAGAAGGCACAGGCCAGGCTGGGGGACACCCCCACCCCGACTGAGTGCATGAATTTTGTGCACCGGGCCTCTAGTATATTCATAATCCATAGACACGGCAACAGTGTGGTAATGGCCAGAGGGAAGGGGGAGTTGAAGCTGTGTGGAGGTGGACAAATACAGGGAAAATGGGTATACCTTTAATAGTATCAATAATAAAAATAAAGAAAATATAGTAAAGTGAGTTTCTTATAGATATCATTTAGTCCAGGGGTCCTCAAACTTTTTAAACAGGGGACCAGTTCACTGTCCCTCAGACCGTTGGAGGGCCGGACTATAGTTTAAAAAAAAAAAAAACAACTATGAACAAATTCCTATGCACACTACACATATCTTATTTTGAAGTAAAAAAAAAAAAAAAAAGGGAAAAATACAATATTTGTATTTGCATGTGGCCCGCGGGCCATAGTTTGAGGACCCCTGATTTAGTCTAACATCTTGTCTTTACCCATCAAACAACTCTGTGTGTGTGTGTGTGTGTGTGTGTGTGTGTGTGTGTAATTTAATCCATTTACATTTAAAGTAATTTCTATAGGGATGGACTTTCTTTTCTTCTTTTTAACATTTTTATTGAGTTCAGAGAGTAAGGGAGAGGGAGAGAGAGATAGAAACATCAACGATGAGAGAGAATCATCAATTGGCTGCCTCCTGCACACTCCCCACTGGGGATAGAGCCTGTAACCCCGGAATCAAACCCAGAACCCTTCAGTCAGCAAGCCAATGCTCTATCCACTGAGCCAAACCAGCTAGGGTGATTTTAAGTTTTTTTTTTTCCTTCTTCTTCTTCTTCTTTTTTTTTTTTTAAAAATCCTTACTCAAGAATGTTTTTCCATAGATTTTTAGTGGGAGTGGAAGAGAGAGAGAAAGAGAGAAACAATGATGTGAGAGGAACACACCAATTGGTTGCCTCTTGCATACGTTCTGACCAGGGCCCCAGGCTGGGGAGGAGCCTGCAACTGAGGTATGTGTCCTTGCCCGGAATCAAACCTGGAACCCTCTGGTCCATAGTCTCATGCTCTCTTCACTGAGCCAAACCAGCTAGGGCAGGGATGGACTTCTAATGCCATTTTACAAATTTTTTTAAATTCATCACAACTTAACTTCAATCATATACATAAACTGTACTCCTCTAATCTCTCTTCTGCCCTCACCTTATGTTATTGGTATCATAAAGTACATTTTTTTATAATTTGTGTCCTTTAACATAGTTTTATTGTTATAGTTAATCTATGTTTTTGTCTTTTAAATTCTATGCCTTAATTTAAAATTATTTATGCACATCTACTCCTGTATTACGAGGTTCTGTATTTGTCTAACTTTTGCATGCTTTCCTTTACCAAAGAGCTTTATATTTTCATATGTCTTCATGTTGCTTTCTGGTTGCCCTTTGTTTCAACTTAAAGAACTCCCTTTAGCAATTTTTTCAGGCAGAATTCGTTATAATAAACTTCCTCCAGTTTTGTTTATCTGGAAAAGTCTTTATTTCTCCTTCATTTTGAAGGCCAGTTTTGTCAGATACAGTGTTTTTGATTGGCAGATTTTTCTTTTCTTTCAACACTTTGAATATGGCATCCAATCCCCCTGGACTGTAATGTTTTCGCTGAGAAACCATCTGGTAATTTTATGGGAGCACTTGAGTACTGGATAAGTCACCCTTCTCCTACTGCTTTCAAAATTGCCTTTAAGTTTTGACCATAGGATTATAATATGTATTGGTGTGAACTTTAGATTCCACATATTTTGAGCCCTTTGAATTTGTTGAATTTGGATGTCCACTTCCTTTCTTATATTTGGGAATTTTGGGGCCATCATGTCTTTAAATAAATTACCTACCCCTTTCATTCTTTCATCTTTCTCTGGACTCCCATACAGTGTATGTTGGTCTGCTTCATAATGACCCATAAGTTCCTTAGTCTACATTTACTTTCCTTTATTCTTTTCATCTTTCTTTCCTCTGACTTTTAATCTTAAATGATCTCTCTTTGAGTTTGTTGATTCCTGTTTCTATTGAATTCCTGATTTTTGTCCTGTAGTATTTTTCCCCCAAATGTTATTGAATTCTTCAGCTCCAGATTTCTGTATATTTTTTATAGTTTCTATGTTTTGATATTTTCATTTAGTTCATGAATCTTTTCCTTTGTATATTTTCTTGTCTTTGTTCTCTTTTAGTGCCTTGACATTCTTTAATACAATTATTTTTAATTCTTTGTCAGGTAATTCACTAACCTTGGTTTGTTTAGGATGAGTGTCCAGTAATTTATTTTGTTCCTTTGATTATGCCATGTTGTCTGTAAGTGTCTTGTTATGTTTTGTTGGGATTAGTGCATTTGAAAAATAAGCTACCTATCCTAGTATTTATGGACAGGCTTTATACAGAACATACCGTTCACCAACGCACCTGGATAGACATTGTGGGGCCTCTCACACCTTTTATGGTTATGGATCTTTTCTGGGAAGATATAATTTCTTAATCTGAGAGGTTTGCTGATTTGTCTTTTCTTTTTTCAGGGGTTTGTAATTTTTTTCTCTCTAAGGAATCTGCCTGTGGTATTGCAGTTCTCTGGAGCTTCCACAAACTACTGAACTGTCTTTTTTTTCTTCTTTTTTTCTCTACTGCCACAAGGCATCAAAAATATGCCAGTTCCATCAGTCCTCCAAGTCAAGAGACAGTAACCAGTCACTCGGGCAGCTCCCCAAAGCTAGAATACTGAATATATGTTCTACCCCTCCCTTTCCCTCCGGAGGGAGAAGATGCAAACTGGGCTTTTCCTCTTGATATCTGTGAACTATGATGACTTGAAGGAGAGACTGATGCAATTAAAATGAACTGACTTTTCTTACCCAAGTCCACGTGGCTGTTCTTGGTCTGAGGTATTGCAACTTCCTAACTGATTTCTGGAGTTTTCATAAACTCTTTTGGGCTATCTACATTTGTTATGTTGGTATCTCTTTGTTTGGGGCAACAGGTGTAAGGATTCCAATTTTGCCATCCAATTGATGTCACTTTCCTATCTTCAGTGATTTTTAGCATATTGTTTGAAATATTCTTAAATTATTTATCATTTGATCTTTTATGGACTATTGCTACTGTTTGTTGTTTCAGCTGAGTCTTATTTGGTGTATACAGTCACTTGCTGCATGATGACATTTTAGTTAACTGCAAACCACATATATGACAGTGGTGCCATAAGATTATACGAACTGAAAAATTTCTATTGTCTAGTTACATCATAGCTGCTGTAATGTCATAGCGCAAGCCATTACTCACGGGTGTGATAATATTGATATATACTGTTTATAGAATCTACAATAGTGTATAGTAATGTAGTAGGCCCTCACATTCACTCACCAGTCATTTACTAACTCACTCAGAACAACTTTCAGTCCTGCAAGCTCCATTCATGGAAAATGCCCTATACAGTTGTACCATTTTTTAAATCTTTTGTACTATATTTCCCTGTACTTTTTCTATGTTTTGATACACAAACACTTGTCATTGTGTTATAATTTCCTACAGTACTTAGTACAGTAACATGTTAAGTTTACAGCCAAGGAACAATAGGCTATCCCATATGCCCTAGTTGTGTAGAAGACTATACCATCTGGGTCTGTGTAAGTGGGCTTTATGATGGTCACACAATGATAAAATTGCCTAATGGTGCATTTCTCAGAATGTATTTTCGTTATTATGTGACACATGGCTCTATTCTTTCTTGTGTATTTATGATTTGGTATTATGAGCTTGCCATCTCTGATTGAGAATACCATGCAGCCTGAGTTGATATACTGTTCATGCAGAAAAATTTTATATGCTTCAATTAGTCCCTATAGTAATACTACTAGTTGAAGGGCAATCTTATCTGCTTAGCATAGTGATGGCGAACCTATGACACGCGTGTCAGAGGTGACACGTGAACACATTTTGGGTGACACACATCGACAGAGACAAAAAATTGCATAATTCAAACATTTTCTCTCGCAATGGTCAGAGTTGGGCATCACTCGAATAATATTATTACACACGTTACTCATGATCAATAATGCAATTCTAAAACCAGATGTAAACGTGTACATCGGTGTTACGTAGCAAAGATACGTAGTGAAAACATCCAAGATACATTGTTCCAATATTGACATTAATACAAAAAGGTTAAGAATTGCACTATAAAGAGATTAATCTTTACTCATGACATTTTATTTGTACTCCAGTGACAAAATGCCCAGTTCTGGAAATGGCCTCGTAATTGTCAACATGTGCCTCGGGTAAGCTTCCCGTGCATTCCAGTGCATTTGGCATATGGACCCAATTGATCGCCATGTTCGTTAGGAGTTGGACCAATATCTGGGCTTCAGATGAGTACCCTGAGGAAGTTGAGCATCCTGTTCACGACCATAAAATTGGTCAATGGCAAACTTGTGTTTGAAAACCACATCTGTCTTTCTCAAGTAGGTTAGGTTGCCTTATGTCTATTCAGAATTTCAAGTAGAGTAC
>NW_006300371.1:1651798-1652293 GCF_000327345.1 Myotis davidii | reverse complement strand
CAATAATGTGAGATGTCTGAGTCGAGGTAAAGTACGTGAGCGATTTGTGGAGTGCTTTGAAGAAAATTATGGTATTTATTGAGAAGAAGGATCTGGCAAACTTTCCTCAGATCAATGATCATAAGTGGGTCAGCAGTTTGATGTTTTTTACAGATCTCTCTGTTCATATGAATGAACTGAACTGAAAATTACAAGGTTTTGGCAAAAATATTGATGTTATGTTTGGATACATCAAGTCTTTTGAAAGTAAACTTAACATTTTCAAGAGATATTGAAACTAAAACTTATGTTTTCCTCGGATATAAAAGTATTTCAAGAAGGCCACTACAACGAGTATAATGGAGTCCACACTTATGTACCAGAATATAGAAAACTCATATTTGAATAGTTCAGTGAAAGATTCAACCAATTTAGAAGCCTTGAACAGACCATTAAGATAATTAAGTATCCAGATGTAGTTGTTTACAGTACTTTGGAATTAAGGGATTTCCAATG
>NW_006300371.1:1639176-1651438 GCF_000327345.1 Myotis davidii | reverse complement strand
TTTTTCTTTGTTAAATGGCATTTAAATATATAAAATAAATATCAAAAATATAAATTTTTTTTACTATGGTTGCAAATATAAAAAAAAAATTATGAATATTTCTATATGTGACACGGCACCAGAATTAAGTTAAGGTTTTTCAAAATTTTGACATGCCGAGCTCAAAAGGTTCGCCATTAGGCTTAGCAGATTCTTGGATCATCATACAAGTATTGTAAATGTAAACCCCATATGATGTAAAATACAGTCTCATAATTGCAAGCTTTTAGGGAAACCTTTCAACTTTGTACATTTACTCAGACCTAAGAGAGAATTGGCAAGCCTCTTTGTCATTACCATAAGGTGATGGTTCATTTTCTTTAAAATCTTTCAAGCTCTAATATTAAAAGAAAAAAAAATATGCCTATTTGTTCAAAGAGTGACTCTAAACCAGAGCAAAGGTATTTCTTAGGTCATATTTTTTTTCCTCGACCTATTTGGAATTTATATACTCTATTCCTAATTTACCAAATTATATAATTAATCAGCATCATTACCTTCCTCCTAAACAATATAAGGCACGTAGAACACTTTAACATCAATCATTCCTCTTCTAAAGTATGGATTATAATTTTTAAATATTTTTGATATATGCTTCTTAAATTTCACAAAATTTTATTTTTGCTTCTTATATTTTGTGCTTTTTAGTTACCATTTACTTGCATGTGTAATCATTTTCTTTTTGTCAAAAGTAGATGCATTAGCCCTGGTGAGTTGTTGAGTGTTGTTCTGTAGACCAAAACATCACTGGTTTGATTCCAGGTCAGGGCACATCTCCAGGTTGTGGGTTGCATCCCCAGTCACGGTGCATTCTGGAGGCAACCAATCAATGTTTCTCTCTCACATTGATATTTTTTTTATCACTCTCTCTCCTGCTTCCTATTTCTCCAAAAATCAATAAAAATATATTTTTGAAAGTAGCTGCATTAGAACTTCCATCAATGTTTGTCTGTTGGTGACAAAGTTTCTCAGATTTGTTTGTCTGTAATTGTCATTTCTATATCTTCATTTTGGAAGATATTTTCATTATGTGCACAACTTAGATGGATAGTTACTGGTATTTAATCTGAATTATTGCAAGTATCTTTTCACTTTCTTCTGGATTTGATTATGATTGAGAACTCACTTTTTAATCAAAATTTCGCTTTTTCAAACATTACCTGTTTTATTCTCACTTATGCTACACACATCTTCCTTTTGTATTTGGAACTTTTCAGATTTACTAAAATGGCTCTAACATGAGTTTCATATCCTATTTAGAATCTAAGGATAGAAATCCTTCATAATTTCTGAAAAATGTCCAATCATTTTTCTTAACTCATCTTGAATTTTTTAACTTTATGTCTCTCTTTCTCTACTATGTTGTGGATTAATTTTTTTCACTAACTCTTCATCTGTGGTAAAATTGCTTTAAAAACTTCCCATTAACTGCAATTTAATACATTATATTTTTATTTCTAGGAGTTCTCTACCATTTCTCTTTAAATATTTTTGATCATTTAATAATCTCTTTCTCCATATTATTATGTTCAATCTATTTTTTTAAAAAATTGTCATTGCTATGAATGTTTGTGTCCACTCCTCCAACTAAATCCATATGTTGAAATCCTGAACCCCAAAGATGATGGTATTAGGAAGTGAGACCTTAGATCATAAGGATGGGGACTTCAAGAATGAGATTCATGCTCTTTTAATAAAGACTCCACAGTGCACCCTAACCCTTTCTACCTTGTGATGGCACAGCAAGAAAACATTATCTATGAACCAGAAAGTGAGCTTTTACTAGATACCAAACCTTATGGTGCCTTAATTTTGAATATGACACATAACATGGTTTGGGTTGCAAGCCCATTTGAGGTCCAGTTTTTTAATATATTTTATTGATTTTTTACAGAGAAGAAGGGAGAGGGATAGAGAGTTAGAAACATCGATGAGAGAGAAACATCGATGAGCTGTCTCCTGCATGCCCCCCAGTAGGGATGTGCCCGCAACCAAGGTACATGCCCTTGACTGGAATCGAACCCAGGACCCCTCAGTCCGCAGGCCGACGCTCTATCCACTGAACCAAACCGGTTCGGCTTGAGGTCCAGTTTTTATACATAGATTTCAAATATTTCTGTCATCTCTATTTAGAACCAAGGTTCAAGACAGGTACCTTTCCTTTAGTGAAGTCCCATAGGGAAAAGGTTTTTGGCTAATCACCTGTACACTGGTAGAATAACCCTTCAGGTTCTATGCCATTTGTCATGACATAAGGCAAATAGCCTCAAGGCTTAAGCCAACTCCATTGCTCTCTTTACTCCAAGGAATCTGCCTTTCTTTAATTTGTGCTCCGTGAGTATGCTTTCTGTTCTTGTTAGACCATTAATGCATTCTAACATCTACACTAATAAAAGAGAAAAATGGTAATTGGTGTACGACGCTACCCTTTTCATTGGCTAATCAGGGCTATATGCAAATTAACTGCCAACTAAGAAAGGGAAAGCAGGAAGAAGGGGCAAGAGGCTGATCTGGTAATCGAAGGGTGATGGGGATCGACGCCTCTGGCCAAGGTGTCAGGCCTGGGTGAGGGCGGAGCTGGTGATCAGGGGGAGATGGGGGTCCCCTTGCCAAGCCTGACACCTCTGACGGAGGCGTCAGGCCTGGGCAAGGGGCCGATCAGGCGATCGGAGGGTGATGGGGGTCGACGCTTCTGGCTGAGGTATCAGGCCTGGGCATGGGCGGAGCCAGTGATGGGGGGGGAAGAGAGGGGTCCCCTCCCCAGGCCTGACGCCTGGGCCAGGGGCAGAGCCAGCAATCAGAGGGGTCTGGGGGTCCCCTGCCCAGGCGCCGACGCCTCTGTCAGAGGCGTTGGCCTGGGCAAGGGGCCGATCCTACGATTGGAGGGTGATGGGGGTCAACTCCTGAGGCCTTCCAGTATGTGAGAGGGGGCAGGCTGGGCTGAGGGACACCCCCCACACACACCCAGTGCATGAATTTCGTGCAATAGGCCCCTAGTATTCAATAAGGGAGGTCAGGTTATAAAATCTACCAGATTACAAGAAAAAAATGGCAGTTTTTATCTTTCTAGTACACATTTTTACAGAGCATGAAGTTCCTTTAAGCAGGGTGGCCTCAGTTCCAACTCTCAAATATGTGGGGTTCACATATTTGGGCATTATTTGGGCATTAAAGCCTCAGCAAACATATTACCAACACCTCCCAACATTATCACTCTCCTTTCTCATTAGGACATGTGTTGGGTTTAGTTTCTTCTTTGTTTTGTTCCTGGACATTAAATTAATTTATTTAAAATTCGGTATGCATTTTTAAAAAAATGTGGTATTTTATAATTATTTGTATAGCATCCCCTAGACTTTTAAGTAGATGTATACTCAGGTTATATATTCCACCATATTGTTCCTTAAAATTTTGCACTCCTATTTACTGAAAGGCAATGGATTAAAAAATTGAATTACTTTATCAAATTTAAAATTATCCTATCATATGGCTTACTTGAACTGATTTTAATCAAGGCACTTTAATATTTATATTCCCTTAAAATTGAATATGGCATCTTGCACATTTTTAAAAATATATTTTTATTGATTTCAGAGAGGAAGGGAGATAGAAATATCAATGATGAGAGGGACACATTGATTGGTTGCCTCCTGCATGCAACTAGACCAGGGTCATTGATCGAGCCTGCAACCTAGGCATGTGCCCTTGACCAGAATTGAACCTAGGACCCTTCAGTCTGCAGGCCAATACCCTATCCACTGAGCCAAACCAGCAAGGGCTTTTGCAGATTTTTTGTAGTGATATTATGAGATTTTTTCTTTTCAGTTTGCAATCATATTGTCACAGTTAGGAAAAATGATTTTTGTTTTCTTTACCAGAAATGTGTGATTTCTACCTCCAGTATAATCCTGGCACTGCCTTCAGTGTCAGCCTCCACAGGTGTCAGGGCTCAGATCTCCACGAGTCTTCCCTCTCTGCAGATGCCAGCCTCAAGTCTTAAGGGCCTCCCACACTTCTGCTGATCGATTATAAATTCAGGATTTCCCAGGACCACCCCGGTTTCAATAATTCACTCGAATAACCCACATAATTCAAGAAAGTGCTATACTTATGATTATAATTTTATTATAAAGTAGACAACTCAGAAACAGCCAAATAAGGAAAAGTCACAAAAGGAAAGGTAGGTCTGGGAAAGTTCCAGAGAGCTTTCATGCCCTCTCCCAGAGGAGTCACTGCATCACAATCCCTGTACATCAGTGGGTTCACCCACCACAAAGCTCCACTGAGTCTCTATGTCTAGAATGTTTATTGGGGTTTCATAGTATAAGCATGAGTGATTAAATCATTGGTCACATGATGAAATTCAATCTAGTTTCCCTCCTCTCCCCCGAGGCCCGGCTGCCGTAAAGTTCTAATAATGTGGCTTGCCTTTCTGGTGACTAGTCCCTATCCTGAAGTTTTGTAGAGGCCCATAAATATAGTGATTCATTACTATAAAAAAAGACATTAATCACTAAGGGAATTCCTTGCATTTTTAAGCTCTATGCCAGGAACCAGGAAAAGAAACAGATATATACATACTTTTTTTTTTACTATAATACAATCATACATATCAAAAATATCATAATATGTTAACATATAAAGCACTTAAAACAAATAAATAATAGGTAAAACTATCCCTAATATATATATAATGTATATCACATAAATATGGTGTTTAATTCTAAATAGTCTAGGTACAAATTTATAATATAATGAATTCATAATCATAATGTGTACAATGCTTAAACATTTAAAAATTGGTTCTTAGATGCTACATTATCCCATTATGCCCAACCTGAATATTATAATGTTGGTTTTATAGGTAAATAAAGATTTTGTGACTTGCCTAACATCGCAAAACCCCATAGCAAATCTAGAGTTAAACTGATTCCAAATTAAGTGATCTCCAGCTGACATTATAATTCGCACCTTAATGCCTGTGATTTTTATCAGATAAAATAGAAATGCATCTTTTGTTTATTTTTTGTTTCTATGCTGACTAAATAACAACAACAGGCATACAATCATCTTTGCCTTGAAATTCCTTCACAGTCCTTTTGGTCACAGCCAATTAATATTGTTCTTCCACTGATCACAGAGAAGGATTTGGTTAATTTGGTTAGCAAGCACATGGTAATTCGTTTACCATGTTAGAGGATAGCTAAAGAAGTAGTTACCTGTAAAGCAGTGGTTGCACCCTTTCTCTTATGGAAGGCCTCTGGTGGACTTGATTTAATGCAAGCACAGAGCTGCATAATGAATATTGCATTTTCCATTTCTATAGTGAACTAAAATAACCTATTGTAAGTGTTAAAATATAATAATCCATACATTATTATGTTTTATTGATAGGGTTTTACATTCTGAAATCCACTCAGGCATATCCAACCCCAAATACCTTTAACAAAATTAAATTCTGTGCATGAAAGTTATTATATACATCTTCACGTTTTTTACCTAACTGCACATTTAATTTCATGACTGTAATGGAACTGTAGACATTAACTCTATTTCCATATATTGGAATTGAAAAAAAAATGAATTCTCTTTTTAATATGATCAAGGATGAATTGTTACACTGTGGCACTTAATTGAAACTAATAGTTAAAACAGTTCCTTTTTCCAGCTACTTTTAAAAAATAGACGTGACAGGTCAATTAAAATCAGAATGATATAATTCATCAAGGTGCATTTAGGCCAGCAGATATTCTATTCAGGGCAAACAAAAAAATGTCTTTCTTTTATATTTTTAGTTAGTAATCAATTTTTATGTCTGGAATTTAAATAAGCATCTGATTTTTCTTCCAATATATGTAAAGGGTATTTTGACAGAGAGAAGCATAGCAAAGTAAGAAATATTGTAATAATTAACGAAATTATTCCTGGCATGCCGTGAACAATTACAGGATTAATAACCACCCAACCAAACAGTGTTATGTTGGAATAAATTAACCTACAAGTTTCTCAGCTAGGAAATGAAGCTCAGATAGATCATCAATAAAAATGACTGTGACAAGCATACTTGTGAGAACTCCACTGTTTTACATTACAAAATATGGCCCTAGTAACTGTGCTTAATGATTGGAAGAAGGTATTTAAAAATTCATTTAGAATATTTTTCCCTTTTTAATTGCCTGTTGAAAGACATAATGTTTAATGGTCATTAATGTACCATACAATCTACATTTAATTAAATACCTATGACTTCTGAAAGGCATTCGAAAACAGTCTCTCCTCAATAAAGGAAAAAGCAAAAGTCAGGGGAAGAAAAAGAAAAAAGGAGAATGTGGAGTGCCTTATGTATCCATATTAAGAATGATATTGGATAAAAAACAGAGACAACTTTGAAAATGAATGATGCCCTATGCCGTACTGTGAGAAAATATGTAACCTCATGTGAGATTATATAATCTGCCTTTTGAATACATTTATTAAAAGGTTTGACTTAAAGTAAATAACTAAAAGATCAGGTAAAGCTTCAATATTTGCATTTTTATTGTATACAGCAGTGGTTCTCAACCTTCCCAATGCCGTGACCCTTTAATACAGTTCCTTATGTTGTGCTGACCCCCAATTTCATTGCTACAAATTGAACATAATTAGAGCATAGTGATTAATCACAAAAACAATATGTAATTATATATGTGTTTTCCGATAGTCTTAGGCGACCCCTGTGAAAGGGTCGTTCGACCCCTAGAGGGGTCGCAACCCACAGGTTGAGAATCGCTGGTATACAGAGTTTGCAGAGAGCTGTTAACTTTAAATCAGGTGAAGAGGGCAGAAAAGGAAAGAGCAAGAGTAAAGGAAGGAACGTTTGTGATATTGCAAATGTCATGCATATCAATGTCTTAAATATTTTCAGACTAATTGGATTTATGAGGCTATCCTATATAATAAAAGGCTAATATGCAATCAACCAAACGGAGGAACGACCTGTCGCTATGACACACACTGAGCACCAGGGGGCAGATGCTCAATGCAGGAGCTGCCCCCTGGTGGTCAGTGCACTCCCACAGGGGGAGTGCCGCTCAGCCAGAAGCTGGGTTCACAGCTGGTGAGTGCAACGGTGGTGGCAGGAGCCTCTCCTGCCTCCACAGCAGCGCTAAGGATGTCAGTCCTTAGCTAAGCTGGCAGTTGGACATCCTGCAAGGGCTCTGGCCAGGCTGAGGGGACCCTTCCCCCCCAGTGCACCAATTTTGTGCACCGGACCTCTAGTAATAAATAAAAGCATATGCAACTGCAAACAGGAGGAATCCATTTGTGAACTATTTTGAACTCTTTCTAGATCTTTACTTTGCACTCATCTTTAAATGGGCTGGCTAAACCATCAACTTCCTGTATAATAAGAATAGTGTAGCAGAACCTATCTTTAACTTAGTTTCCTCATTTATAATATAAAGATAATGCCCCAAGGAAGACTACTATGAAAAATAATTAAGTATGCAAAAATATAAACCCCTTGAAAACTTAAAAATGTATTCACCTTATTATGAAGAATATAGTAACTTCCAACAGCACCAATTCCAGGAGCTTGTCTCTGTGGCCTCCTGCCTTCACTCTTATTTAACACTGTGATTTCCCCAAAGTGGTAGTTTCTCCTTTTATTTCTTCTTACTCTATCCATACTTCCCTAAGTCACAGCTTTAAGTACAACCTATACACCTCTCTCTCTCGCTCTCTTTTTTTCCCCTTTCTATCTTAAACACATCCCCATAAATCCTTTTAACTCAATCTGTTCAAAACTAAAATTAGCATATTTGTCCCCCAAATCCCTTCTTTTATATTCCCTCCCAATTCACTAAAATGATGTCTCCTCATGCTTATCCTTTATATACAACTAGAGGCTCAGTGCATGAAATCCATGAACTTAGAGGGGTGTCCCTCAGTCTAGCCTGCACCCTCTTGCGGTCCAGGAGCCCTAGGGGGATGTCCAACTGACTGACTAAGCCATTAGTTGGCCATCCTTAGGACTGTCAAGGGGGCAGGAGAGACACCTACCACCACTGCTGCTGCACTCACCAGCTGTGAGCCCGGCTTGTGGCTGAGTGACACTACCCCTGTGAAAGCGCACTGACTACCAGGGAGCTGCTCCTGCATTGAGTGTCTGCCTCCTGATGGTAAGTGTGCATCATAGCAACTGGTCATTCTGCACCTTTCAGTTGATTTGCATATTAGCATTTTATTATGTAGGACTAGAGGCCCGGTGCACAAAAAGTTGTGCACTAAGGGGGAAGGAGGGTCCCTCAGCCTGGCCTGTGCCCTCTCGCAGTCTGGGACCCCTCGGGAGATAACGCCCTGCTGGCTTAGGCCTGCTCCCGGGTGGCAGAGGGCAGGCCCAATCCCTAGGTGCAGCCCCTGGTCGGGCTCAGAGCAGGGCCGATTGGGGAGTTGGGGCACCGCCCCCTGTCATGCACAGAGCAGGGTGGATTGGGAGGTTGTGATGCCACCCTCAGTCACGCTCAGGGTAGGGCCGATTGGGGGTTGGGGCACCGCACCCTGTCACACTCAAAGCAGGATCAATGGGGAGGTTGCGGCGCCACCCCCTGTCACGCACTGAGCAGGGCCCATCAGGAGGGTTGGGGAGCTCCCCCCTGTCACTCACAGAGTAGGGCTGATAGGGGATTTGGGGCATCGCCCCCTATCACACACAGAGCAGGGTGGATCAAGGGGTTGGGGCGTCACCCTCTATCACCCACAGAGCAGGGCCAATCAGGGGGTTGGGGTGCCGCCACTCTCACACTCAGGGCAGGGCCGATGGGGAGGTTATGGCTCTACCCCATCACACACAGAGCAGGGTCGATCAGGGGGTTGGGGCGTCGCACCCTGTCACACACAGAGCCGCAGGGCGATCAGGGGGTTGGGGAGCTCCCCCATATCAGACATAGAGCAGGGATGATCAGGAGGTTGGGGCGCCTTCCCCTGTCATGAAAGAGCAGGGCAGATAGGGAGGTTGTGGCCCTGCCTCCTGTCACACACAGAGCCGCAGGGCAATCAGGTCGTTTGGGTGCTGTCCCCTGTCATGCTGATCCTGGTGCTGGGAGGCCTCTCAGCTCCGCTGATCCCGGTGCTGGGAGGCCTCGTGGCTACACTGATCCCAGTGCTGGGAGGAATATTACCTTTTTACTATATAGGATAGAGGCCTGGTGCATGGGTGAGGCTGGCTGGTTTGCCCTGAAGGGTGTCCTGGATCAGGGCGGGGGTCCCCACTGGAGTGCCTGGCCAGCCTGGGTGAGGGGATGATGGCTGTTTGCAGCTGGTCACACACCCTTCAGGGTGCAGGTCCACTGCCAGGTTCTATAATCGAAACTCTGTATAACTCCAACTCTGAGATCCCAGCTCTCTGAAAGCAGGTTTCTGGGGTTTTGTTTCCCTTCTATATTTGTTACAATGTTTCAAACTGCAGGCTCAGAGGCCAGCAAGGCAGGCAGGGAATGTTGGTTTCCTCCGTCACTGAAGCAAGCAAGCCTCATGTTAGTTTCAAGCTGCCTGGCTGCCGGCAGCCATCTTGGCTGGCAGTTAATTTGCATATCTCCCTGATTAACCAATGGGAAGGGTAGCAGTCATACGCCAATTACCATGTTTTTCTTTTATTAGATAGGATTAGTGTCCCAAATCTTCTCCTTTCTCCTATCTTCTGTCTTAATATTATCTACTTTTCTTTACCTGATTTTCTCCATATTTTTAAAGGGTCTCAATATCTCCGCACTTACCTCATTCCAACCAATGCTAACTTTATTATAAACATATCCTTCTGTATATTTTGCTTAAAACTTCACTAGTCCAAATGTACTCAGTGTAAAATGCAAAATTTTCAACACGAGATACAAGTGTCTCATGAACTGGGTTTTGCAAACCACTTCATCATCAGGTCTCCCACTTTCTCTCTCACCCATAGGTTCAAGTCATGCTGACCTATCAGAAGCTTCCTGAATGTGCCAAGCCTACTAATAGGTATTTGTCTTTGCACATACTGCTTTCTCTGTCCAGAAAAACTTCTCTTTCTCTCCTCCTTCTCCATGACACTGTCTAACTCTCACTGAATCTAAAATCTTAGTTCAGAAGTCACTTTTCCTAGAAAAGATGCAAGGTGACCCAACTTCCACCCCAATGTGAGCTAAATGCCTTGCCTAAAGACATGAGGTTATCCCTACTAAAGTAATTTTCAAAATCTTACCACAATTGCTAATGCTATCTGAGGCTCCTCCAACCAGACAGTGAATTCTTATTGCAGGCAACTTTCCCAGATTCTGAAACACAGACGTGCATTACAGGATGTTACTAGAGAGTGTTTTTATGTTCTCAGCATAAAAAATTATGGGGGGGCCCAGCCAGCTGGGCTCAGCTATTGAGTATTGACCTATGAACCAGGATGTCTCGGTTCAATTCCCAGTCAGGCACATGCCCAGGTCGTGGGATCAGACCCTGGTTGGGGGTGTGCAGGAGGCAGCCAATCAATGATTCTCTCTCATCAGTGATGTCTGTAGCTCTCTATCCCTCTACCTTCCTCTCTGAAATCAATAAAAACATATTTTTAAAGATTGTGGAAGGGTGAAGGAAGTAGGTCTGGACAGAGGTAGAAGTTGAACTGGGAATGAATGCAATTGCAACAAAAGTCCCAGCCAATAGTATGGGGAGCTCTAAATATAGGGTGGCCCCTCAGAATTGTCCCAAATTAGGGCACGATAAATAATCCTCAGATAGAACATCTGAAGTGGGTTCACTTGGGAAATAAGCATGATCATGGGTGAGGTACCTTTCTTTATTTAGGGACAAGGTTGGAAGAAAGACTCCACTAAGAATGCTAGCCAGCAACATTCTCAGCAGCTGGGGTCATCATATGGGCAGAACAGCATGAAATTCACTATAGCTCCTTAAACACAAAAACTTTTTCTTGTTCATTTTTATGTGCCCTGGGCTTGCACAGACTGAATTATAGAAGGCATTAAAAAATAAATGTTTATTGAATGAATGCATAGTATGATTTTTAGTCAAATTCATCTTTCTGAAAACAATCTGTGCTGCAGATACCTTATGTTCAATCTGGAAATAACGACCAAAGAAATACAAAGTGCAGAATGAATAGTTTTTAATCTAACTGGAGTCCCTTGGCTTCTTAGAAGGCTCATAATGATCCTCTGTCTTTAATCTCCTCAGAAGAATGAAAAGTTAAAAGCACAACAGCCAGGACTGAAACACAGAAGAAAAGACTTTGTATAAAAAGGACATTTATACAGTTTTTCGTCTGAAGAAAATGAAAGGCTGCAGCATTCCCAGTGTGAGTTGAATCCCAACTCTCTGCTCTTATTTACATTTGGTAAAGCAAAGCGATCGGGTGGCCAAGTGTAGACTTAAGCTGGTCACATGAGAAGCTTGCGTATAGGCAAATGAGATACACAAAATGTGAAATGCTGTTGCTAAACACTACACATCTTTCATGCTTACATTTTACCTAGGAAATAAGGAAAAACAGGAAAAATGACCCAAACTTGATTCAGGCTTACTAAAACGCAGCAGAGACACATGGTGAGAAAGACAAGGGGTGGCAAAGTAGCAGGGAGAAGCTGCTGTGAAGAGTAGAGGAAGGTAAGTAGCTATTCAGTACACTAGAGGCCGGGTAGGGTCCCTAGGCCTTGCAGGTGATCAGGCCAATCAGGTTCCCTGCCTCTCCGCTACCCTGCTTCCTCCTTCCCTCACTGCCTACATGTTGCCACCACAAGATTTCCCCAACTCCCTAGTTCCCTGCCTCCCCGCCTCCTTCTTTCCTCCCTCAGTGCCCCACCATCTCCTGCCATGTTCCACACCACCCCCTGGTGGTCAACGCATGTTCTAGCGAGCTATCAAACCCCCAGTCAAACTCCTGAGGGGACACTTTACATATTAGCCATATATACTAGAGGCCCGGTGCACAAAAATTTGTGCACTCGGGGGGTCCCTCAGCCCAGCCTGTGCCCTCTCGCAGTCTGGGACCCCTCGGAGGATGACCACTTGCTGGCTTAGGCCCGCTTTCTGGGAAATCGGACCTAAACTGGCAGTCAGATATTTTTCTGGCAGCCCGGGAGCCCTCAGGGGATGTCCACTTGCCAGCAGGGAACAGGCCTAAGCTGGAATCAGACATCCTTAGCACTGCTGAGGAAGTGAGAGAGGCTCCCACCACCACCGCTGTACTGGCAGCCATCAGCCT
>NW_006300371.1:1636505-1638503 GCF_000327345.1 Myotis davidii | reverse complement strand
TCCTGGGGGGAGGGGGCGGGGAATCACTTCTACTGTCCTCGTAAACAACCTGCTTCCCTATTTATAATGGTCTGGCCCTCTAGCAACTTCAGTGTGAAATTATAGCTAATTTGCCTACAAATGTCAGGTGGTCATAATAATCTGGCCACTCAGTGTGTGTGTGTGTGTGTGTGTGTGTGTGTGTGTGTGTGTATTAGAGGCCTGGTGCATGAAATTCATGCAGGGGGAGGCGTCCCTCAGCTCGACCTGCACTCTCTCCAATCTGGGAGCGCTTGGGGGTGCCAGTTTAAACTGGCAGTTGGACATCCTTCTTGAAATCCAGGACCTCTGGCTCTTAACCACTCACCTGCCTGCCTGCCCTAACCACTCTGCCTGCCTGCCTGATCCCCCAAACTGCCCTCCTCTGGCATCCTGGTCACACCTAACTGCCCTCCCCTGCCTGCCTTTTCGACCCTATTCACTTTTTTTTTTTTAATCTTATTTCCTTCACACACAATTGTATTTGACTTCCTTATTGGCTTCTCCCTGTCACACAATTTTTCTCTCTCCTTTATGTAACACTATTTTCTACTGACTCATCATTTATAAACTTTTCTTTCCTCCTTATTTCCTACTTTTGTGCCATCATCCTTCTTCCCATCTTTCTCCTACACTCCCTGCCTCCCCACATTCCTTCTTTCCTTTATCTTTACCCCTCCTCTCCCTCCCCTTTTCCTTCCTTCCCACATTAATTTTTTTCTTCAATTCTTCCCTCAAACCTGCTTTGCTCCCTGCCCCATTCCTTCCTTCTTCCCATTCTCTTTTGAAGCTCTACCAGCTCCCCTTTAAAACTTTCCTTCCATCCCTCTTTCTCATCCACATTCTTCTCTACTTACTTACTTCCACTGTTCTAATATCTATCTGCCTGCCTCATTATTCACTATCATTTATATGTTTTTTCTTTTCTGATTTCTACTTTTAAAAATCTGTCTCTAATACCAACTATACTTGATTTTCATTATAGATCCTACAGTTAACTCACACATCCTCTTTCTTTCTTTAACTCAGCTCTTTACTGACTCCTTTATAAAGTTCCTTCCTCTCTCCCTCCCTCCCTTCTTAAAGCTTCCATTGGGGGGGGCATTAACCCCCAGCCCAGGGCTCAGCCCCAGCCAGGTGTTTGCTGCCCCTCCTTCCCCAGCCTCCCCGCTGCTGTCCTGCTCCCATTCCCTGCCCCGGACACCCGGCCCAGCAAGGGTGGCCGAGGCCTGTGCAGCCCGAAGCTGCTGCCAAAAAGCAGGAGCGCCTCCACCCAGAAGGCCTCGGACCATCCTCCTCTCCATCCCAGACCTGTGGGCACCTCCCAGACAACAGCCATCACTGCTTTCCTTAGCGTCTGGGCAGGGCTCCCCACTCCGCGCCACTTGCACCCCGCTCCTTGCCAGGTGCACCTGCTCTGCCTCCGTGGTCCCCACCCCCTTCCTTGTGCAGTTTCCTTCCCCTCCTATTGTATCCTAACCTACTCCGGGCCTTGCAGCTGCCTGAGCAGAGGGAGGGGATCAGCCTGCTGATCTGGTCATGATGTGATGCTGTAACAGACAAATTTGCATATTCTTCTATTATTAGATTAGATAGGTTAGTACCTAAAAGATGTAAAAAAAAAAAATCACTGATAGGTAATAGGTGGTGGGGTAGAGAGGAAAAACATGTCAGGTATTGAAGTCATCGCATCTGGGGAGTGTCCCATGCTGTCATTCACTCACTGAGAGTTGTGAAATCCTGAGCCGTATCTCATAAAGGGTGTTAAATAAAGAACACATGGAATGGTCAGGGAAGATCCAAACCTCTAAAGGTCTTAATGCTCTGATTTATGTAAAAGAATTGCACAGGAGTATAGTCAATTTTGTAGACTAGTTGTTCTGAAGTGTGAATTTGTTCCAACATTACTGGTATATCAGGTAAGCATTTGAGGATCATCAGACTTCATCTGGAGAAACACAAGTGAATTCTGAAAACTGC
>NW_006300371.1:1633313-1636438 GCF_000327345.1 Myotis davidii | reverse complement strand
ACCAATCTACTTGGAACACACAAAATTCACACAAGGACACACTTGAAACTTCTCACGAGCTACCTCACTTCACCACATGTGCTATGAGCCAAACACATAACCACCTGGCATTGCAACTTCCCACTCAGCTCAGATAACCTTCCTTCCATTATTTAACAACAACACAAGCTGCAACCCTCCACAAGGCCACTTTTAAAAACAAACTTCATTGAAATATTAATGCTTAATGCATGTAATATTATTATATTTATGATAATTTTTCTTGAATAATTGGTGTTTATTGCAAGTAACATTATTATATTTAAAATCATTTTTCTTGAAATAAAAAAGAGGAAAAAAATTAAGAACAAACTTCAAGTCTTTTTCAGGAAAAGGCATTTCTATTATAGTAGTTATGTATTTCTTAGCTACTTAAAATATGTCAAACTGTACTGCCATGTCCACTAGGTTCCTTTTTTTTTTTTATTGTATCACAAATGAATATTTTGAGTTCTGTGTTCCTTACCCATAAGCCCTGTGGTTTTTCTTGTGTGATTTCATATAATTCAGCGACTTACAGGAATACTTACTTCACATTATAGCAGAACCAAATACATTTATTTAAACATGAGGATTCCCATCATTTTTTCCAAGAATCTGATTCAAGAGGTTTGGAATGTGATCAGGGTAGTGGACTATTTTTTTCTCTTTTTTTCCTACCAGTTTACAAATGGTTTCCTAATTTTTGGATGAGTACTCTTTTATTCAAATTTAAGAGAAATTAAGACAAATATTTTGCCAATGATAGATGCTCTTACTTAACACAGGAATTTGGAATGATCCAAGAATGAATCCAGAAAAAACACAAAGAAGACTGAGAAGTTATTCTTAAGACAGTAGAGGCCATGGTATCAAGAATAGAGTACAAGCAGTGACAGAAGTCCAGCAGTAATGGTGCCAGAGGTGAAATCCAATCAGACCATCACCACAGCATGGCTCTGCTGCCCAGTTGTCATGGACTTTTGCCTGTTCTCCAAACCTGGTTTGTGGCCTCTATGCAAAGGGGCTCTGTAGAATTTGGTTTGAGAATTATTGTTCTTAAGTTGAGCACAGAACTATTATTTTAAAGTAGTTAAATATTATACTGTTTAAATTTACCAGTCATTTTGTCCTCCTTTTTCTGAGATATGTGTTACCAATTATTAAAACATTTTTTTTTTAATATTACCCTTACCACATCCAGGCAGAGGCAATTATTCTGCGGCTATTCATGCATTTTGAAACCCTTACCACATCCAGGCAGAGGCAATTATTCTGGGGCTATTCATGCATTTTGAATAGCAGACAATGCTTTCTTCCCCCACTTTCCTCAGCTCTTACCATTTTTTTCCAGACCAGAATATTAAAATTACTAGTTTCCTAAACCATCATACTTGTACTAACAGAAAAAGGCCCTAATTCCTACAAAAACTGCAAATGAAAAAAAAAGAAAAAAGACAATAACAAAAAACTTTTGGTAAGCTTTTATTCATCAAAATTAGTCATATCCCTGGAAATCATGAATTTGAAGGGACAATAAAATTTTATTTCAGAGTTTATCACAAGTTTAATACATTTTCCTTACTATATAACTTCCCCAAAATTAAGGTGTAGGCAAAAGTAGGTTTATAGTTGTTTGTGTGGAAAAATATATAACACACAGAAGACTGAAGACACTGTGGAAGGAAGCCAAGCAACAGAGCCACCTTTTCCAGCTGCTTAGAAGGCGGAAATCATGTAGAGTAATGCTGGCTATGTTTTATGAGTCATGTGAGTTCAAGAAACTGACTTCATTGCCTGTAAAAACATTTAGTGCTTATCCTCTGTATCTCTAATGATTCAGTAAGTAGCACAGTTAAACACTGGACAGTTGTTATACTTCATACATGTAAGTGACATGTTCTTACAAAACTGCATGTTACTTAATTATTCATATAATGATTTATAATACTAAAAAATGATCTGTGTGCTAGGGTTCAGTTTCCTTCCCTATAAAATGAAGGGGTTGTGATTAATGCTTACCCTGGTCCATTCGAGTCCTAACATTGCATTGTTTATATAAACACTAACTGAAGCTTACTGTATGCATTCTCATTTCTTATTCAAAATGGTCAATAAACCTATTAATTGTTCATATGGCAAACAATCTTCTAATTACTTTTTTTAAAAATAGAAATCTTTATTTTCCACTTCCAAGTTGACTTAGAGTTCAAAGATTTTTGTTATAATCCTCTGCATTATACTGCATTATAATCATTAATTTTACTGCCACTAAATATTTTAAGGTAATCCCTTCTCAAAGAGCAAGTTACACAGCATATTCATTTATTTATTTATTATTAAATTTTAAAATCCTCACCCAAGGATATGTTTTTATTGATTTTTAATACAGAGAAGAAGGAAAAGAGAGAGAAAAATAATTGATGTGAGAGGGAAACATTTATGGGTTGTTCCACATATGCACCCAGACCAGGGATTGAACCCACAACCTAGATATGTGCCCTGACTGAGAATTGAAGCCACAGCCTTTCAGTGCTGGGTGACACTCCAACCAACTAAGCCGCCAGCCAGTTTCTTGGAAGATAATAAATGGCTCAAATAGTTGGTCCTTGTTCATTTTGTCTCTGTTTCCCTTATTTCTCTAGTTTCTTACTAACTTCTCAGCATGGTTCACAGCAGGCTTTCCAGGTAAGGAATGAAGGCTGCTTTCCGGAGAGATGGCAAAGGAGGAACCTCAAGACAAGAACCTGAGGAATTTACCCCAAATCTGTCGGTAATTGCAGTCCAAGCCGATGACAACAGTGTGACTTGGCTTCTTTGACCTGAGGGGATGAGTAAAGCTCAAGCTGGAGATTCCAGCAAAGCGGACTTAAAAGAGCCTACGAAACCCGCCCTGCCGGGGCTCAGTGGTTAGCGCGTCGGCCTGCGGACTGAAGGGTCACAGGTTCAATTCCTGGTCAAGGGCATGTACCTCAGTTACAGGCTCAATCCCCAGCCCCGGTCTGGGTGCAAACAGGAGGCAACCAATTGATGTGTCTCTCTCACATCGATGTTTCTCTCTCTCCCACCCCTATTCCCTCCATTCTCTCTTAAAACAAAACAAAACA
>NW_006300371.1:1632280-1632701 GCF_000327345.1 Myotis davidii | reverse complement strand
ATAAAATTTTATTTCAGAGTTTATCACAAGTTTAATACATTTTCCTTACTATATAACTTCCCCAAAATTAAGGTGTAGGCAAAAGTAGGTTTATAGTTGTTTGTGTGGAAAAATATATAACACACAGAATAAATAATAATATAAGAATAAACTCTGTTTCGCATACTCATAACTGTAAACATACATTTGCCCACCACTATATTTCCACCTTTTCCAGCTGCTTAGAAGGCAGAAATCATGTAGAGTAATGCTGGCTATGTTTTATGAGTCATGTGAGTTCAAGAAACTGACTTCATTGCCTGTAAAAACATTTAGTGCTTATCCTCTATCTCTAATGATTCAGTAAGTAGCACAGTTAAACACTGGACAGTTGTTATACTTCATACATGTAAGTGACATGTTCTTACAAAACTGCATGTTA
>NW_006300371.1:1625645-1632100 GCF_000327345.1 Myotis davidii | reverse complement strand
AGGAAAAGAGAGAGAAAAATAATTGATGTGAGAGGGAAACATTTATGGGTTGTTCCACATATGCACCCAGACCAGGGATTGAACCCACAACCTAGATATGTGCCCTGACTGAGAATTGAAGCCACAGCCTTTCAGTGCATCGGAGGACATCCCAACGAAGCCAACTGGGCAGGGAACACAGCATATTTAAAACAATGGTGAGAAATCAAATCACTAAACTTACAGTGAAACCTCGATTATCTGGCAATGATAGTAACATTGGTCATTTTGTGTAACTGAATTTGTAAATTAATAGAATCTGCACCTACATGGTAATCCCCTTAACAAAAATGTTCCCTATATTCAATTACTAGATATCATCAGGAAGAACATACTAATCACTATCTTGTGAAATCTTGGACAAAACTTGAAAATAAAGCAAAGAAGTGGGAAATTTCTTTTTATAAGAGAAACTACATATTTATTTAATTTTAGTAGACTTTATTTTTTTCAAAATTTTTAAGTTCACAGTAAAATTAAGCGGAAGTACACAGTTCCTATATATTCCTGACTACGCACATGTGTAGCTTCCCCCATTATTAACCTCCATCACCAAAGTAGCTTTTTTGTTATAATTGATGAACCTACATTGACATATCATAATTACTCAAAGTCCATAGTTTACATTAGGGTTTAATTTTAGTGTTCTACATTGTATGAGTTTGGACAAATGTGTAATGATATGTATCCACCATTACTAAATAAAACCTTTTCCTGCTCCAGAAATCCTCTATGCTCTGATGGTTCAGAGGAAACACATCTTTTCAATATCATTCAGGAGTGAAAACCACTTAAACATTTTCTGGAGTAATATATTGACATAGAATCATTATTTACTACTAGAGGCCTGTTGCAGGAGGATTCCTGCAAGAATAGGGCTCCGCTCCCATCTCTGCGGCTCCTACCCCGCCCATCTCTGCGGCTCCTACACCGCCCATCTCTGCCACTTCTCTCCCGCCGATCTCCGCTACCTCGGCTCTGTTGCTTGGCTTCCTTCCACAGTGTCTTCAGTCTTCGCTCCCAGCCGGTATATACAAATTAGCAGCCATCTTTGTTGGTGGTTAATTTGCATATCGTGCTGATTAGCCAATGGGAGGCGTAGTGAAGGTATGTCAATTACCATGTTTGTCTATTGTTAGATAGGATTGATTAAAGACCTTAGACTAAGTTAACTTGTATGTTAAATTGTAGACTTTTGTCCAGAATAGAAGCACATAATTCCTGACCTGTAGAATGTATATCTCAAAGATTATGGTTTATTACACTGTAAAACTGTCACCTGTTTTGTATCTAACCAGAAATAATCATTTTTTTATTAAACTGCATGCACACACACACACACACATACACACACACATACACACACACACACATCCTGTTTCTCAGAAGTTTTTTAAACTGGTTTTAATACTGTGCTGATTCTCTCATTAATTATCTGAATAAATTTATGACACATGTTTATATTTGAAAGCCATCATATTGCCTTTTAAAAAATAGACTTTAACAATTTATTCACTGCAAATGTCTTTAACATATAACATGCTTCAGTCACAGCTATGTAAGCCAGGTGGAACCAACAAATGAAAAGTCAATTCCAGCCATAGAAAATCTCCCAATCTAATCAAACATCTCACTAAAGAGTAAAGAGATAAAAGCTCTGGCAGAGGATTTATCAAATTGCCAAGAAACACTGATGGAATCTTATCCTGACTGGATGCTTTTTGTAAAGCAGGAAAAAAAAGAGAGAAAGATTTCAACATGAAGTGGCATTTTGGGCTTATCATTAAAGAGTATAATTATTCCAGCATGTAGGGTAGAGTGGGAGAGTTAATTTCTTAGCTCAGCACATAATACAAAATTACCTTGGAGGAAACTTTTATACTCACCCATAAAGTATAGTACACATTTTGTGTATATAATCCTGCACGATACTAGATATGTATGGATGTTTAATGTAAATAGTAAAAAAAGGGTAAGTAATCTCAAAGAGAAACTATTTTCAGAAATCTAATCATTCAAATGTTTTGTTGCTAGGAAAATTTAAGTAAAGTTATGAATTTTTCTGTTCTTTGCTGTAATTTTTTCTATAAACTATTAAATATACTTTTAACTCTTCATTAGGCATTGTTTATTTATGAATAATTCTGCAAATAAAAACAATCACATAGCCAGCTGAACAATATATTTCAGTTCTTCATTAATTTTCAGGAATATATTAAAATTACTCACAGGTTTTCTCCATTGGTTTTGGCCAATAAACCTTTACTACTTTGGATTTCCTGGATCATACACTCACCTTACCAGTACAAAGGGCAAGTCTCACAAAGTGTACAGGTATCCTATGCTATTGTATATAATTCATGTTGTGCCTGTGTCCTCAACTATGGGAGGGAGGATGTTTGCTTATCTCTAAGCATTTTTTTTTTGAATTTAAGTCAGTTAAATGTGTTTATGTACCATGGCACTCCCCTGTTACAGGGAGATTACTGAAATGTATATAAGCAAAGGAAATAATTTAATTAAGTGGCTTAACTCTATAAAGCACATTTGTGCAACTAAAAAAATCTTGGAATGCTTGTGATGATTTTTTTCCTCCTCCCCAGCTTTATTGAAATATAATTGATATTTAACATAGTGCAAATTTATGGTGGATAACATGTTGAGTTGATACACTTTTATATTGCAAAATGATTAATTGCCAGATTAGGGCTAATACTTCCATCACCTCCCATAATTACCATTTTATTTTTGTGATTAGAACATGTAAGATCTACTCTGTTAGCAACTTTCAAATATTTTTGATGCTGTTTTGTTAAGTATGTTTACTATGGGTACATTATATCCCAGAGCTTACTCATCTTAAACTGGAAATCTATACCCCTTTACCAACATCTCCTTATTTTCCCCACCTATGTAGCCCTGGCATCACCATTCTACTCTCTGTTTCTATGAGTTCAGCTTTTTTAGATTCTACATGTAAATGATACACACATTATTTGTCTTTCCATCTCACTTATTTCACTCAGCATTATAATAATACCCTCAAGGTTCATTCATAACCCGTGCTATCATAGAAAGGCAGGATTTCTTTCTTTTTCTCAGCAAAATAATATTCCACATATTTAGATATATAAACATCATCTTTATTCAGTCATACAGAGCTACATAGATGGACACTTAGATGAAGTCCAACAGTTCTGAGGTGATTTCTTATTGTGGTTTTGATTTGCATTTCCTTCATGACTAGTAAGTGATGCTGAGCACTTTTTTATATACCTGTTGGCTATTTGTATGTCTTCTTTGGACATTCCTCTGCCCAATTTTTAAATTGGGTTGTTTGTTTTTTTGTTGTTCTGTTTTGCTATTGAGTTATATGAGCCCTTTTAACTTTTAGATATTAACCACTTAGCATATATGTAACATGGAGGTATTTTCTTCCATTCTGTAGTTTGCCTTTTCATTTTGTTATTTCCTTTGCTGTGTTTGCTGAACCTTTTTAGTTTGATGTAGTTCCACCTATTCATTATTGCTTTTTATTTATTTATTTATTTATTTTTTTAAATATTGTTATCTTTTTTTAAATATATTTTATTGATTTTTTTTACAGAGAGGAAGGGAGAGAGATAGAGAGCTAGAAACATCGATGAGAGAGAAACATCAATCAGCTGCTTCCTGCACATCTCCTACCAGGGATGTGCCTGCAACCAAGGTACATGCCCTTGACCGGAATGGAACCTGGGACCTTTCAGTCTGCAGGCCGATGCTCTAGCCACTGAGCCAAACCGGTTTCGGCCATTATTGCTTTTTAAACTGGTGCTATTATTATAAATTGTTATACGTGGTTTAATAAAAATTTAATCTATGAATAGATTCAATAAATGAAGGAGAAGTAACACTAGTAAACATCAAACATTAAAATTATAATAAACATAGGAAACTATTTTATAAAGACACTCACTAGATATATGATTTACACTTTCTTGCTCAAAAGTTTAACATATCATATCAAGATAACTCCATATTTAAAAATACTAAAAACAGAAACATATTTACCCGGCTGGTGTGGCTTGGTGGTTGAGCATAGACCATGAACCCAGGCGGTCACAGTTCAATTCCTACTAAGGGCACATGCCTGGGTTGTGGGCTCAGTCCCCATCAGGGGGAATGCAGGAGGCAGCCTATCAATGCTTCTCTCTCATCATTGGTGATTTTATTTCTCTTCCCTTTTCCCTTATTCTTTCTGAAATCAATAAAAACATATTTTTAAATGTGTTAAAAGTTATTAACAAATTGATCAGTGCCTCCAATTTGGATTTTAATTAGTAGAGTAAAACCTACCCAAACACAATATATTGTGAAACAGTCCCTGCAGCTTAAATTCATTCTTATGTGGTTATTTAGAAACAAAAAGTACACTAACAAAGGTTATAATTTTAAGACAGCTGTAAATGTAAGAACTTAAACTATAAAGAGTCTAAAAGAAAACAAAGGAAAAAAAAATTATGTGATGATGGGTTAAAAAAAGATGTTTTGATGTGGCTCCAAAAACATACTCTATTAAGAAAAAGATAAAAACATTGAGAAATTAGACATAATCAAAATTAAAACATTTTACTTTTTGAAAGACACTATTACTAAAATGAAAGACAAAACACAGACTAGAAAAAAATAATTTGCACACACATCTAATAAAGGAATGGTATCTGAAATATATAAAGAATTCTTATAATTCAATAGTAAGACTAAAAATAATAAAAAAGAGAGCTAAAGACTTAAATATTTTACCTACCCGGCAATGAGCACATATATAATAAATCATTAGTCATCACAACAAATGTATTTTATTTATATTATTATATTATATTATATTTATATTATACACTTAAAATGGGAAAAGTTAATAATGTGTGAATTATAACTCAACAAAGCCATTTATAAAATAAGCCAAATTATCTTTTTTAAGTACTATTCTTCTATTGAGACACTTTCTACTGGCTTTATTTTCTCCACCAATATCTTCTTCAGCTGTGTCTAATTCACTATTTAATCTACTTACTAGTTTCTTAATTGCAGCTATTGTATTTTTCAGGTCCCAAATTTTCATTAATTTTTTTTTCACAAATGCCAGTTCTTTATTGAAATTCTCCATCTTGTCATCAATTTTTGGAAACATTTATCACAGTTACTTTACTGTCCTTTTTTGGTAATTCTAATAAATTGATTATCAATGGGTCTGTTTCTCAGGTTTGATTTGTTTATTTGTTATCTTTATTTGCTATTTAATTTTCTTCTTGGAAACAACTAGAGGCCAGGATTATCACTTTGATTTAATCATGAATTGAAAAAATTTAAAGTATATTGCCTAATTATTTGCTTGATACTATTTCTAGGATATAGCCCTTCAGGGATCTCAGTAAATGTCTGGTATATTTAGCAGGATTCCTCTTTATGGTTGGATTCTTGAGTTCCATTTTCTTTGTTTTATTTTGTTTGTTTCTTCAGCGCTATTCGATTGTCAAATCATTACTTACTTTCTCAAACTCTCAGCCAATGGTTTGTTTGTTCTTATTTCCTATAATCTGCCAGAATTTATCAAACTATGAATACTTTGAGAAAAAAATTGCCATAAGTTAAGTCCTCTGTTGCTTCCTTTTCTTAATAATCTTAGTCACTGAAATCATGACTATGTTGATCACCCTGCATTTGTCTCCCCGACCCTATGAGATTGTCAAATGCTCTAAGCCATGAGTTTCTTCCTGGTATTTTAGCCTGTGATGTTGCTGAATGGATTAGACACTAAGTGGTAAAGCATCTGGCTCCTTTCAGGAGGTTCCTACTTTTCCCTATAACTTGTCCTCCCTAAAGTCCTAGCCTCTACAGGCATTTTTCTCTTGCAGTTGATTTTTAAAAATTTTTTATCTAGGGTTTTTGCTATTTTATCCAAGTTTCAGATTTCTTAGCTGGACAGATGGTCTGATACAAGCTATTATTTCATAACAAGATGCAAAAAATAAGAACATCACCCAATAATTTATTGGTGATTGTAGTAGGCTGAATAATGGTCCTCAAAAAAGAAAAAGTAATTTACCTAGAATCTCAGAATGTGGCCTTATTTGGAATAAAGGTCTTTGTAGATGTAATTAAGACAAGGATCTTGAAATGAATTCGCCCTGGTTTAGCTTGGGCCCTAAACCCAAATGATTAATGTCCTTATACAAGGAGGAGACCTTATAAAAATGGAAGCAGAGATTGGAGTTAAGCATCCCAAGTCAAGGTAGCCCTGAAGCTACCAAATACTGAAAGACAAAATCTAGGATTCTCCATTAGAGAAGTACACACATGTCAACACCTTGACTGAAGATTTTGGTCTTCACAGCTGGGAGAGAATACATTTTTGTTGTTTTAAGACATTAAGT
>NW_006300371.1:1623985-1625275 GCF_000327345.1 Myotis davidii | reverse complement strand
AGCTGGCCAAGCCCCCCAGGAGGGCCCCTCACCCCATGAGGGTGTGGCCGGCCTAGGTGAGGGGCTGATGGCTGTTTTCAGGTTGGCCACAGCCCCTTCAGGGTAGGGGGTCCTGTTGGGGTGCCTGGCCAGTCTGGGAGAGGGGCTGAAGGCTGTTTTCAGGCTGGCTAAGCCCCACAGGAGGACCCCTCACCCCATGAGGGTGTGGCTAGCCTGGGTAAGGGCCTAATGGCTGTTTGCAGGCTATCTACAACCCCCAGTCACCCAAGCTCCCAGGGGATGCTGGCTGGAAGCAGGTATCTGGGATTTATTTAGCTTCTATAATTGAAACTTTGTTTCCTTTTGTGGAGGCCACAGCTGGCTCAGGTCAGGCGGTAAGCTTGGCTTCCTCCATCGCCCAGGCAACCAAGCCTCCTGATTGCTCCAGCTCTGTGGTTTCCTGCCGCCATCTTGGTTGGATTAATTTGCATATAGTCACTCTGTTTGGCTTGTGGGCATGGCTTAGGGCATAGCGAAGGTACGGTCAATTAGAATCTTTGTCTTTTATTAGTGTAGATTTTTAACAAGATCATATTATATCAAAAATATTGGAATTACAGATATAATTTAGTTTTCTTATTTCACAAGTGAGGAATCAATGGTCCTCAGAATTGAACGGATTTTTATATACTGTGTTAATCTTCCACCTTCCATGCAACATTTTGATACCAGACCCTGCCTGGTATATTTTGTGATTATTAACATACCAATACAGTCCCTTCATGTTTGAAGTCGTTGTCTTCTCTCTAAAATTCGGACCCAGGCAGCTTTCTAGTGCAAATTTCAGCTTTGGTTCATTGTAATGATAAGGGATCAGGGCATAATTTTTCTGGGCAATACTGTTTTGTGCTGCATTTTAAAAGTGGAGATTTCCTTTAGAGAACTCTTTGACATTGTAGGAAGTTAAGTCACCACATTTCATTTCCTCTAGGCCATTTTGTCTTCTTGGTATATTTACTATCATCAGTCTAGTCCATTATTTTTCTAATTAATTATCTATATACTAGAGGCCCAGTGCACGAAATTTCTACACTGGGGGTGGGGTGTTCCTCAGCCCAGCCTGCACCCTCTCCAATCTGGGACAATTTGGGACTTCTGGCTCCCAACCACTCACCTGCTTGATTGCCCCTAACTGCTTCTGCCTGCCAGCCTGATGACCCTCTAACCCAGGGGTGGGCAAACTTTTTGACTCGAGGGCCACAATGGTCCTTAACCTGGACTGGAGGGCCGGAACAAAAGCATGGATGGAGT
>NW_006300371.1:1615986-1623181 GCF_000327345.1 Myotis davidii | reverse complement strand
CTTTTATTGATTTCAGAGAAGAAGAGATAGAAATATCAATGATGAGAGAGAATCATTGATTGGCTGCCTCCTGTATGCTCCACACTGGGGATAAAGCCTGCAACCTGGGCATATGCCCTGACTGGGAATTGAACTGTGACCTCCCGGTTCATAGGTCAACACTCAACCACTAAGCCATGCTGTCTGGGCTAAAGGATGCTTTGTAATAGCAATCTTCTACTGAGAAATGACACTGTACTAGGCCCATCACACACATTGTTCTATTTATTCTTGGTATAATCTAGTTACTCATCCTACAAATAAGGTAGTTGAATTTGAAAATAATTAAATATATCCAGAATTTATGGCTATAAATTCCTGACATAAATTCTATCTAATTTTCTGCTACATCATGCTGTGATTGACCATAATTTTCATGAACCCTTTTTATTTATTTGGTTTTACTAAAGGTAAGCCATCTAGTTTATATGCAATGGTATAAAATGTGATAAGAATGTATTATTCAGGCTGGACAATTTGGCTCAGTGATGGATGTCAGCCTGCGGACTGAAGGGTGCTGGCATTGATTCTGGTCAAGGGCACATGCCCAGGTTGCGGGGTTGATCCTTGGTGGGGGGCATGCAGGATGCAGCCGATCAATTATTCTCTCTTATCGTTGATATTTCTATCTCCCTTTCCCTCTCCCTTCCTTTATAAAGTCAATAAAAATATATTTTAAAAAGATTAAAATAAAAAAGAATGTATTATTCAAAATACACATTTCATAAGCATTACTTGGGTTAAAGGTAAATAGTACCTAAAGTGCAATTGACTTGTTTAATAATCTTTTGTTAGTGGGCAATGTGGTAAATGCCAATGTAATGGAAAGAAAAACTATACTTTTTTTTTCAACTCTTTCCTAAACTATTCAGATCCAAAGCTCAACCTGCAGTACAAAATTTATCCTTTGAGCTGGGGAAAATGGGAACATCTGTAATGGTGTCAATAATAAAAATAAAGAAAACATATTAATAAAATTTTTCTTTGCTTCTCTCTAGAGTGAATCTAAATCCAAGAAATAAATCATATTTTATTTGTCTTTCATCTTCTTTTGCACTGAACACATCCCATTTAGAATGAATTTTCATTATATGTGCTGTCAATATCCTTACTTTTGAAGCAATGTTTTTATTTTTATTTTTACTCTAGCCTTGCAATATGATTTCTGCTTTCTATGCTGTTGATTATTTTCCAATACACTGATCAGCTGTCAAGTATTTGCTCCCTGACTTCTATTTGGTTTGTGCAAAAAGATGTGCCTTGGCAATTCTATGGAATATTCTTGGTTCTCTGTTGCAAAGCAAATTTTTAGTCCTTAGATGTTTCTTTAGTTACTGAAGTATAATTTTCTGACTTGAGGGAAAAAGGTTTAAGAAGGCCTGTCTGAAAGACACAAGATTTTCCATATGCAAAAAAACAACAACACAAAAAACTCTTAGAAAAGCAATGTGTTGATGAATAAAATGCAATGAATCATAAAGTTTGCTTGTTTGAAATGCATGTAGATTTAAAAGGGAAATGTTACTGAAAAAATATTTTTGATAGCTTCACATGAAAATACATTACATATATGTAGCACATTTAATTGACTCGAGTCTTCAAATAAATCTTTATTACCCAAATTAGCCATATTTGTTTGTTGCTTCAGGTATTTTGCAATCTACTCATGAGCTAGAAAAATTTAGTTGTTGCGTTAGTAAGCACAATCTTTGAACTTATGGGCTTTTAAAATTATTTCACAAAAATTATTAAAAAATTGACTTGAAGAAATCAAACTAGTCATTTAACAACAATACTGTATAATTAATTCCTAAAGGACTTTCCAGTCTTTCTTTGTGCAGCACTTAGTCTAAATAATTTTGCTCTTAAGAACTTCTTGTACTGGATTATTTGTTCATTTGGACCATATTTTCTCTACTGAATTTATAGAGAGTTTTTTTTTTTCTTTCAAGACCTTTCCTGGAATAGCCAAGTCCAGTTTCTAGCTCTGTTGTCCATATCAATGTATTTTTATACTGGTAACAATGGTTTCACATTTTCAGTGGGGCAGAAACTGTCCATTTTCTCAGCTCTTTTTCCCAAGCAGTCAGTGAAAATAACACATGATCTCATTCATTTGTGGCATATAAAGAACATTATAAACTGATGAACAAAAATAGATTCAGAGGCAAAGAAACATTGAACAGATTGTCAAACTACAGTGGGAAGGCTAGGGAGGGTTGGGGAGGGAGTGGTAAGAGATCAACTGAAGGACTTGTATGCACGCATATAAGCATAACCAATGGACACAAGACCCTGGGGGTGGGTGGGTGGTGAGGGCATTTGCTGGGGGAGAGGGTGGTAGGGGAGGCCAGGGAAAGGTTAATGGGGGAAAAAAGAGACATATATACTACTATTTGTAATACTTTAAATAATAAAATAAAATTAAAAAAAACACCCCTGACAAGACTGAGAAGTAGGATGCTTTTACTCTTTTAACATAACATTTTTAGTGTTCCATGATCTTATTCTTTTGTGTTGATATTATAAAAGAAGTCAATAAATTATCCAATATAGGCTTGCTATATCATGACTCTCGCCACTCTAAAAAAAATTATCTTTTGGTGTCACATCTTTTCTCAAACTTAGAGAGCCTTGAATATCATACTATATTGGCATGATGGTAGTTTTAGGTATAGATATGTTAAGTCTCCCCATCAGTACATAATAAATCCTTGGAAACACTCCAGTGCTTTAAGAAGTTAAATGGTCTTCAATGACACTGGACCATATTTAGCACTGGGACTAAATTTAAATGGTGTTTCTACATTGAATCAAACAGAATTACACAGTGTGAGGTGGGTGGGGCTCCTGGAGTCTCCAATAGGTTGACACACTACCTCATCATCTGTGTAATTTGTTTGACACCTCTGAGGTCTAATTGTTGAACAATTATTATTTAACAACAAAAATAGATAGTTGTCTCAAAATCACGAGTCTGAAATAGAGCATTTCATGATCTTTCTCAATTCTATAATTCTCTTACAGTCTTCCATGTGGTAGAATCTCAGAGGCCACCAAATGCAGTAGTATATATCCCACAGAGTATAACAAATGTATCAAGTACATTTCAAAGGATTTTGCATTATTTTCTTTCCTATGAAATATAGAAACTTTTAACTTCCAGTCAACTTTCATATTAAAGGTTGGTTGTTAGAGGTTTTCATTGAAGTATAACATGGATTCAAAAAAGTTCACATATTACCAAATACTCTTCAGTGGATTTTCCAAAACTGTGAAAACTGTGTAACCAGTACCCAGATTAAGAACCGCTATCCAGAAGTTCACCTTGTGCCCTTTACAAACACTAACACCCCCACCCCTAAATGGAAATTATTTTTCTGAATCCTAACACCATAAAATAGTTTTGCATCTTTTGTTCTAGATATACATGGTATCATGCATTCTTTTATTTCTAGGTTCTTGTGTTTAACATTATGTTTGTAAGATTCATCCATGTTTCTTAGATGGATAGCTCATTAATTAATTCTCAGTTCTGTACAATATTCTACTAAGCTATTCTATCACAGTTCATTTATCCTTGCTATTGCTAATAGACTTTTGTTAATTTCCAATTTAGGCTATTACTGACAATACTATTGTGAACATATTTTTGTATCTATGTATTTAATTAACTCAGCATTTTTTATTGAAAAGGCCATACCATTTCTATTACATTTACATGAGCATTTTTTAAGCATATATATTTTAGATTTGGATAATCCAAAGCAGATTTTTACCAAATAGTTTTTCTAGGGAGGACATTAAAAAAGTAAGTGTTACAGTGATAATTTGCTCAGGAAAAAATTTTAAAAAATTGGAAGAATATAGAGGTCTAACATCAAATTCTAACTTTTTTCTGTGCATTCAATTGGCACATTACTAGATATAGCTTTATAATATTCCTATGTCTAATCATTTAGATTTATTTATGAAAATTCAATGTATTGAACCATTACCAATATTTGCAGATCATTAGTCCTTTCCAAATAAGTGTAACACTAAATAGTAAGACTAATTTTCCTAAAATTATATTCTTTGTTAATGACTCCACATTGTTACCTATGTGCATTATTATTTCAAATAAAATTTTCTTTTTATTAGCATTTCACTATAGAGAAAGCATGGAGTTTAGATTTAGAATTTACAGGAGATAAAATATTTTCAGAGGCTGTGTCCTTTTCTATAAAAATGAAAACAATAATAATGCATACTCTACAACATTTTTGTGATAATCATATGAGATAATGTTTGTAAAACTTCTCACCAAGTAAGAAATACATACTAAGGAGATAATCTTTTCGAAGGAAGGAGAATATAGGGAAATGACAATTTCATGAGCTTGACAGTTAAATTGATTAAACCCAGAAGCTGCTGTGAATTTTAAGTTTATTGTAGCTTTGGCTACTTGCTCAAAATGCTCATTGCTCTCCCTCTTCCAAAATATCATTAAAAATGCTGAAAATGACACAACTGAAAATACTGACAAAAACTAAAATTGTCAAATTGCCAGAGTCATTAGAATTTGATTAAGAAAAACTAAAAATTTTATTCATGTTTATATCATGAAAGTTGGAAAAGTAGTTGTCCCTCTACTCTCCCTTTGCCCAAGACTCAGAAATCAAGAGTCGGTATCAATAAAAAAAAAAAAAAAACTAGACACTTATTCCTCACCTTCTTGGGTATTGTTGTGTGTGTGTTTTATCACATTGTGTCATTACATTGTGTCACATCACATGCCACTGTATCGCATCACATGCTATCCTGCATGGTATAATACTGTAGTATATTACTTTGAATGAAGTGGACAAAATAATAATCTTGCCTCCACATGTTATTAAACAGTATTTATTTTTGGACTCCCAGAACCTAAAAGAACAAACAGTGGGAAGACAGAGTGGATATAGATATGATGATTTAGCACACATAATTTTTGGAAGTATGATACCCTTAAGCAAATTTCTAGAGTAAGACATTTGTCAATAGTATTTGGAAATCTAATTTTTTTCAAATTACATTAATTCTCAGTGTCAGAAATTAAAGAGGACAAAGTAACAACTGATACCACATAAATACAAGAATTGTAAGCAAACACTATGAACAATTATATGCCAACAAAATGGACAAATTCTTAGAAAAACTACAATCTTGAAAACTGAATCAGGAAGAATAAAACCTGAATAGACCAATAACAACTGATGAAATTGAAGCAGTAATAAAAATTGCCAGAAAATAAAAACTCTGATTTGGGATGTTTTACCAAATATTCAAAGAGCTAACACCTATCCTCCTTAAAGTATACCAAAAATATCCCAAGAGGAAGGAACACTTTTGAGCTCTTTTTATAAGGCGATCATTATACTAATTCTAAAACCAGATAAAGGCACTACAACGAAAGAGAATTACAGGCCAATATCCCTAATGAACATAGATGTAAAATCCTCAACAAAATATTAGCAAATCAAATCCAACAATATATTAGAAAGATCATACACCATGGTTTTATTCCAGGATGTAAGGCTGGTACAATATTCACAAATCAATAAATGTGATATATCACATAAACAAATTGAAAGACAAAAATCACATGATTAGATCAATAGATGCAGAAAACACTTTAAACAAAATTTAGCATCTATTTTTAATGAAACTCTCAGCAATGTGGGAATACAAGGATCATACCTCAAGAAAATAAAGGTCATATATGACAAACCTACAGTGAACATCATATTCAATGGGCAAAAACTAAAACCATTTTCCGTATGAACAGGCACAACACAGGGATGCCTGCTTTCCCCACTCTTATTCAACATAGCACTGAAAGTCCTAGTCACAGTGATCAGAAGATAAAATAAAAGGCATCCTAACGGGGAAGGAAGAAGTAAATGTGTCCTTATTCACAGATGACATTATATTCTACATTGAAAGCCTTAAAGAGTCTACCAAAAAAACAAACAAACAAAAACAAACTACTAGATTTAATGAATGAATTCAACAATGTAGCAAAATAAAAAATAAACACCCAGAAATTGATGGCATTTTTATATACCAATAATGAACTTTTCAGAAAAAAAACAACAAAAAACAAACAATCAAAAGTTCCATTTACCACTGCAACACAAAATAAGTTAAGATATTTAGGTATTTACCTCTTTTACCAAGGAGGTAAAAGACCTGTACTCAGAAAACTACAGGACATTGCAAAAATGGATAGAGGAAGATATAAACAAGTGCAACAATATTCCATGTTCATGGATTGGTAGAATTAACATCAATTCAATGTAATCCCTAGTATAATACCAAGGGCACATTTCACAGATTTAGAACAAATACTCCAAAAATTTATATGGAACCAAAAAAGACCCCAAATAGCTGCAGCAATCTTGAGAAAGAACAAAGTTGGAGGGATCATAAAACCAGATATCAAGTTATACCACAAAGCCACTATAATCTAAACAGCCTGGCATTGGTATAAGAACAGGCATATAGATTGATGGAACAGAACAGAAAATCGGAAATTGACCCAAGCCATTACTCTCAATTAATATTTGACAAATGAAGCAAAAGCATACAATGTAGAGATAGTCTTTTCAATAAAGGGTGCTGGGGAAATTGGGCAGGTACCTGCAAAAAAATGAACCTGGAACATGAACTTGCACCATACACAAGAATAAACTCAAAATGGGTAAAAGACATAAAGGTAAGTCATGAAACCATAAAAATCCTAGAAGAAACCATAGGCAGCATAATCTCAGACAATATATTTGCCAATATATTCTCCTAAGGAAAGGGAAACTAAGGAGAAAATAAGCAAATGGGGCTGTATCAAAATGAAAGCTTCACAGCAAAAGAAACCATCAACAAAATGAAACAGCGCCCACTCTATGGTAGAACATAGTTGCCAATGATACATCTAATAAGGAGTTAATTTCTAAATATATACAAAACTCATACAACTTAACAAAAGGAAAACAACCCAATTAAAAAAAAATGGGCCAAGACTGTGGCCAGCTTGGCACAGCCTTGTGGGGGGTTTGTTAGAGCATTGGTGGTGGATTTGATTCCTGTTCAACGGAATGTACGTCAGTTGTAGGTTCCCCAGGCCAGGTAAGGGGTG
>NW_006300371.1:1613972-1615933 GCF_000327345.1 Myotis davidii | reverse complement strand
TGTCTCTCTCTCTCTCTCTCTCTCTCTCTCTCTCTCTCTCTCTCTTCCCTTCCTTCCATTCTCTCTAGAAATCAATGGAAAAAAGATCCTAGGGTGAGAATTAAAAACATATGGGCAAAGGACTTAAATAGACACTTCTCCAAATGGGACATATAGATGCCTACGAGACATAAAAATACTGAAAGTCACTAATAATCAGATAGATGCAAATTAAAACCATAATGAAGCATTACCTCACACATGTCAGAATGGATACCATCAACAAATCAACAAACAATTGATGGTGAGGATGTGTAAAAAAGGGAACCCTAGTACACTGCTGGCAGGAATGAAGACTGGTGCAGCCACTATGGAAAACAGTATGGATAGTATAGAGTTTCTTCAATAACTTAAAAAATGAACTTCCATTTGACTCAGTGATCTCAATTTTGGGAATATATATTAAGAAATTCAAAACTCCAATCAGAAAAAACTGTGTTACACCTATGTTCATAGCAGCACAATTTATAATAACTAACATCTGGAAACAGCCCAAGTGCCCATCAGTAGATGAGTGGGTAAAAAAGCTGTGATACATTAACACCATGGATTACTATGCAGCTGTAAAAAGAAGGATCTCTTACCATTTGAGACACCATCAAGGGACCTGGAGAGTATCATGCTAAGTGCCATAAGCCAGTGAGAGAAAAAGTATGACATGATCTCACTCATATGTGGAATCTAATGAATAAAATAAAATAAATTGATGAACAAAACAGATCCAGAGAGATGTAAATACCCAACAGACTGACAAATCTCAGAGGGAGGGTGGAATCTCAAGGATTCAAATCTTGTTATGGGCAAGAATACAGAATTAGGACAAAGAATAATGATGAATGTTGTATTGGAGAGGAGAAAGAGCTATAATATGGCAGTTCATGTGCTAGTATCTACCGATTCACAAAAGAGCGATATGTGGCTCAGAGGAGAGGAAGTGAAATGAAAACACATCACTGCATTGGAAGTGGAAACTGACTCTGAGCCACACTCCTCTACTCAAACTCCACTTCTTTGAGTCTTATCTGTATATTTCTCCATCCCTTTGAAATGTAATTTTATCAGAGCCTAGACGCTCTGTCTTCTTTTATGTATACCAACTTAATAAAGGGTATTCCTTTTAGCTGGTCATTTGTCTTCCAGTTCTCAGACCAGATTTCGTTCTCATGCCCAGAATATCTGCAAAGAGCAAGCTTTGACTTCAAAGGGAGGAGTCTCTCAGTAAAGAACAGGCAGTTCACTGAAACTAAGTGTGGTGCATGCTAGTGATCACTTTAAACAAAGGCTTTTTCCAGTTTTCTCTTTTTATATGTTTTTAGAAATTGTATCTCAAATCTTAACAAAGACAACACAAAACGACCACTAAAGACAAAAGCATACATATATGAAATTTTAGATTGCTTAAGGATAACAACCTTCTAAAAATGTCCTATATATATACCTTGTTCAAAATTACCTCATATACCTAAAATTTTTAACTCTCTGAGTCAAATTTGACCCTTAAAATTTTATTTAGAATCCACATATTTCTGTTTATTCATAGTTTGGCATTATTTTATGTTAGCAATAAAAATTAAATGAAAAACAATAAAAATAATCTATGCTAATAAAAGGGTAATATGCTAATTAGACTGAACATCTTCTGGATGACCTTCCAGACATCCTTCTGGACAAAGCCACAGTGGCAGGGCTGAGAGAGAGGTGGTTAGAGGCGATCAGGCAGGCAGTGGAGAACAGTTAAGGGGATCAGGCCAGCAGGCAGGTGAGCGGTTAGGAGCCAGCAGTCCTGAGGGGTCCCGGATTGAGGAGGGTGTAGACCGGGCTGAGGGACCCACTCCCCCTCCTGTGCAAGAACTTCATGCACCAGGCCTCTAGTATAGAATATAGTGAGAACACATATTTATTAAGATAAATGAACATTTTAT
>NW_006300371.1:1609609-1613890 GCF_000327345.1 Myotis davidii | reverse complement strand
GATCCCCAGTCAGAGGAGTATGGGAGGCAACCGGTCAATGTTTCTTTGTTTTTCTCTCTCTTTCGATCTTTCTTTCTCCCTCTCCCTCTCCTTCTCCCTCTCCCTCTCCCTCTCCCTCTCCTGTTCTTTCTCTGTGAAAATCAATGAAAACATATCCTTGGGTGAGGATTTTTTTAAAAAATTTGTATCACATTCTAAAATACTAGACCCAAAATGAAATTCCGATAAAAGATAAAATCAAGTATCTCTAAAATGATATAGAAATAGTTGAAACATAAAATTCTAAGTTATGCATCAATAATCAGCTTTATTATGTGTGTATGAAAACTTCTCATGATCTAGCAATTGTGTTATTTTTCTGAAAATGTATCCACTAAGTTTACCATGTTAGAAAACCAACTCAATGAATACTTTATATGAATAACTCATATAAAATATGGTAAAGCCTCTGAAAATATATTCTGCTGCATATTTGTGCCACTGTTCATTCAAGTCAAAATTATTTTTACAATAAAGACATTGTTTTCATTCAAATTTAAATGTGAAATTTGTCATAATAATTGTAAGAACATCAGGGTTTTAATTTATTATCTTGAGAAATAATATTGGATTTATATATGAATTCTGATTCAGGATTCTTATTTCAAAACACTTTGCTAGCATATTATTTTATGTATGACATTCATTTGTACTACCTTGCCTGTTTTAATTAAATCATCATTGCACTGTGATTTTTTGCTAATTTTGAATGATGGATCCATCATTGTTTGTTCATAAAAGCTGATTGGAAACAAGGCATTCATTATGTTGTGGCTTATAATCTCTTCACTTCATAATCACAAGACAGTTGCTGTAGTTGCATCTTTGTTATCAAGTTTTTGTATAAATATTGTGTTCTCTCATGATTGATTTTCATCAACAGCACAGTCTTTATATTTGCAGTCATCAAATTCTTGTCCTTTGTGCTACATTACAAAATGCTCTCCTAATATGGAGAAAGTCACATTATTTTGAAGAAAACCTATATCTCCATCATTCTTTAATAAATCTTTCATCTACAGATATGCTATTTGGGTAAAATAACAAGTAGAATGCTCTTTCCAAAGTGTATGAATTGTCCATATCTGTTGCCTGGTTGAAATGTAGTTATTTTTAAACCTTAATTCTTTACATCATTGCAAATTCCATTATGGAAAAAAATATTTCTATACACAGTTCATGAGCATTCAAAAGAGGAGAAATGTTAACTTTTAAAATAGATCTTTGATTTGGCTGTCATTCCAGAAAATGTATTGGAGAGGCAGGTGCAAGGAATAAGTGTGCTGTGGTTTTCTTACTTCTGTCTTGCAGTTATAACATTGAAATTGATTATTTTGGAGGAAAATACTCAAACTATGGAGAGTTTGTAAGATATAATAGAGTAATAATTTTCTTTTGCCTTTTAGCCATGTGTATGTATCAAAGATGGGCCTAGGAAATGCATCCAAAGATTTCTGAAATAACTGTCATCACAAGAATTCAGTCTTTGGCAGCATTAAATGGTCTGTATTGTGAGCTACCAGCATGGCCCTTGAGTTTCCACATTCTTAGAGCCAGTTCATTCAACTCCCATTCCATAGAAATTTGAAAGGTATCTGACTCAGACTTGATATCATTTTATTTGGAAAGGGGTTATCTACAGTCAAACTCTACATTGCCAAAGAAATATGAAATAACTTAAAGTTATAAATCACCACAATTATTATACAAAATATTTACAGGATATTAATTTGTGCAAACACCTGTGCTGAACATTGTAGAAAATGTTTCACTGATGATTGTAAATTACTAAGTAACTTAGTCCGATTCATTAGAATAACTATGCATTAAGAGGAATTTTAGGGGGAAACAAAGCAAATAGTGAGACTTCTTTTCTATACTTTAGAAACTGCTAAAAGTATAACTTTTCTCTCTGGCCTAGGCTGTATATAAGTTTATAATCTTTAAATAGTATAAAAGATTACAAACATTAAAAAAGTTTATTATAACTTTTTATAGATGTTAATATGTTGTAATATTTCCTTCTGGTTATTATGTTAAGAAATAAATAAAACTTTACAGATTAAGACCCACTCTTTCATCTTTTGCCTCTCAAGTTCTCCTCACATATAATGATTTATATGTAGTATGTAAGGTTTCAATGTATATTTTGATAATTTTACCAAGTGTATATTTATCTATAAATAGCATAAATATTATATTTTATGTTTCCAGTCTAATTTTGCACATGATTCATTTACACTATGTTAACTTAAATCTATTTCATTCTTTTACATGCTGTACATATCATTCTAATGTATAATTAAACCAGGTTTTGAATAGTCAACTCCCTTTTGAGGAACAGAGAGGTTGTTTTACATTTTTGCTGTTAGAAAACTATTATTGCAATATCACTTACATATTTGGAAGAATTCCTCTATGGAGAGCTAGAGGTGGACTTTTTAAATTTTAAGTTATAAGGATATTAAACTCACTATAAGCACATTTCTTTACTAAAACTCTCTCAAGTTCCTGTTTCCTCATATCATTGTAAAATGTGGCATTATATATTTTTAACCTTTTTCCAATATCATGGGTATGAAATTATATGTAATATTTATTTTGTTGCATTATGCTGACAATTGGTATGGCTAGACATTTCAGTGTGCATTGACCTTTATGCTTCCTTTCCTGTGAATTGTTCTTTTATATTCATTGTTGATTTTTCCATTGGTTATCATTTTTGTATTGATTTGCAAAGGTCCTTAAGAAAAAGGAAATACAAATTTATTGTTTTCCTCCAAGTGGCTTATGTATTGTCCAGATTTTTTTTTCCATACTTAGTATTGCCACCTGTGTCACACAATAACTTCCCACTTATGTATCCTACTCATATTCTTCAATATTGTCTAGAAATTCATATGTTCATTTAAGTCTAGCTTTATGGTAAATCTTATATGAACATGGCATATCTCACAATTTTAAAAAGTCTAATTTTATGGCATTGAGTAAGTTTTAAAATTTTCTCCATATAGTTTTGCATATTTTTGTTAGATTTTTTTTCTCTATAATTGATAGGTTTTTTCTCTATAATTGATAGGTTTTTTCTCTATAATTGATTAGTAGGTATCATCTTTTTTTTTTTTTTTAATATATTTTATTGATTTTTCACAGAGAAGAAGGGAGAGAGATAGAGAGTTAGAAACATCGATGAAAGAGAAACATCGATGAGAGAGAATCAGCTGCCTCCTGCACACCTCCTACTGGGGATGTGCCCACAACCAAGGTACATACCCTTGACCGGAATCGAACCTGAGACCTTTCAGTCCGCAGGTCGACGCTCTATCCACTGAGCCAAACTGGTTAGGGCTCAACTGAGCTATTTTTAACTATATTTTCTAATTGCTGCTTTTGTCTAGGAGCACCACTACTTTGGAACGATAATTTTGTATTCAGAAAACTTAGTCAATATTTTTATTAGATATTTTGTAGAGTCTCTTGGATTTTTCATGTCAGTATCATATAGTCACAAATAAAAGAATTGTATTTTTTTCCAGTCCTCATAGCCAATATATTAGTATTTTTATATGGACTAGAATAGCCAATAAAATGCTGAATTGGAAAGGACAGCAGACTTTCTTGCTTTATGCTTGACTTTAATATCATCTGAATCACCCAATGAAATAATTTACCATTATTGCCTTTCTATCCAAGTGGCAGTGGAGGCAAAGAGAGTGCAGTGATTGGATTGAGGTCACACAGTGAACAATATTGAAGTAAAAACATCTCAGCCCCAGACCCATGTTTATACTATATATCATATAGTAATATATATACAAGAGGCCGGATGCAGGAAGATTCATGCAAGAATAGGCCTTCCTTCCCCTGGCTGCCAGCACCGGTTTCCCTCCAGCACCGGTTTCCCTCCAGCACCCAGGACCTGGGCTACTTTGCTCCGGCTGCTGCCAGGCATCTGGGACTGGGGCTGTTTCGCTCTGGCCTCTGCCGCCACCCACCAGGGGCATGCTCTGAGCTGTGCCGCGCGGCCGCTCAGAGCATGCCCCCACCCCTGGTGTGTGTGTGTGTGTGCCAGCTGGAGCTGGGGGCAGGGCACACAGACCCCTCCTGCCCATCAACACATGCAGCTCCTCCTGAGCAGTCATGATGCACCCTCCTCTAGTCAGTTGTGATGTCTGGCTAATTTGCATATTACCTGTTTATATATATAGACTAGGGGCCCGGTGCACAAAAATTAGTGCACGC
>NW_006300371.1:1598335-1608670 GCF_000327345.1 Myotis davidii | reverse complement strand
AATATATCATCCTTTTTTTTAATTCTAGGCCACCAGCTTTAGCTCTGGCTCCAGCTATGAGACCTCCGCTGCTGAAAGCAGATTTCTTGCCTTTTTTTACCCTTCTCTATTTTAAACAATGTTGCAGTTCTGTTGGCTGAAGCCCCCGGTTTTGTTTAGCTTCTGTATGTGTTACAATGTTGCAGAGTGCAAGCTGAGAGGCCGGCAAGGCTGGCGGGGAATGTTGGATTCCTCAGTCACTGAAGCAAGCAAGCCTCATGTTAGTTTCCAGCTGCCTGGCTGCCGGCCGCCATCTTGGCTGGCAGTTAATTTGCATATCACCCTCATTAGCCAATGGGAAGGGTTGCAGTTGTATGCTAATTACCATGTTTCTCTTTTATTAGATAGGATAGTACATATAGTATATGTGTACTACCTATAGAACATAGCATATGCTTATATTATGCTAAACTGTTTTGTGAAGTGCGATGAGGAATTCTTTTTCTATCATTAGTTTGCTTTAAGTATTTATCATTAGTTATCTAGATCTCTTTTAATTACTTATCTTCTATTCATGAATAGAATCATGTGGGTAGCTCTTTTAAATCTGTTTATGTAATCAATTTATCAATACATTTTTCTAATATTCTAATATTAAAAAATATTAAAACATCTTTTCAATTCTAGTATTGATACACCTTGGCCAAAATTCGTTTTTAGTTTATGTTTAGTATAAATGTGATTAACTGATATTTTGATTAGCATTTTTGAATAAATTAGTTTATAACTTTTCTTTTCATGTAATTTTTGTTTAGTTGTGGCAACATTTGTGCTATTTGGATAAAAAAGTTGTCTTGGAAATAAATCCCTCTTTACTATAATTTTTTTTTTTACCATTTTACTATGTTTAATGCTAGTTTAGTGCTAGTTACATGCACATTGTTTTGCAACCATCACCATCATCTATCTGTACAACTTTTATTTTTTAATGATAAAATACACATAACATTTGCCAGCTTAGCCATTTTTAAGTTTACAGCTCGCTCAGAAGTGTTAAGTACATTCACGTTGTTGTACAACCAATCTCCAAACTCTTTTCATCTGGCAAAATTGAAATTCTACACCCATTAGACAACTTATTTCTCCTTCCTCCCAACCCTTGGCAACCACCATTCTATTTAACTTTCTATGAATTTGCCTATTCTAGGTATCTCATATAAATGGAGTCATACAGTATTTGTCCTTGTGTGTCTGGCTTATTTCACTTAGCATAATGTCCTCAAGGTTCATATAGGTTGGAGCATGTCTCAAAACTTCCTTTTGAATATTGAATAATCTGCTGCATGCACCACATTTTGTTTACCCATTAATCTGACAAGGAACACCTGGGTAATTCCATCTTTTAGCTATTTTTCTCTCTCATTAAACTTTGATTTAATGGGTCTCAAAATTCTGTGACAGATTTTTGGTAAAGTTGTTACCATTAAAAAACACTTATTTAAAAAACTAATAACTTTAAAACTGCCACACACAAACACACACACAAAAAATTGTCCAAAAAAATAAATAAAAGCCTTCTTTCCTTCTTGTTAATGCATTATAATCATTAACCAGTCTTTCACTATTATACTTAAGGGGTCAATCGAGACAAAGCATTTTAAGACTGTTCATCCACCAATGATTAAGACCGGAGTGGCAGGTATCTATATATGACCAAACGACCAAAACGACTGGAACAACAAGTCAACCAGTCGCTATGATGCACACTGACCACCAGGGGGTAAACGCTCAACACAGGAGCTGTCCCCTTGTGGTCAGTGTGCTCTCATTGCCAACCTCCCGGGTCCCTCCCCCCAATTGGTCCTGACCGCCATCCAGGCCTACGGACCCCACCTGTGCACAATGTGTGCACTGGGCCTCTAGCTGGGGATAATATTCATTTAGATCTCTAAGCTTTCTGGGCAGACTTGGTGACTTTGCCAGCTCCAGGTACCTTCTAGTCTATTGCTTTAATAGACATCCATAGGAACTGTCTATCTCATATCATGACCAGCCAAAGGGTGAAGAGGAGGCTAGTCATGGAGGCTCCCAACACACATGGGCTTGCTAGGGACCATATCAACAATGGCAGAATCAACAAATTTCTTTTCTTTTCTCTTTTTAAACATATTTTATTGATTTTTTACAGAGAGGAAGGGAGAGAGATAGTTAGAAACATTGAAGAGAGAGAAACATCGATCAATCCGTAGGCCGACGCTCTATCCACTGAGCCAAACCAGTTTCGGCAAATTTCAAAAACTTAGGTTCATCTTCCCGATTTTTCCCAGAACAATAATCAGTCTTCTCCTTTAACTTAATAAACTTGTAAGTAATATGAGCCGTGTGACAGTTCAACACAGGTGCATATCCAGCACTGATTTGGCCTGGATAGCCAGGATAATCACCTGAGCTGGGAAGCCAGCTGCTTCCATTGGTGGATCATTTTTGCTGTCACCAGCCCTGTTGTCATGATGAACACCTTTGACGGATACATTCTTGATATGAAGCCCACATTGTCTCCAGAAAGAGCTTACTCAAAGCTTCATGGTGCATTTCAACACACTTTACTTCAGCTGTAACGTTGACTGGAGCAAAGGTGACCACCATACCGAGTTTGAGAATACCAGTTTCCACTCAGCCCACAGGGACAGAACTAATGTCACCAATTTTGTAGACATCCTGGAGGGACAGACACATGGGCTTGTCAGTTGGACAAGGTGGTGGCAGGATACAATCCAGAGCTTCAAGCAGTGTGGTTCCACTGACATTGCCATCATCATGGGTGACTTTCAATCCCTTTACCTAGGCATGCTAGCACTTGGACCCAGCTTGTTGTCACTATTCCAACCAGAAATTGGCACAAATGCTATTGTGTCAAGATTGTCATCAATTTTCTTAAAATAGGTGCTGATTTCCTAATGATTTTCCCATCTCTCTTTTGGTTGTAGGGTGGCTCAGTGGAATCCATTTTGTTAATACCAACATTGTTAACACATAGACATTTTTTTTTATCAGATTGGATTTATATTTTCAATGTTTTGTGAAGCCCACCAGCCATGTGAACATGGTGTTTTACTGTAGGAAATTTATTATTATTATTATTGTTAATTCAATGGCTTAGATCAGGGGTCCTCAAACTATGGCCCATGGGCCACATGCAAATACAAATATTGTATTTGTTCCCGTTTTGTTTTTTTACTTCAAAATAAGATATGTGCAGTGTGCATAGGAATTTGTTCATAGTTTTTTTTTTTAAACTATAGTCCGACCCTGCAACGGTCTGAGGGACAGGGACCTGGCCCCCTGTTTAAAAAGTTTGAGGACCCCTAGCTTAGATGGATACAAATCTATTCAGAAATTTTATTTCTAATTAATCCAGTTTTTTGGTAATATATTTCTAAGGTTTTATCCATTTTTCCAAGTAGTCAAATTTATTAATGTAAATTATACGCCACATGTTCTTGGCCAATTACCATGCTTCAGATTTTCTGTATCTTGGCTAGTTTACTCTGTTTAATACAGTAATGTCTAAGAACATTGTCTTAAATTTTCTTATTGTGGTAGCAAGTTGCTAAATTTCTCCTGCTCAAAATCTGCCATTAGGATAGTCTTGCAAGGCTCTGTATAGTCCTGCAACCACATTCCTCTCCAACTTCATCTCTGTCATTAACTCAGCATACACTTTAAACATTAAACTCTTTCCATTTATAAATCATACTGTGCTCTCTCCTGCCTCTAAAACTTTATTTGAGAAGTGTCCACATCACTGTAATCTGGTTAGAGTTCTCCATTTAGTGACCTCCAAGAAGCTCTTGAGGACCTGTTATATACCTAATATTTCTATCATAACATTTTGGAACTAAGTTTTAGTTCCCTTCTCTGTGTGTGTCCTGAAGATAAGGATAAAGTCCATTTTGTTCACTGTTGTACCCTAGGACATGGCCAAATTTGATACAGTAGGAGATTCTCTCTCTATAGGTGTGCGCACACACACACACACACAGAGTGGATTAAATTGAAACACTGAAATCAGTAGATAAACACAGGGTCCCAGAGATATAATTTCTCATTTTTAAAATAACCACATTGTTGTGTTTTATTTTAAAATATATTTTTATTGATTTCAGAGAGGAAGGGAGAGGGAGAAAGAGATAGAAACATAAATGAGAGAGGATCATTGATCTGCTGCTTCCTGCACACCCACCACTGGAGAACGGGGCCGCAACCCGGCATGTGCCCTTTGACTAAAATCAAACCCAGGACCCTTCAGTCCACAGGCTGATGCTGTATCCACTGAGCCAAACCAGCTAGGGCAACTACATTGTTTTTGACAAAATACAAAAAGCTTTTCTTGGAGGTGAAAAAAAATCCCCTTTTTAAAATGTAGGATTTGGATTATAGTGCCGCTTTTATGGCATCAGCAAGAATAATAGCCACCAAATCTAGAAACACATTAAAGAATGGATATTTTACCTCTGAAGCTGTTTTGGTTTTTTTAAATATATTTTATTGATTTTTTACAGAGAGGAAGGGAGAGGGATAGAGAGTTAAAAACATCGATGAGAGAGAAACATCAATCAGCTGCCTCTTGCACACTCCCTACTGGAGATGTGCCGGCAACCAAGGTACATGCCCTTGACCAGAATCGAACCTGGGACCCTTGAGTCCACAGGCTGATGCTCTATCCACTGAGAAAGCCAATTAGGGCTGAAGCTGGGGTTTTGTTTTTTTTTTATAGTTTTAAGATTCTTACCTTTGCTGATCATTAAAAAGAAAAAAAATACTTCTAAAACTAAGAGTATATTTTCTGCATTATCTTGTGGGATTGGAAACTCTTCTCCATTGGTAATATTCTCAACACTAATGTTTTCTTTTATGTACATACTAAAAATTGACAAATGACTCTCTGTATACTGTTTCATCTCCATAAAAGACCCAGCCTTGAAAAAGTTGGGGCCCTAATTATATGATATTGTAACATTAAAAAAAGACAAGAAATCTCATTCCTGACCTCAACAGGCCAACTTATTGTGTATCATCTTGTTATAATTCAGGAACTACTCAGACACTATTTTCTATGTGTCTTATTTTAAGGCATCCTCAGTAATTTACTGCCATAATTTATAATCACATAGAGTCCCATAGGTTAATTACAGAATCTTCTGTGTAAAAATATCTATTTTCCTTTCACTTGTTTCAGTGATGTAGCCTTCATTTCATTTAGCATGCTCTAATTTTGCTAATATGGAAATGGTAAGTAGACGGGCTCAGGGTGACCTCTCCATAATCTTATAAGACTATTTCTCAACCCTTACCTAATTCCTTTCTGAGCTCATGATTAGTTCTCATATCTTTTGTGTTATACTGCAGTTTCAGTGACCTTAATTGTAATACTATGGAAGGAAAAAATAAATCTAACATTTTGTATTACAAAAACCTTCCAAACTTTTGTGTAAAGAACAAAATTCCACTAAATTGAGTGGTGATAAATGTACATACTTGATAATTACTCCATCCAACACACACATACATATATAATCGTTTCTTCCTCTTCAAATTATATTCTTATTGTGTGGAATCTGGCTACAAAAATATCTTTATTATTAGTAGTAAATATATTCCTGCAATAGTTGAAAATAAGTTCTTTAATGGAAATTCCTCTCTAAAAATAACATTCTTTGCTTAATACAGGCACTTCTTGCATAGAATCAGTTTTCATATAATAAATTGTGATAATGTGATGTTTCTTAGACAGTATTGTCTGGATAACGCAAGCCACTTTTCTTTATACTTCAATATAAAACTTGAGATCATTAATGAAAGTTGAAATCAGGAACTAATATCTCTCAAGTGGTTAGAAATAGAGTGTCAGTGAAATGACCTTTTGGAATTTTTGTTATATTATAATAACAGGAAATAATGAATTTTAAATCATTATAGTTTTATCATTAGGAAAAGAGGAGCTATTACTCTTCAAATAAAGCTAGATGTAAATACTTGATTTTTCTGGTGAGACTTAGGTTTTATAACTTTCTTTTTACACTATTAAAAATAAAGACAAATATCTATATTGTTAAAATTTGTCCAAAGTAAAATAATATTCTTACTGTGAGTTTGAATCTAGAACCTCATCACCACCATAATTTATTTGTCATTGAATAAAGAAACAAGAGATTTCTTAGAAAAGCAACTCTCACGTTACCAAAAGTACTAGTTGTACATCTGTTATAAGGCTTAGTCTTTAGAAGTATAGGCTCTGGAATCAGATTACTCAGGTTTAAGTACAAGCTTCACTAGATGCATAGAAGCAAAACAATCTTGGGCAAGTTACCTGATCTCCTTAAGCTTCATATTCACTTGTGAAATAGAAATAATTATAATCTATATCTCACAGAGTTGTTGTGAATATTAAATGACCTAGTATTTTAGCATATTATCTAGCATAAATATACCACAAATCTTAGTTATTACATCTATTACAAAATTAAGAAATTGCCATTTTGAATGTAGTTTCTTCTGTCAAAAGTATTAAATAACCACTTACTTAACCACAGTATTTTAATTAAAATGTCAACAACAAATTCAGATAAATTTGAAATAAGCACTTTGTAATTATTTTAGCTGTTGTTTCTTTTCTATCTTTCTCTGTTTGCACTTGTTTCTATGTAATAAGTGGATCTGCTATGACTCCCAGTCTTTTTGGAGGGTCTCTTGTGCAGAACAATGACAGATGATGTTTGTGACTGGCCCTGAATACTCTGGAGCTATCAGCAATCCACAGCTTGGGGCTCCCTTGCTGGAGCGGGGTGCATTTGGAAGGGATGCACACTAAGGTCTGCTTTTCCTGCCCCAGGTCCAGAAGCAGATCAGGCAAAGACTCAAAGGACTCATAGATCCACCTCTGCCTGCAGGCTGATTAATATTCTGTCTCTTAATGAGCCTCAGCTGTAGACCTCAGAAAGGTGTAAACTCCACAGGGTGGGGCAAGAGGTTTTTCAATAGGGTGGGGCAATTGACCTCTCCCCCCCCCTCTCCCCACCACCAAAGGCAAAAGCTATCTGGGTGGTTAAGATCTGCTTGAGAAAGACGTCCTCTTCAGCATGGGGGAATGACTCAGCACAGGAAACTGGGGCGGCTTGCCCTCTGAATTATATCCCCAGAGCCCACAACCCTGCATTCTCCTCACATAGCTCCAGCCCACTCTGTCCTTTCTCTGCGGGAGCTCAGGTGAGTGGTTGCACACAAAAGTTTGTCCATTGTCCCTTTAAAAGAGTGCCTGCATTTCTAGCCACTCGCCCTGGCAGACAGACACCCTGTTGCTTTTTCACAGCCAGATGTTATGCTGCCACCTTTCTCAGTTCTGGTGCTCTGGGCTGGGGCTCCCAGCTTGGGTTTTAGACCCCAGACTTGTCAGGGTGGAACCCCCCATCGCCCATAGCTGGGCTCTAGAACTTCAGCTGTTGTCTGCGGGAGCTTGGCCATTTCTTTCACGCCTCCACCCTTCCTACCAATCTCTATGTGATCTCTAATTTGTCTTTGGTTATCAGGGTTCTCTCAACTAGTCTTCAATTGATTTTTCAGAAAGTTTTTCTGTATTTTAGTTTTAATTCCAGTTTGGTCCTGGGAGAGTGCCAGTATAGCTTTCACTTAATCTTCTGCCATCTTGGAATCTCTTATCTTTCTCAATTTATTTAAAAAACAAAAACAAAAACAAAAACAAAACAACCACCAAAACTAATTAGGTGCTTAAAGGTCTCCACTGATGCTATGTGAAATGTGGTGTTAATAGAGAGGAGGAAATGCATTGCTATTAAAAATCTAGTTGTTTGAAGCTTTCTGGTAAGAGCAGGGCAGGTGTCCAAAACAAGTCAAAAATCATCTGGAGAGAGCAGGGAAAGGAGACTGGCTTGGCTTTTACTGTGGTTAGTGGGTGGGGCTAGGTGAGGGCTTCCACATGTGTTACTGAACTTCCCACCAGGTTCTAAAGGAGGCAGCACTAGGCTTTCTTCTCAGCTTTCCAAAATGAGGAAGAAAGGCAAAAGGGTAGCAGTAAGGCTTCAGACCCTCAGCTGTGAACTATAAAAAACGGAGTCAGTCCATTATATCAGGAATTGTACATTCTTTTACAGGAGAAAATAAAAATCTAATGAATAAAATTTTCTCCATTATATTTTTATGTCATATTTTTTAAACACATGACTTCCTTTACTATATTAAAATCAATATTGCCTGTATTAAAATCTAATCTATTTTTTAAACTTAGAACAAAGTTATAGATGTGGCTAATTTAAGTGTGATATGTCAGGATTTATGAGATTCTATGAGGTGTGTCATATTCTGCAAATGATCTGCCTTTTAAACAAGATTGAGAATCACTGAAGCAGGTAAACTGTTAAGCACATTCCTGTTAATTTATTTATTCAGTCATTTGTTAAAATTAAAAATAAAGCAAAAGTTGAGGGAAAGCTAAGACGCAAATGGAGCTCAGTCCAAATAAGAGTTGTAGTTTTAGGTAGGGATACATGGAACAGACTGACAGCTGTAGGAAGGGAGAGTGAGGGGGGGATGAAAGAAAGTGAAGGGACTCGCCAAAGAACATAGATGCATAACCCATAGACACAGACAACAGTGAGGTGATGGCCTGAGGGAAGGGGGTGGTGGGGACTGGGTGAAGGTGGGCAAAAAGTGGGGGGGATAGGGACATCTGTAATAGTGTCAACAATAAAAATAAAGTTAAAATAAATACGTGTTTAAAAGAAGAATTATTTTGATCTTTTTTCCTGAAATAATAAGCCTGGCAGCCAGTGTGGGTGGGCTGAAAAAGGAAGGATAGAGAAATATCTTTCTGTATTGAAACATGAAAAGAATCTGAACCAAGGTACAGCACACATGCCTATATATTATGTAGACTAAGTAGAGAATGCCAAACATACACCCTATTCTGCCACAGTAAGGCACAGGCCTCACATAGAGTCAGAAGCTGGCACATATCAGCAGTCTTAGGACTTATACTGATTATAAGGAGATTACTAGAACATATTGACACTGTGGAGGTAGCCAGCCTAACAGAGCAGAGTGCAATAAAACCTGAAGGACTTGGGTTTGTGATTTAACAGACATTTATGAATGAGTTCATAAGAAAATAAGGCAACAAAGGTTACCTAGCCTTATGTACATTGTCATAATATAGTTTCTCTAAGAGTTATAAAAGTTGGGTATAATTCTATTTTGATACTTGGGAAGATTATATCTCCCAAGATCCAATTTTTACTTTTTTAAAAAAGAGTTCTAGTAAGGCTAAAACAAATCTATATAGAAATAGTTCATGAATAAAGACTAGAGTCAAGCAAAAAATGAATTATTGTGTAGTCATGCCTGAAATAATTCTTTTTCTCTTTGCCAGTGTTTTGATTTAAGTGATCTGTTTATTCTAAAAACAGTGCAACATTATAATATCTATTTTTAATCCAAGAACTGCTAAGGAATAAAATCTCTGTGCATAACCTACTAGTCTCCATTTTAACTTGTAATCCTTGGTTACAAGATCTTGGAATCAAGGTCTTGATATGAAGGAAGGCTTCATATCTTTGAGGAAGGGTTGTTGGAGGATGGAAAAGAAAAAAGGAACACAATATGGAATCATCCAGAAGGGAATTTTGATGATAGGATACACATGGGCACCAGGGAAGAATAAGGTACTGTAGACACATAAAGAAAGCTACCCTCAATATCATTGAATATTTTTTTATATATATTTTATTGATTTTTTTTTTTTTACAGAGAGGAAGGGAGAGGGATAGAGTTAGAAACATCGATGAGAGAGAAACATTGATCAGCTGCCTCCTGCACACCCCCTACTGGGGATGTGCCCACAACCAAGGTACATGCCCTTGTCGGGAATCGAACCTAGGACCCTTGAGTCATCAGGTCGATGCTCTATCCACTGAGCCAAACCGGTTAGGGCAAGTCCTCCTCACCTCAGGGTACCCCGGCTCCCCAGAGGAGCACGGGCAGGCCAGGCAGGAGCTGGTGTAAACCCAGCATCCACCAGGTGCCAGGCCCGCCCTGGAATATATATATATAAAATGAGTATATTTGGGAGACATTGGTTAATAAAATTACATAGGTTTAAGGGGCATAATTCTATAATACATGATTTGTACACTGTATTGTGTTCACCACCCCAAGCCAAGTCTCCTTCCATCACCATTTATTCTCCCCTTTACCTTCTACTCCTCCCAACCTCTTTCCTCTGATAACCATACTGCTGTCTGTGTCTGAGTTGTTTGTTTTGTTTTTTGGTTTTTTTCTTAATCC
>NW_006300371.1:1592274-1598288 GCF_000327345.1 Myotis davidii | reverse complement strand
TTAGAAACATCGATGAGAGAGAAACATCGATCAGCTGCCTCCTGCACACCCCCTACTGGGGATGTGCCCACAACCAAGGTACATGCCCTTGTCGGGAATCGAACCTAGGACCATTGAGTCAGCAGGTCGATGCTCTATCCACTGAGCCAAACCGGTTAGGGCAAGATCATTGAATATTGATATTTAATAAATATCATGAATAAAAGAAGAGAGTAAAAAAGGAGATCCAATATAAGCAGCAATGAACCCAAAAGCAAGGCTTAATTTCTGTAATATATCTTGGCCTATGTGAAAAGAGTTTGAATAAGATTCTGTCCACATTCTGAAGCCAATATTTGTATTTTTGCTTAGATTACTATTGCTGCCTATTTTGAGAATCCCAAGCCAAGTCTCCTTCCATCACCATTTATTCTCCCCTTTACCTTCTACTCCTCCCAACCTCTTTCCTCTGATAACCATACTGCTGTCTGTGTCTGAGTTGTTTGTTGTTGTTTTTTGTTTTTTTCTTAATCCCTTCACTTTTTTCACTCCTGCTCCCCTATCAGCTATCAGTTTGTTCTTTATCTATGAATCTGTTTCTATTTTGTTTGTTACTTTATTTTGTTCATTAGAGTCCACATTATGAATGAAATCACATGGTACTTGCCTTTCTCTGACTGGCTTATTTCACTTAGCATAATACCATCCAAGTCTATCCATGCTATTTCCCAAGGGTAAAATTTTCTTCTTTTTACATCCAAATAGTATTCTCTGTTTATACTTCTTATGTATATTTGTGCTGTCATGTTCTAATGCTTCAGATATATCTAACATCTTGGAACCAATAATAAGATTTTGAGCCCAAAGACAGGAATAATATGTAACAACTACACCATCTGCTTACCTTTGATATGATATTTATTTCATGTTACACTCTGAATTGCATTTAAATTTCTGAATTGCTTCTCTGAAGTGCTGAATAGGTTGGTAGATGATTAATGACATAGAAATATATAGGTTTCACTATAAAGAAAATAGGGCTTAACATAAAAAAACATTATTTATTTTAGAAAAATAAAATATGCAGAATTGAGGGGAAAGAAGAAACCCAGACAAAACACAAAAGAGAGAGAGCAAATAACAAGGTACAGTACTTTGGTACTAAAATTTATTAGATGGAGAAAACCAACAGTGCCAAGTCAAAATGTCTTGTAGAATTTTTCTGAGCTCTGGCATGAAGATATTATAGGAAGAATTAAAAGCCACTGTGGGTAAGGCTGGGGAAGGGGGAAGAGAGAGAAGTTCCTAACACAAAGGTCAAGTGATTTAGTTAAAGAATGATTTATAAGAAGATAGCATTTGTAAAAGATTTTTTTAACGCCTAGAATAGCCTAAAGTAAATGAGAAATGGCAGTTTAGTGTTCTGTTTATAAACCAGTCATATTATATTTTTCCATAAAGATTCAGCAATTTTTAAAATGCACATGTCCCTTGAACCAGTAATTTCATTTAAAAGAATTTTTCCTAGAGAAATTATAATAAATAGGAAAAAAGATGTATCTACCAGAATGATCACCATAGGACTATTTATAATAGTTCTGAATTGAATAGAACATAAAGGCTGAATGATAAGTGATTGGTTCAATAAATTATGATACATAATTATGCATAATTATGCCACATAATTTATTGGCACATTTATAAAATGTAGGAGATGCAGCCAACGCAGTAGTTTAAAAGATACATTAACTACAAAATTATATACAGTACAAAGTTACATTAGCAAAGAAGACAGGCCTCAATTCAAAGATCTTATCTTTCAGTTTAAAAAAATCCATAAAAAATTTAAAGCAAATTCCACCTAAACAAGTAAGAAGAAAGAAAATACTTTTAAAAAATCACTGCTGAAATCAGTGACATAGAAAAAAATCTATACCAAATATATAAATAAATAACCTGATACTGTATTTAGAAAACCCTAACAACTCAAAATAAACCACAACCCTACTAAAATTGATAAATAAATTCAGTAAAGGAGCAGGACACTCCTGTCGCTTCTTCTACGCCCTTTATTGTTTCACTGTCCTAAATATGTTTTTGCCGTGGCCAATAAATTATTATTTTGCTACACTTTATCTCTTGATTGAAATTTTTCCTTCAAGAACATAAGAAATGAGGTCTCATCATCTCCCTGGTACGGTAAGAACCAAGAGAGGAGGGAGCCAGCCAGACAAGATTTCCCTGAAGATGAAATACTTTAGCTTCCTGATTTGGAGGATCAGAAAGATGGGAACCCAGTATGAACAAGGTACAGAATCACAAATAAGCTTGATGTAGAGAGACAGAGAAAGGCCATGGAGAGAGATGAAGTTAGAGGCAAAAGTAGGCCAGTTAAGAAAAGCTTTTGTATTTGGACTAAGAAGCTCAATCTCTAACCATCTGGCTATAAGGAACTATTTATGGATTTTAAGAGGAAGAGAATGATATTATCAATTTTTTTTTTTTTTAGAAAAATCACTTTGGAAGCAGTGTGGGAAGCAGTGTGGAAAACAGTTAAGTGGAAAATAAGGCTAGACACAATATGGTCAGGTAAAGATCATTGCTGTATTTGAACAAGAAATGATTGTGAGCTTCAACCAAGATGAGAGCATAGAGAGCTTGGATTCCAACAACACTTGGAATTCAGTGAAATGCTTATGTGCCATGTCAGAAACTTAACTTCATTTCTAGTAAAAGAAATATCAGTTACCACTTATTGAATACTTCTTTATGCTACTTATTGGGCTAAGCACCTCACATATATTATGGTATGTAATCCTCACCACAAACTCATGTTAATACTTATACTTGCACTACTTATGAGGAAAGTGAGGCTTAGAGAGCTTGTATAAGTTACCCAGGAACACTTTGTGATGCAGTTGAGTTTCAACAAGTCAATGTTCTTCATGACTACATAATGGTAGGACACTGTATTTTAAAGGTGTTCCTGAAAAGACAAAATGCAGCTATGTCCCTAACTTACCCCATGGATAGCCTCCAAAGGGCTGTGAGCAAAACTAATCCTAAGAAAAAGCCCCCTGTCTTAAGAAACTATAGGGAAATAAAGTGAGTAGTAATCATAAAATGCATCTAATATCTGAGTCTCAGTCATTAGGATGCAATCACTTTTCTCCAAGTCCTCTCAATTATCCCTATTATCTACCAGATAGTCTCAAATATAATTATTTCTCCTGACTTATTTCACATCTAAGTTCCACCTTTTTATATTTCCTATCTTGAATTGTAGACTTGTGGAAAGTAATGACTCAGCAATTCAGTTCTTTTACAAGAGAATTGACCTAGGTCTGTTTCTATGGCTGTATGATTATAGGTAAGTCATTGAATCTCTCTAAGCATCAGTGTTTTCATAATTTAGTGGAAATAATACATCCAAGCTATCTACTTCAGGAGACTCTACATATCAAACTGTATGAAAATACATTGAAAATTACGAAGCACTATCCTATCTAATAAAAGAGAAACATGGTAATTAGCCATACATCTGCTACCTTTCCCATTGGCTAATCAGGGCGATATGCAAATTAATTGCCAGGCAAGATGGCGGCCAGCAGCCAGGCAGCTTGAAGCTAACATGAGGCTTGCTTGCTTCAGTGACGGAGGAAACCAACATTCCCTGCCTGCCTTGCCAGCCTCTGAGCTGGCAGTTTGAAACATGGTTACAAATATAGAAGCTAAACAAAACCCCAGAAACCTACTTTCAGCCATCCGGGTTCTCAGAGCTAAAGTTGATACAGTGTTTCGATTGTAGAACCCAAACAAACCAAATACCTGCTTTCAGCAGCAGAGGCCTCAGAGCTGGAGCCAGAGCTAAAGCTGGCCCAGAATAAAAAAGAAAAGAAAAAGAAAAAAAGGAGCAGTTGGGAGCTTCAGTCACCCGCCAGCCTGAAAACAGCACTCAGCCCCTCACCCAGGCTGGCCAGGCACCCCAGTAGGGACCCCCACCCTGAAGAGTGTGTGACCAGCTGCAAACAGCCATCATCCCATCACCCAGGCTGGCCAGGCACCACAGTGGGGACCCCCACCCTGATCCAGGACATCTTTCAGGGCAAACCAGATGACCCCACTGATGCACCAGGCCTCTATCCTATAGAGTAAAAGGGTAATATGCCTCCCAGCACCTGGATCAGCGTGACAGGGGGCAGTGCCCAAACCCCCTGATCGCTCTGCGACTCTGTGTGACAGGAGGCAGGGCCACAACCTCCCTATTGGCCCTGCTCCATTCCTGAAAGGGGAAGGTGCCCCAACACCCTCGTCAGCCCTGCTCTGTGCCTGATAGGGGAGAGCTCCTGAAACCCCTGATCGCACTGTGGCTCTGTGTGTGACAGGGTGGGGCTCCCCAAACCCCTGATCGGCCCTCCTCTGTGTGTGACAGGGTGTGGCACCCCAACCACCTCCCCAACCATGATATTATGAGTGTGGACATTTGTTTTATTTATCATGTGTTCAAACATGGATAAAAAATCCTGCTCTACCACTGGCTGATATGACTCAGTTGTTTGAAGCATGCTCTGGGTGATGGGGTAGAGCTATAAACTGCCCATCGGACCTGCCCTGAGTGTGAGAGTGGCGGCGCTCCAACCCCCTGATCGGCCCTCCTCTGTGGGTGATAGAGGGTGGCGCCCCAAACCCCCCCATGGGCCATGATCTGTGTGTGATGGGGTAGAGCCAAAACCTCCCCATCGGTCCCTGCCCTGAGTGTGACAGTGGCAGCGCCCCAACCCCAGGATTGGCCCTGCTCTGTGTGTAAAAGGGGGCAGTACCCCAACTCCCCTATCGGCCCTACTCTGAGAGTGACAGGGGGGAGCGCCCCAACCCCCTGATCGGCCCTGCTCTGTGCATGACAGGGGAGAGCTGCCCAACCCCCTGATGGGCCCTGCTCTGTGGGTGACAGGGGGCAGCGCCGCAACCTCCCTATTGACCCTGCCTTCAGTATGACAGGGGGCAGTGCTAAAACCCCCCAATAAGCCTGAACCTGAGCACAACTGAGGGTGGCATGGCAACTTCCCGATCCACCATGCTCAGGGCATGACAGCGGTTGGCTCCCAAACACTCCAATTGGCCCTGCTCTGACCCGACCAGGGGCTGCACCTAGGGACTTGGCCTACCCTATGCCATCTGGGAGCAGGCAAAGCCAGCAGGTCATTATCTCCCCAGGAGTCCCAGACTGCAAGAGAGAACAGGCCGGAGTGAGGGTCCCTCCTCCCCAGGAGAGCACAAATTTTTATACACTAGGCCTCTAGTAGAATGATAACAAAGCACACTACATTTTTGTAAATGTATGTGTATATATATACACACACACACACACAGTGAGGGGCCAGATTATTATGACCACCTGACATTTGTAGGCAAATTACCGTACACTGCATAATATGGGACATGGAAGCCGAAGGACGGTTCGAACACTATTGCAAAAGCACACAAGTTTTATTATATGTGTTTAATTAAATGTTACAATTTGCTACACTACACTTTGAGCAGTATTGAAAATGATATGGGTGTGGACATTCGTTTTATTTATCATGTGTTCAAACATGGATAAAAAATCCTACTCTACCCCTGGCTGATATGGCTCAGGTGGTTGGAGCATCATCCTGTGCCCCAAAGGACCGCAGGGTCAACTCATGCCTCACATGCTGACAATGGAGCCCCACTGAGCCTGGAACCCAGGTAACCAGGCAGCCACATTCTGTCCCTGCCCCTCCCATCTCACTCGGATAGAGACATTGCAGCAGACACCATGTTTTCGTGTTGTCTCCCCTTCTCCCGAGGCCGATGCCTCAAGAGAGGCAGCGATGAGAGTGTGTCTAGTCGTGGTCGCCGCCGGGTCCGCACTCAGAGGAGAGGACGCCTGTGGCCCTTTTCCCGTCGGGAACCAGAGGTAACACAGGGAGGTTTGGTTTGGGCCAGGCCACCCCTCTGATCCCAACTGAGCAGCTCTATGTCCCCTCCCCGTGTGTTTGGGGGCTGGGCGG
>NW_006300371.1:1588786-1590505 GCF_000327345.1 Myotis davidii | reverse complement strand
CCATCTGTCCTCAGTATAATCCCTTTTAAATAATAAAAGTATTGTTTTTTATGTGAACCGGTGTCATTCCTGATCATGAAATACATTCACGATGCCGATCAAGCATCACCACTCTCCTTGTAGAGGCAGTGCCCATACCAGCACACCGCAGAGATGCCCTATGTCCCCAAAGTGGAGCTATACACTGTGAACTCTGGGGAGAGAGCACTGCTACCAGTAGACTGACGGGCTTCTTGTCTACTGGGGCCCAGTCCTGGGGACAAAGTGCGGCAGCAGACGGGTTAGCAGATTTACTAGGGAGCATGTCAAGAGAGAAAGAAAAAAAATAGCATATATATATAATCTCAGAAAATCTTGAAACTCCAATCAGAGAGGAATATATAAGGTTTCCTTTCTAATGGCTAAGGTAACATATACCCCTTGTAAAACATTTGGAAACTGTTTCGAAGCTTAAAGAATGATTTTTTTTACACTTCATAGTCATTTCAGAATCACTCTTGAGTATGTACCTTTTAAACGATTTTTTTTTTGAGAGAGAGAGACAGACAGACAGATGGAGAGAGACAGAGGGAGACAGAGAGAGAGGGAGATAGGGAAATATCAATGTGAACGCGAGTCATCACTTGGCTGCCTCCTGCACACCCCCTACTGGGGATTGAGCCTGCATCCCAGACATGTGCCCTGATGAGGAATCAAACCGGCAAACTTTAGGTTCATGGACGATGCCCAATCAACTGAGCATACTGGCCATGTCCTTATATGTATTGTTGCATAGTTTTTAATGAATTTATATCTCATATCTCTTGATATAATTATCAAAAGCAATAAGTACGCAACTAAAATGTTACTAAGTCACAGACATGATTTACACATTTGAAAACTAAATTTTGTTTTTTCCATCCTTTTGCAAACATTCATAATGTTAATAATACACGCATCCTATGTAAGAAAAGCCCAGCGACCGAAATGGCGAAGGTACCAGAAGGACCAGAGACCAGAACAAGCGCTGCTCCTTGCCCCGGCCCACCCCGCATCCCAGTGGGATGTCCCCCAACCTGGTCAGGGGTGGATACGTCAGAAAACTGCCTCTGGCCCCTCCAGCAGGGACTCCCACACCGATCCGGGGCCCACATCAGGGCAGGCCAGCCAGGCCCACCCGTGTACGGGGCCTCTATCATCATGGATAATCAAAGGCTAACACTCAAATTGACCCTAACAATGGAACGACCAGAATGACTGCTCAACCAGTCACTATGGCAGTGGGGACGAACCTTTTGAGCTCCCCGTGGTGAAATTTTGAAATATCCTAACTTAAACTGGTGCCGTGTCACATAGAGAAATATTCAAAAAAAAATTGTTTTTGGTTTTTGCAACCATGGTGAAAGACAAAGACCTATATTTTTGATATTCATTTTATATGTTTAAATGCCATGTAACAAGAAACAATCCAACCAAAAAATGAGTTCCCGTGTCACGATTGACACGCTTTTCATAGGTTTGCCATCACTCGTTTAGACAGTCGAAAGAAATCTGCTGGCTATTTATCTCATTAGTAAAAGTATGGATGCCCCAATGTAACTATTGCAGAAACACACACGTTTATATTATATGTGTTTAATTAAATGTTATCATTTGTTATACTACACTTTGAGCAGTATTGACAATGATGTTATGGGTGTGGTTATCTGTTTTATGTATCATGTGTTCAACCATGGATAA
>NW_006300371.1:1573964-1587967 GCF_000327345.1 Myotis davidii | reverse complement strand
GGGGTGGGATGGGTTGGGAGGTCCACGTGAGCTTATGGGGACGGATTGTTGCCAGACACACAGGGGGCACCCCAGAGCCTGGCCAGGAGCGGAGACTGGCCTCAGACCACCCAGCTGCTGGACTTTGGGCGGGGAGGACGTCCAGCGGTGGATCCTGGGCTCTAGCTGTGTGCTGTGTCTGGGGGGCACAAGGGGATCCTGGCATGGGGGTGACTTTTTCTCCTCTCACCTAAGCCCGGGGCTTAGGTGAGGCTCCTGGTGGAACACCGAGAGTCCAACCTGAGGAGCCAGAGGCCGAGCAGGAGGCGTGTGAACCTTCAGAGCCCTTGTCAGCTCCAGCCACCTCACCGTCTGCAGCGGCAGAGCCAGGGCCGGCCGCGGACAGCACTGACGCACCCGCAGCACAGGGAGAACCCTCCCTGCAACCCGTGCAGGGTCCTGCTTCAGAAGAGGAGCTGCCTGTGAAGGGACCAACTCCAGGGGCTTCTGGGGCAACGGCCCGGGCTGTTGTCCCAAGGGAAAAAAGCATTTCCCCCGCACTCCTTGATATCTCCGTTTTCTTTGCTGTTCTTATTTTGTTTGTATGTTCTCCATGGCGTACTTTCTTTTTTGATCTTTTTCTGAAATTAGGCTTTGGGCCGAGTTTGGATTTCATTCTTTTCCTTTGTCTGGTGGTGGGCTTAATGATTGTTTGGTATAATCGCTTTTAAATAATAAAATTATTGTTTTTCATTTGAACCGGTGTCATTCCTGATCATGAAATACATCCACGATGCTGATCAAGCATCCCCACTCTCCTTGTAGAGGCAGTGCCCATACCAGCGCATCTCAGAGATGCCCCAGGTCCCCAAAGTGGAGCTATACACTGTGAGCTCTGTGTAGAGAGCACTGTTACCATTACACTGACAGGCTTCTTGTCTAGTGGGCACCAGTCCTGGGGACAAAGTGAGGCAGCAGCAGAGGGATTAGCAGATTTACTAGGGAGCATGTCAAGAAAGAAAAAAAAAAAATAGCATAGGTATATAATCTCAGAAAAAATCTTGAAACTCCATTCAGAGAGGAATATATAATGTTTCATTTCTAATGTCTAAGGTAATATATACCCATTGTAAAACATTTGGAAATTATTTAGAAGCTTAAAGAATGATATTTTTTTTATAATCCATAGTCAATTCATGATCACTGTTGATTAGACATTTTCATATGTGCCTTTTAAAAATTTTTTTTTTGAGAGAGAGAGAGATAGAAAGATGATCACTGTTGATTAGACATTTTCATATGTGGCTTTTTAAAATTTTTTTTTTTTTTGAGAGAGAGAGATAGAAAGAGAGTGGAGATAGGGAAATATCAAGGTGAAAGCCAGTCATCAATTTGCTGCCTCCTGCACACCCGCTACTGGGGATTGACCCTGCATCCCAGACATGTTCCATGATGAGTAGTCAAACTGGCAAACTTTAGTTTCATGGATGATGCTCAATCAACTGAGCATACTCGCCAGGTCCTTATAAGTATTTTTGCATAGTTTTTAATTTATTTATATCTTATACCTCTTGATATAATTATCAAAATAAGCATTCAATGGAAACATTACTAAGTCACAGACATGATTTACATATTTCAAAGCATAATTTTATTTTTTCCTTCCTTTTGCATAGATTCATAATGTTAATAATACTCTCATCCTATCTAATAAAAGAGAAACATGTTAATTAGTGTATGACCGCTACACTTCTCATTGGCTAATCAGGGTGATATGCAAATTAACTGCCAGCCAAGATGTCAGCCTGCAGCCAGGCAGCTTGAAAGTAACATGAGGCTTGCTTGCTTTAGTAACAGAGGAAACCAACTTTCCCTGCCTTAGTTGCCGGGCTCTGAGCCTGCTGTTTGAAACATTGTAACAAATATAGAAGCTAAACAAAACCCCAGTAACCTGCTTTCAAGAAGCCTGAGATCTCAGAGCTGGAGTTATACGTTGTTTCGATTATAGAACACAAACAAACCAGATACCTGCTTTCAGCAGCAGAGGCCTAAGAGTTGGAGCGTCAGACTAAAGCTGGCCCTGTATAAAAAAAAAATGGAGCAGTTGGGAGCTTCCGTCACCTGCCTGTCTGAAAACAGCCCTCATCCCCTCACCCAGGCTGGCCAGACACCGCAGTGGGGACCCCCACCCTGATCCAGGATACCCTTCAGGGCATACCAGCCATACCCCGCCAGTGCACCAGGCCTCTATCCTATACAGTAAAAGGGTAATATGCCTCCCAGCACCGGGATCAGCATGACAGGGGCAGCGCCCAAACCCCCTGATCGCCTCGCGACTCTGTGTGTGACAGGGGGTGGGGCCACAACCTGCCTATTGGCCCTGCTCTGTTTGTGACTGGGGAAGGCGCCCCAACCCCCTGATCAGCCCTGCTCTATTCCTCTTTGGAGGAGCTCCCCAACCCCCTGATCGCCCTTCGGCTCTGTGTGTGACAGGGTGTGGCGCCTCAACCCCCTGATTCGCCCTACTCTTTGTGTGACAGGGTGTGGTGCACCAACCCCTCCCCCAACGGGCCCTGCTCTGTGTGATGGTGTAGAGCCATAACCTCCCCATCGGCCCTGCCCTGAGTGTGACAATGGCTGTGCCCCAAACCCATGATAGGTCCTTCTCTGTGGGTGATAGAGGGCAATGCCCCAACCGCCCCCTATGGGCTCTGCTCTGCGTGTGACAGGATAGAGCCATAACCTCCCTATAGGCCCTGCCCTGAGTGTGACAGGGTGCCACACCCCAACCCCCTGATCTGCCCTGCTCTTTGTGTGACAGAGGGCAGAGCCCCAACTCCCCTATCGGCCCTACTCTGTGAGTGACAGGGCGGAGCTCCCCAACCCCCTTATGGGCCCTGCTCTGTGCGTGACAGGGCAAACGCAGGGGACCTCAAGGACCCTGGCAGCTCTTGCATCTGCTCTTAATTTGTGGATTTCCTGTGCCATACAGATAACTAAATACCTTTTAGTATCACCTTTGCATCCAACACTTAAAAGTACCATGAATTTTATTCGTTTTCTCATTCCACCTTCACCATAACTTCCCTTCCTTTTATACCAGTCTTCCATACACTTCACAGAAAGTAGACTCTTCCACCACCATCACTGTATCTACACTGAGTGACCAGATTATTATGACCACCTGACGTTCCTAGGCAAATTAGCTATACACTGCATCGTATGAGATATGGAAGCCGAAGGCCTGTTTGAACACCTTTGCTGTCTGCAGTTACCAAAATAAAACCTCTCCAATTCGCACAGGAACACAGGGATTGGACAGTTGAGCATTGGAAAAAAGTCATGTGCTCCAATGAATCACATTTCCAGTTGCATCATGCAGATGACAGAGTGAGAATTTGGCAGTTACAGCATGAAAGTATGCACCCAACATGCATCAGTATAACCCTTCAAGCTGGTGGGGGCAGTGTTATGGTTTGGTGCATGTTTTCCTGGCATGATTTGGGCCCTTTAAGTCATGTGGAACAACGTCTGAATAGTACAACATACCTAAGTATCATTGCTTTCCTTGCAAAGACTCTGATAGATTGCCTACATTTTACAAGACAAAGAAAATACTGTTTTCTTTTATCTACTAAATTGCATAGTTTCCATCTTTCAAAGTATTGTTCAAAATCCAACCTGTCTTCTAAGTTAAGATTCTTGCATGAAAATGAATTTGATATATTTCCCCATAAAGCACAAACACTGGTATATTGATCTCTATACTTTGTTACTATTTTTGGTAATAACTGTTACTATTTTTGGTAATAACTGTCATGTTAAGATCTTGAGTTAGAGAACTGGTTCAAATAATAGCTCCATTTATTTAGTGTATCTTTGATCAAATGACATAACTTCTAAACCTCCATTTCCTTTTCTGTAAAATGGAGCTCATAATAACACACTAGACTCATAAGGTTCTGAAGATTAAATAATATATATAATATAAAACAATTACTATAGTACCTGTCATAAATAAAAGTTCAATAAATATTAGTCAGATGGTATTAGTCATTATTATTGGTATGCACTTTACATTTAGACAGCAAAGTGCCAGCACAATTAGATGTTTCTATTTGTAGTTTTTAATCTCTATTTTTCCTTTCTTCTCATTTTTTTTATATCCTATAATCCCATGCCATTTATCAATGATAATATCTTCTTTTTGCTATATGTAGATTTCTGTTAATAAATAAGTTTTCAATAGAAAAAAGGAAGCATTCTATATTCAATTTAGACTATTTTTAAATAGATCTCATTAGCAAGTACCATTGTGCATTATACTTCCATTAATATAGAGGTACCATGTCTGTTTATCCTTCCCAGTAATTCTGAGGCATGTGGAAATGATTTTTAAGTCTTCTCATTTCTAATCGATGTCCTTATGTTCCTCTAATTTACATGGCCAGATCATGCTTCCTTATGTTCCTTTAATTTATAGTAACAAACACATTTGGTGAATGGTTTAGAAGTTTTAGTAAATGTTATGAAATTGTTTCCATGTAATTGTGCAGCTATATTCCTATAATCATTGCATATGTTGATCTTTTATACCTCTTTTTCCCATAGTCCAATCATTGCTTCATTCCGTGACCTATTTTGCAACCACTTTCATGCACAGAAACTTTATTTGGTCAGCATACTAAAGCTTTCCTAAACTTCACTCCCGCCAGGCTCACAAAAACTGATCTATAAACCTGGAGTGAAAATTTAATAATTTCTAAGAAAAGTATAACTATCCCATGACCATTATGTTCTCTGATTGACACTGTATGTACAGAAGCGAAAATCAGGTGCATTGAAGAAATTTTCACAGGTACTAGACAAAATTGAAGTTTTAAGAACAGAACATTATCTCCATTAGAAGATTGACATAGGCAGCAACACTGCAGTTAGAGGTGACTCAATAAACCAGGTATCAGAGCAATGGAAATCAGATAAATCAAATGGTTAACAGGACCAGAGGAAATGCCTTACAGATGGAACCTGAGTTTCTGAGTTGGCTGACTAAGGCTTCCTCTTGGATGAACAGAGCTTTAATAAACCCAGCTAAAAAAAAAATAATAATAATAAAATAAAAAAATAGTCCTGCCTCTCCCTTCCTCCCCACCCCCAACTCAATACTCAATATTGCTCTCTCTTAATTTCTCTCTCTCTCTCTCTCTCTCTCTCTCTCCTCTCCTTCTTAGTGGATCATCCTACTCATAGACATATTCTTTATTTGATTGTATTAAATTATTAAATTCAAATTATAATTATCTCCTTATGGCAAGTTTGTATTGGTCTACTTTGACCTGACAAATATTTATTTTATTATTTATGTCCATAAATATAATCTTCCTTTTGCAAATTCATGGAAAAAATATCATTTGAATTTTGGTAAAGATTCCATATATGTATACTAGTATACAAATTTAGGCTAAAAATATTAGTCATATCATAGAAATGCTTTTTTTCATAAGAAAAAAATTTACACACACACACACACATACACACACACACAAATGTTTGGCATATAAACAATAATTCAAAAATGGAATTGTAAAATGAATTATTTTGTTTTATGGACATTTCTCTAAGCACATTTCTGATGTCTCTATGTCTTTGACATTCTATTCCTAAGGAAGTGACCTGTTTTGAGTGGTAATTTTTCAAAGAATAACTACTTAGGCAACTTAGTTCAGTGTTATCTTTCATCCTTTCAGGAGCAGCCTTGTCTAAGCCTTTGGTCCAGCTATCTAGGAGTGGGGAAGGGTATGCCTAATTCTGGGGTGTGATGTTAGAAAGCCCACTTTCCTAATTGATTCAGAATCCTATCCTCAAGCTTGGCAGCAGTGAATGTGTTGTTTATCCTTATTTACTTATCATTCTCAACTTGCTCATAAACTGGATGGGAGATGGATATACAATTTGCTAGCCCATTCCTTGGACATCTCCAATCCAATGTATGCTAAATGTTTGTAATCTTAATCCACAAACCTGGACTTCAGGTGAATTAGCTGCAACCTTTGGAACAACAATTTACTCTTTAGCCTAAAGAAGATGGTAAATTATTTATTTAAGAATTTTTTACAAGCCAGTGCACACACTTTTTCTAAAATGGAGCAGTACAAAGTTCTCCACATGCCATTTTAAACACTAATATGCTTCTGAGAACACACTGGGACCATTTTTACTTACACCACCAGCCTTTGTTTGAAAGGTGAGATGTGTTTAATTTCAAGTCTCAATTACTCCTGCCTTTTCTCTAGTTGCCCACATCAGGTCATACTGCTGGTAACAAAATCTTTTTAGGACCTTCATGCAACAGTGAAGATAAAGTAAAACTGAATTCTCTTCTTTTTAATGAAAAAGCTTTCCTAAGCTTGACAAAACAGTTCTGTATGTCCACTTGATTGTACTCTTTATGAAGTAAATGTATTCCCAATCAATTCTCTCTGTTCACAGGTAGATTTAGCTTTTCATTAAGATTTGTTAGGATAGTGATATTTGGTGTTTGCTGAGTCTCTCAGTAAGACACTGAATTTATTGGCTACTTTTTTTATTTTCTTTCAAGGCTGTTCAGCTTCAGCAAACAAATTTTAAAAAGTTGTCTTTTCACTGGGAGAATGATGTTGACTCCTTCTTAGAATTGAAGGGTAAACCCTTTCAAGGCAAATTTCAGAAGTAGATACAGTTGCCAAAATCTCTTTTTGATTTAAATGATTAAAGTGTTCTTTTTTAAATAATACAAATGCCTCTTCCTCAGATCTTTTTGACATTCAGAGAACTAACATAGGACTTGTCAGGTGGTTTAGTAAATGCTTTGAGTGGCAACCTTATCAAAAGAACATAATCAGAAAATTAATCACTATATCTTTAGAACAACTTGTTTTAAAGTGTGAAGGATGGAAATTGAGTTATATACCTAGACTTTTCTTTAGCCATGAGGACCCTTATTTATTATTGACCTCAATTAGGCATATAATAACCAATTTAACTTCTTAAAGTTAAATAAACTATCATTTATTCCCATTTACTCAAGCATCCTTTACAACCCATGTTTTCAAATTACAGAAGATGTAGTTAAAACAGTTGTTTTTCCACATTGCTCCCCAGCCATGAATGCAGGTGCACGAGGGAAACAGTTTTAACATGCTCTGCATTCATCCAGCATCTCTCCTGTACCTAACTGTGGCATTCTTTGAGTCAAGTTCATTCAAGGGTCGGGCTATGTGGATAAAAACTGAAGCTCAGGAAGGTGCAGATCACTGGCATTCCACTTCAATGTTGCAGACATCTTCTAATTGCCATCAGTTAAAAATCCTCCCATGTCCTCCGTTAGAATAACCTGGGGAATAAACAGTCTCAGAAGCATTAAGAAAGTATGCTGCCATGCACAATATCAGTGTAACTCTAGATTGACCTGCACAATACACTAGTAGATCATGTGTGGTGGTAAGGTTTACGAGTAAAGAAGTAAAGAAAATCCGTGAGAAAGGAGAACAGCATAGATGTCAACTGAAGGTGAAGTCAGCAAAAAAGCTCTCAAAATGCTTTCCCAGGCAGGGCAGCACTACCTCTACTAGTATATCACCTAGGTTGACCCTAAAACAGCTGTTTTGTTTTGTTTTTAACTCAGGAGTTTACTTCTTTCAGGCTCTTTAAAATCTTTGAGATAGCACTGTCAGCAGCAGATGAGATGAAGATTTATCGCTGTTGTCAGTAGCATATTAATGCCTCTGCGGTCTGTCATGTCTTATGAGTTTCCACAGTAATGTCACATAAATTTTGACTTAAGACATAAAAGGATGAAGTAGTCTTTTGGGATACTGGAGATAAAGCACTTAAGTTAGATGGAGAAAGGAAGTAAAGAAGCAAAGGATAGGGTCACATGGCAATCATTCTAGCCTCTTAGTAGTTAGAATCCCATAGCAGTTTAATCTGAAAGAGTGCATGTTACACAGTGTCATCTAAAGCAGGGTTTCTAAGCAGTGGCACGTTGACATTTTGGGCTGGATAAATATTTGTTGTGTAGGGTTGGCCTGTGCACTGTAGGACTTTTAGCACATCCCTGATCTCTACCACTAAATGTCAGTAGAATTTGCCATTACATTTGTGGCCATCAAAAGTGTCTCCAGACAATACCAAAGGTTCCCTGGGAGGCAAAATCACCTCCAGTTGAGAACCACTGGCCTAAACCAGCAAAGTACATGCCACTGAATTTCCTATCATTTTACTCAGTAATTATATATATATAATATGCAAATTAACTGCCAACCAAGATGGCAGCCGGCAGACAGGCAGCTGAAGCAAACAGGAGGCTTGCTTGCTCCAGTGATGGAGGAAGCCAAGGTTCCCTGCCTGCCGCTGCCAGCCTCTGAGCTGCAACTCTAAGAAACAATGTTGCAATTATAGAAGATAAATAAACCCCAGAAACCTGCTTTCAGCCAGCCGGACTTCAGCCAGCAGGACTGCAACAGTGTTACAATTATAGAACCGAAACAAACCCAGATCCCTGCTTTCAGCAGCTGATGTCTCAGAGCTGCAGCCGGGCCTCAGAGCTAAAGCCGGCTCTCAGCTCAAGTGACAGACACAGAAGGTAAATAAATCCCAGAATAAAAAAGAAAAAAGAAAAAAGGAGAAGTTGGGAGCTTCAGTCGCCTGCCAGCATGAAAACAGCCCTCAGCCCGTCACCCAGACTGGCCAGGTCACACCCTGAGGGGGTGTGACCAACTGCAAACAGCCATCATCCCCTCATCCAGGCTGGCCAAGTACCCCAGTGGGGACCCCCACCCTGAAGCAACAAGATGGCGGCTAATTTGCATACTGAAGGCGGAAGGCAGCGGGCAAGGCTGTCCGCAGTCTGGGATCTGGATCTGTGACCCTACCGGGCAGGGGGCAGCACTTGAGGTTGTCTGCGGTCTGGGACCCGGACCCATGACTTGGCAGGTGGGGGGCAGTGCTTGAGGCTGTCCATGGGACCAAGACACAGACCTGTGACCCTGCCGGGTGAGGGGCAGCACTTGAGGCTGTCCGCGGTCCCGGGACCCGGATCCGTGACCCTTCCCAGCGGGGCGGCAGCTCACACAGGGGTGGATCAGCCGGGGTTGGGCAGGGCAGGACGCCTAGCTGCCACCCAGCCCCAGTCACTCTGGGCAGGTGAGCAGCGCAGAGAGCCTCTGGACAGGGGAGGCAGGCCGGCAGAGGGTGGCCTGTACTCCCCACATAGCATTGGTGACAGCTGTGAGCATGTCAAGCGGAGCCTGCAGACTGAGTTGAAGTAGCGCCTGCAGGCCATCAGCGCCCAGGAGTGGCTGCGCAAGATCTGCCTCCTGGCCAAGAAGGTGCAGGATGGCAGGGACAGCCACCATGGTGGGCCAAACTGACGTCCTCCTGGGCGCACCATAGGGGTTTGCGGATCTGCAAAGCCAGAGGCCTCTCGTGTGCACATCGCCCCCTGGTGTGCAAACACCCCCCAGCACACTGTCACCCTCCCACGCTTGCAACAGTTGCAAACCAAGGAGTGCACAAGCTCCCCCCGCCTCTCCACCGCACTTCCATCAAACCGGCATGCCTAACACCCCCACAGGATGTGCACACATCCCCTCTGATGCGCTCACGTCCTTTGGAGAGTGTCGGTGTTCTGGGTGCTGAGAGTGGGGGCCTGTGAGATGACAGTGAGAGGGCGGAGTGGTGATGCCCTGTTCGCATGGAGGCCAGTGCAGCTATGAGATCACCTCTTGGGGGTTAATGCAGGTGCTGAGGCAGGAGCAGATGCAGACACACCTGGTGGGTGCAGGCGGCCCTCGCTGAGGTGCCTTCAGTCAGTGTTCAAGATCGAGTGGGGCCTAGCACACTCCTGCCAGGCAGCGGGTGACAGGATGTGCTTTTCCAAATTAATGAGAGAAAACTTTGATTCTCCTGCTGCCCATGAAGGTGGAAAGTGAAGTGGGGAAACATGTGGGGAGTGAGCGAGGTTCCCTGTCTAGGCGTTCCAAATCTGGTGTTGGTTTCTTTCACTGCTGACTAGAGATATACAGGGTGTCCCCCCAAAATGTATACACACTTTGAATACCTACTAATTCCCATGGTTTTAAGCATAAGAAAGAAACAACAATGGAGCTGTTTTCTGTTAAAAGTGTGGGCACAAACAGGTAGTTGGACATTCCTGAGGAGTCTCAGATTGGAGAGGGTGAAGGCCAGACTGAGGGGCCCTTTTCCCCTCCCCTACCCCAGTGCACAAATTTCGTGCACTGGGCTACTAATATATATATCTGTGTGGATGCATAGCTCTTAAATATTTTTAATAATACATTTTTAAAAAATGTGTTCTGCAGGGTTAAAAATTATCAAAGTGTAAAAAAACCAACCAACCAACAAAAAACTGTATTTTAATTTAATTCTTAATTTTCAGATTTAGATATTAGAGTCAGCCAAATCAGCAAAGCCCCTGCTTACATGTTCTGTTTCCAAAAATTTTTGAAATTTTAGGCATTTTAGGGGATTATTAATTGTTCTAACAAATTATAGGAAGAATTATTCACGGAGCAAAGAAAGGCCCTGGCTGGCAGCTGGGAGGCCCAGATTGTTCCTGATCGCCAGCCAGGCCTAGGGACCCTACCCGTGCATGAATTTCATGCACCGGGCCTCTAGTTTATAATAGAGGATAATTTTTAAAGGACTCTGTCTTGCTCTATTTCATTGAATAACCATATACTCTAAACATTATTTCTATTTGGTAGAAGAGTCTAAGTGAACTTGTCTAAGAGCATTAAAATAATTCTGGATATGCCAGAAATTAAACTCATGTCTTATGACTTTAAAATCTAGCACTTTCCATCAGAATACTTGGTGCTCTGCTAATGAATCTTTAAGCACCAAAGAAATGCTCTCATCACTAGCGTGAGAAAGTTCAGAGAAAGAGCAAGGTTGGCATACCTGAATTAATGTACCAAGTTGGATAGATTTGCTGGTTTCTTTTAAATTGTCTTTTTTTAAAAAAAAAAAGATCAAAACTTAGCATCTTTGTTGTTTTATTATACAGTAAAGTAGATTTAAGTATATGCACATTGTTGTGCAATAGATTTCGAGAACTTTCTTATCTTGCAAGTGAAACTATATTTGTGGAACAACAGTTCTCTCCCTCTCCTCCCCTTGACAAAGAAAATTCTACTTTCAGTTTCTAAGAGTTTGACTACTTTAAATACCTCATGTAAGTTGAATCATAAAGCATTTGTCTACTTGTGATTGCTTGACTTGTTTCACTTAGCAAGATGTTCTTAAGCTTTCTCCATGATGTAGCAGACAACAGGATTACACAAAGGCTACAATTAATTCACATCCGTTCTAGTACTTTATTTCCTGGGGATTTTATTTGTTTGTTTTTTGATAGTAGCTAACCAAACCATTTCCCTGATGGTTAGTGATATTGAACATCTTTTCATATGCTTATTGGCCATTTCTATATCTTCTTTGGAGACATTTTTTTTCAGGCATTGCTCACTTTAAATTAGAATATTTGGGAATATCGTTGTATTGTTGGAGTTTTTTTATATTCTGGAATTTAATCCTTTATCAGATACATAGTTTACAAACATTTTGTTCCATTCTGTACATTGCCTTGTCACTCCATTGATTTTTTTGTATGTTGTGAAGAAATTTTTGAGTTAGATGTTATCTTTTGTTGTCATATCCAAAAAATTAATGCCAAATCCAATGTTATAAAACTTTTCCGTTATCTTTTCTTCTATAAGTTTTACATTTTCAGATCTCACATTTAGACCTATAATCTACTAGTTTCTTGAGTTAATTTTTATATATGGTTTAAGGTAAAGATTCAACTTCATTCCTTTGTATGTTGATATTCAGTTTTCTTATAATAAACACCATGTATTGAAGAGCAATCCTTCCCCATTGTGTAACCTTAGAACCTTTAAAAAAAATCATTGGGCCACATATATGAGTTTATTTCTGGCCCATTATATTTAACTAGGGTCCGTGTGCACAAAATTTGTGCACTCAGGGGGAGGGACTCTCAGCCTGGCTTACACCTTCTCACAGTCAGGGAGTCCTCGGGGGATGTCCGACTGATGGCTGCAGGCCTAAGCCGTTGGTCATACATCTTTAGTGCTGCCGTGGAGGCGGGAGAGGATCCCACAACTGTCACTTGCTCACCAGCCATGAACCAGGCTTCTGGCTGAACGGTGCTCCCCCTGTGAGAGCACACTGACCATCAGGGCCAGCTCCTGCATTGAACATCTGCCTGCTGGTGGTTAGTGTGCATCACAGCGACTGGTCATTCCACAGTTCAGTCAATTTGCATATTAGCCTTTTATTATATAGGACTAGAGGCCTTGTGCATGGGATTGGTACACTGGTGTGGGGCGTGGCCTGTAGGGATTGGCCCGCTGTGGGAGCGCCGCTCATCCCAGTCTGCTGAGCAGCTGTGCACCCACCCTCTGAGCGACTGTTCCCTGGTCTAGCATCTTTCATGGAGCCGGAGCAGTTGGCTCTCCAGGAGACCCAGTCAGGGCCGGGCCTATGGACAATAGCACTGAGAGGTGGTAGAGTAGGCCTCAGTCTCGCGGCAGCCACACACCTTCCTTCCAGCCTCCGGAGTCAGCTCTGAGAGCCCAGCATCAGTGCTGCGTGGCCTGCGGGCATCCAGAGTAGGCAGCAGGAAGCAAGAGGAGGAGCCTGGGGCGAGGAGGTGACGATTGAAATCCAGGTCCCTGCCTGTCAGCCCGGGGTTCACAGCTCGAGCAGCCGCTTATCCCGGTCAGCCAAGCGGTGCTCCCACTGTGGTAGTGCACTGACCACCAGGAGACAGCTCTTATGTTGAGTGTCTGCCCCCTGGTGGTCAGTGCATGCCATAGCGACCAGCCATTCTGGTCATTCTGTTGTTCGGTAGCTGGGCTTTTTTTTTTTTTTTTTAGAAAGTATATCTTTTTTTTATATTTTATTGATTTTTTACAGAGAGGAAGGGAGAGAGCTAGAGAGTTAGAAACATCGATGAGAGAGAAACATCGATCAGCTGCCTCCTGTGCACCCCCCCCTGGGGATGTGCCCGCAACCCAGGTACATGCCCTTGACCGGAATCGAACCAGGGACCCTTGAGTCCGCAGGCCGACGCTCTATCCACCGAGTCAAACCGGTTTCGGCATGGGCTTTTATTGTATAGGATTAGTATATGTGTCTGTCTTCACACCATACTGTTTTGATTACTGTAGCTTTGTAATATGTCTTGAAATCAGGACATGCAATACCTCCAGTTTTTATTTTCTTCTTCAAGTTGTTTTAGCTATTGAGGATTTTTTCTATTTAAAAGAAAATTGAGATTTTGATAAGGATTTCATTGATTCTGTAGATCACTTTGAGTAGTATGAACATTTTAACAATATTAGGTTTTCTAATCCATAAATATGAGGCATATTTCTATTCATTTGTTTTTTTTTAACATATTGAAGAAATGTTATGTAGTTTACATTATACAAGTCTTTTGCCTCATTAGTTAAGTTTATCCTTTAAGTATTTTTTTTCTTTCTGATGCTGTTGCAAGTGGTATTGATTCTTAATTTCATTTTAGATTTTCATTATTAGTGTATACAACATAACTGATATTGTGTGTTGATTTTTGCAAATGGAATTTTTTCTTAAATTTGTTTTAGATTGTTCGTTGTTAGTGTATAAAACATAACTGATATTGTGTGTTGATTTTTATCCTGCAATTTTGTTGAATTTGTTTATTAGTTCTAGCAAGTTTTTATGTGGAATCTGCAGGGTTTCCTATATATAATAACATGTTGTCTTCTAACAGAGATAATTTTATTTCATTATTTCCAATTTGGATGTCTTTTATTTCTTTTCCATGCCTAATTGCTCTGGCTAACACTTCCAACACCATATTGAATAGAAGAAGCAAGAGTGAATCCTTGTCTTGTTTCTGATCTCAAAAGGAATGCTTTCAAGTTTTCACAATTCAGTGCAATTTTATTTGTGGG
>NW_006300371.1:1571138-1573951 GCF_000327345.1 Myotis davidii | reverse complement strand
GTCCCTCTCCCCCTTCCCTCTGAAATTCATCAATCTATTCACTGTTTCCATACCTCTGGTTCTATTTTATTCATCAGTTTGTTTTGTTCATTAGTTTCCTTGTTCATTTATTTTTATTTTTAGATTCAATTGTTGATGGATATATGTTTGTTTTCTTCTTCTTCTTCTTCTTCTTCTTCTTCTTCTTCTTCTTCTTCTTCTTCTTCTTCTTCTTCTTCTTCTTCTTCTTCTTTTTTTTTCTGATTCAATCCTCTTACTAGTTATACTTATTTTCAGGTTATTTATTTGTTTTTTGATTAACCATTTGTGTATCACATATTTCTAAAATTTATCCATTTTTCAAGTAATCTAACTTGTTGGTGTGTAAATTATTCAGAGTAGTCTGTTATGATCCTTTTTACTTCTATGGCATTAATTATAATGCATTGTATTATATTTCTGATTTACTTACTTAAATCTTTTCCTTTTTTCCATAGTCTAGCTAAGGATTTGTCAATTCTATTGGTTTTTTTAAAAAAAAATTGGTTAGTTTCATTGATTTTTTAAAAATTATCTGTTCCATTTAATTCCTTTTTCTTTGTAGTTATTATTTCCTTTCTTTTTCTAAGTTTAGGTTTAGTTTTCCTTTTTCTGGTTCCTTAAGGTAAAAAGTTGGTTTTTATGTCTTTCAATTCCTTTTTAAGGTGGATATTTACTGCTATAAACTTCTTTCTTAATACTGCTTTTGCTACAACATAATTTTGGTATGTGGTATTTTTGTTTTCCGTTTTTTCAAGAGGTTTATTTCTCTTGTGATTTCTTCTTCAACCTATTCAAATGTGTTGTTTAATTTCCACATATTTGAGAATTTCTTCATTTTCCTTTGTTATTGATTTCTATTTCATTGCACTGTGTTCAGAAAAGATACTTAATATTTCAATCTTCTTAAGTTTGTTAAGACTTGCTTTTGTGACCTAACATCATCTAACTGGGGATGTATGTGTGCACTTGAGAAGAATGTGTGTTTTACCTATGAGTGGAGTGTTTTATATAATTCTGTAAGGTTTAATTAGCTATAGTGTCCTTCTAGTCCTCTTTTACCTATTGACCTTCCGTCTGGTGGACCTAGTATTGAAAGAAGGGTATTAACATTTCTTACCATTATTGTGATACTGACTGTCCCTTCTATCTGTCAATATTTGCATGCTCTGCTATCATGTGTATATATAGTTGTTATATCTTACTGGAGAATTGACCCCTTTCTCATTATTTCTTTGTCACTTTTGAGAGTTTTTGACTTAAAATCTATTTTATCAGATATAAGTATGCCCACCCCTGCTGTCTTTTGATTATTGATTGCCTGATTATCTGTTATTATCCTTTACTTTCAGGCTATGTATGTGCCAATACCTAAAGTGAATTTAGTAGACAACACATAGCTAATTTTGTTTTTAAATTCCATTCACCTACGCTATCATTTGATTGAGGAGTTTAACTCATTTTATTTAAATAATCAATTTATATTTAAAGTAATTACTGATAAAGAATTACTATTGCCATTTGTTCACTGACTTATGTATGTGTTACAGTTATTTTGTTCCTATCTTCCTCTCTTGTGGCTTTCCTTTGTGTTTTTGTTTTGTTTTGTTGTTCTTTTTTTCATGGTGTTGTACTTTAACTTACTCTAATTTTCTTTTGTGCATCTTCTATATGCATTTTTTTATGATTATCATGAGGACTACTTAAAACATCTTATAGTCATAAATATCTACTTTAAACTGATAAATAATTAAATTGAATTACATACAAACATACTACACCTGTACATCTCCACCTTTTTGTAATCAATGTAACAAATTAAATCTCTTACGTTTCATATCTATCTACATAATTTTATAGTTACTAATGTTTTATGCTTTTATCTTTTATATTCTATATCTGAATTAAAAGTGATTTACAGACAACTATAACAGTATTACACAAATTTATATTTGACTATATATTTACTTTTACCAGAAAGATTTATATTTTTGTATCCTTTCATGATGCTGTCCTTTTGTTTCAACTTGAAGGAGTCCCTTTATCAATTCTTCTAATGCAGGTATAGTGGTAACAAACTACCTTCAGTTTTGTTGTTGTTGTTGTTGTTTTTGCAATATTCTTTTATATTATTACTAGAGGCCCGGTGCACAACAAAAATTTGTGCACTGGGCGGGGGAGGAGGTCCCTCAGCCCGGCCTGAGCCCTCTTACAGTCTGGGACCCCTCGGGAGATAACGACCGGCTGGCTTAGGCCTGCTCCCGGGTGGCAGAGGGCAGGCCCAATCCCTAGGTGCAGCCCCTGGTCAGGCTCAGAGCAGGGCCCATCAGGGGAGTTGAGGAGCTCCCCCCTGTCACACACACAGCAGGGCTGATCAGGGGATTGAGGAGCTCCCCCCATCAGGAACAGAGCAGGGCAGATAGGGAGGTTATGGCCACGGCCCCTGTCACACACACAGGAACAGAACAGAGCAGGGCAGATAGGGAGGTTATGGCCACGCCCCCTGTCACACACACAGGAACAGGGCGATCAGGGGTTTGGTCACTGACCCCTGTCACGCTATTCCCGGGGCCAGGACGCCTCTCGGCTCTGCTGATCCCGGGGGTACTGAGGCCTCACGGCTCTGCTAATCGCGGGGGTAATAAGGACTCATGACACCGCTGATCCCGGGCCGGGAGGCCTCTCGGCTCAACTGATCCCGGGGTACTGAGGCCTCTCGGCTCCGATGATCCCGGGGGTACTAGGCCTTTGGGTTCCGCTGATCCCGGGGCCGGGAGGCCTCTTGGCTCCGCTGC
>NW_006300371.1:1554123-1568725 GCF_000327345.1 Myotis davidii | reverse complement strand
GATTAGCCAATGAAAAGGGTATCCGTTGTACGCCAATTACCATTTTTGTCTTTTATTAGATAGGACTAGTGACCCAGTGCATGGATTTGTACACATTGAAAGGAAATTAATTAGAAGAAATATTTTAATATTGCTGCCTATATTTCAGATCTCTAATTATCTTTTATGTTATTTTTATTTCTATTGTGTTAGGTATAATATCTTACCTTCCATTTATGATTTTATTCATTTATGTCCTACCTCTTTTTATTTAGTCTAGCTAAAGATTTGTCAACTTTGTTTATCTTTTCAAAATGCAACTCTTAGTTTCATTAGTCTTATTATATTTCTATTTAACTTAAATAAGAAAGGAAACAGTAAAGAAAGAACAAACTAAACCCAAAGTTAGAAAAAGAAAGGACATAATAAAGACCAGAAGAGAAATAAATGAAATAGAGGACAGTTAATTTTAGATCTTTTTTTTTTCTTAATGTAGGTATTTATCACTATAAAGTTCCCTTTTAGAAGTGCTTTTGTTGCATCCATAAGTTTTATTTTTACTTTTTTTATTTTATTTTTTATTACAAAGGGTATTACATATGTGTCCATTTTTTCCCCCCGCCCAAGACAGTCCCCTAGCCTCCCCTATCCCACAGTGTCTTATGTCCATTGGTTATGCTTATATGCATGCATACAAGTCCTTTGGTTGATCTCTTACCCCCCTCCCTCCCAAGTTTTATTTTTTTAATTTAAATTCTTTATTATTTAATGTATTACAAAATCTTTTTTCCCCCATTGACCTCCCCCCGGACACCACCAAACCCGAGCACATGCCCCCCCCCACCCGTCTGTGTCCCTTGGTTATGCTCATATGCATGCATGCAAGTCCTTTGATTGATCTCTTACCCCTTCACTCCCTGCCTTCCCTCATAGGTTGGGGAATCAGTTTGATGCTTTTATGACTCTGGCTCTATTTTTGTTCATCAGTTTATGTTGTTCATTATATTCCACAAATGAGTGAGATCATGTGATATTTATCTTTCTCCGACTGGCTTATTTCACTTAGCGTAATGCTCTCCAGTTCCATCCATGCTGTTGCAAATGGTAAGAATTCCTTCATTTTTTTTTATAGCAGCATAGTATTCCACTGTATAGATGTACCACAGTTTTTTAATCCACTCATCTGCTGATGGGCACTTAGGCTGTTTCCAAGTCTTAGATGTTGTAAATGTTGCTGCTATGAACATAGGGGTACATATATCCTTTCTGATTGGTGTTTCTGTTTTCTTGGGATATTCCTAGAAGCGGGATTACTGGTCAAATGGAAAGTTTTATATGTTTTATTTATTTTAATTTGTCTCAAAATATATTTTTTATTTCCTTGTGTTTTTTTACCCATTGGTTATTCAGAAATGTGTTATTTAATCTTCATATATCAATAAATTTTTCCGATATTTCTAATTTCATATCATTCAGATAAAAAAATTTCTATTCCCAATCTTCTTAAATTTGTTAAGATTTATTTTGTGGCCTAATATTTTTTTATGGGTTCTCATGGTTGAACTTCTCATATTGCTTCTGTATTATTTTCCTGGTTTTGTTTAGTTGTCTAACTGTGTTTTCTTGGATCTTATTTTCTTTTAGACAATTATTTTGAATTATTTGTCATACAGTTCATAGATCTCCATTTCTTTAAGGATGGTTATTTGTGGTTCATTTTATTTCTTTGGTGATGTCATGTTTCTTGCTTATTTGTGATTGATGTAGCCTTCAGTATATGCCTGCCTACTTGACAAAGTAGCATTCCTAACAGATTGGTTTTGGCAGAGAAAGTCCTTCACCAATCAGCCTATCCAGAGATTCCAGGAAGGCCTCCTGGTGGTGTTTATGGGTAGGTTACTCCTGGAGTCCTCTGGTGTTGCCTGGATCAGCAGGTGGGCAGGCCTGGGGCATGGGTACACAGTAGTCAGCCTACTGCCTGTGTTTACACTAGGTGAGCCCAGCACCTGGGCCATGGAGAAGGATCTGATCCACTACAGCAGGCCTGAACCCTAGTTCCGCTGAAGTATGGTGTTTCAGGGGCCAGTCTAGCACGAGGGTGAGCCTAGAGCCTGAGGCCTCAGGAGCCAGATTGGACTTGGAATAGGCCTGGAGCTTACGAATGAAATAGCAGATCTAGTGCCTGGAGCCTGGGCCACAGTGACCAGACTGGCACTGCAGAAGGCTGAGAGCCTTGGTCCAAAAATGTTGGCTCGGGATGATGTGGGCCAGACTAGTGTTGGGGAAGACTGTCAACTTGGGTCCATAATGCTAGTAATTGGCCTGGGACACGAGTTAGGAGGGACATGACTGGATTGTGACAAGCCTGAAGCTTGGGGTCCCAGAGGGGTAGTCTCTTGCTGGGTTGGGTCTGTGTCCATGGATGCCGGGCCCTGGTGTTCAATGGAGCTAACCTAGTGCTGGGGTTAGTGGTGAAATAAATAGGGGGCGCACTTTACTCCTCTTCCCCCATAGTAGAATGTCTCTCCATATTAGGCTGCCTGGGCTTGTGGGAGGGGTGAAAGGGATGATGTGAAACTATCCTTCTTACTCTCTTAAATGCATCTTTTCTTATTTTTATACTGTAATCTCTTACCTGGAATCTTTGACTATTGTGAACATGTTGTCATATGCGGATAGATAGTTGTCCAAATTTATGCTTCTGTCAGGGGATACATGCTGAAAACTTCTACACTGCCATCTTGTACATGTCACTCCTTCTTTGAACTGACAGGATGATGAGTCCCTTGGATTTTCTTCACTTTTCCTTATTCTTTTTTCTTCATTTTTCTCTGACTCAATCATTCAAGGTAACTTGTCTTTGGGTTCACTGATTCTATCTCTACTTGATCAATTCTAAGATGGAACCTTTCTGGTACATTTTTTCAATTCAGTTTTATACTCTTCAACTCCAGAAAACATTTTCTCTTTTTCATACTTTATATCTGTTTGTTGACATTTTCATTTTTAAATTGATATTCTTGAGTTCATTTAGTTATCTGTCTGTGTTATTTTGTAATGCATTGAGATTTTTAAGGCGATTATTTTGAATTCTTTATCAGTTAATTTCTAGATCTTTATTTCTTCAGAATAATATATTGGGCTTTATTTTATTCCTTCAATTGAGTCATGTTCCCTTGCATCTTTGATGTTGTGTTGTAATTTATGCTTTTGAAAAATAAGCCACCTGTCTCATCTGTGCAGAATTGCATTGTACATAATTCATCAATTATGCTGGCAGGAGATTCCTGGAGCCTTTCATACCTTTTATGTGGATTTATCCTTCAGGGCTTGTGGGTGTAATATTCCTAATTTTCTTTTTCAGAACCTCATAATCTCTTTCTGTCTTTAGTGACTCTCTTTTGTTATGAATGTTCTCTGGGGCTACAAGGGACCACTGAGCTCTCTTGTTCTCGGGGACTCCCAGGCATCCAACATTTGCTAGTTCTATCAACACTCTGAGGTGAGACAGAAGTAAATCCTTCACAAAGGCCCCTAAAAATCTGGAATGTTAGACATACGTTCAAATCCTCTCTTTCCCGCCCAAAGTAGAAACCACAGACTGGGTGCTTTCCCCTGATCACATCTAGCTGTGCTGGCTTCTGTATTAAAATAGTGTGAAGTACTCTGTTGCTGCAAGAAGACACTGAGCTCTCTTCTTGCCTTCTGCCCACCGCCAGCCAAAGTAGATTGTCTCTCTGTCAGTGCTCTGAGTCAGGTGAGACAGAAACCATTCCATTGTGCAGATGCCTGAAAAGCTGAAACATTGGACAAACATTCCAATCTTCTCTTTCCTCTCTAGGGAGAAGCTGCAAGTGGGGCTTTTCCTCCTAATTTCACTGAGCCGTGCCAGGTTCAGGGAAGTGCTGATGTGGTTGAAATGAAACATTTTTCTTACCAGTTTTAGTACAGCTGCTCTTTGCTTCGAGCTTGCTTGGGGTATTAGAGCTTCCTAACCAATTCTTGGAACTCTAAAAAGGGCTTTTGGGACCACCTATTGTGTAGCCAGGGTCTCTCTAGAGGAATGACCTCAGGGGCTTCCTACTCCTCCACCTTGCTGAAATTACTTGCTTTGTCTGTTTTGGTTTTTTTAGAAGTATACAATTTTATTTAAAAGAATGATTTAATTTTTAAAATTTTGTCTTAAATGATGGATGTAATTTTACATGGCATATGCTCCCTGGCCTCAAAGAATATAATTCTCAGTTTCTTTTATCATCTATGTTAGATCAGCTGTATTTCAGATATAAAGATATGACTGATCAATAGAAATCTCATTTAATGGATTCATTTCACCTAAAAAATGAAATGTGGAAGTAAAAAGGATTATAGACATGTCCTAAGTAATTACCAAAGATTCCAGCTATTATGAATTTGATCAATATGTATTTTAGCTTTGGTATATGCTAAGAGATCAGGAAAGAAAAGGTTTAAGCACTTCTTCTGTGACTTGCTGTGTGACTTTGCACGAGTCACTTCACTTCTCCTAGTCCCCATTTCCTCATCTATAAAATTAAGATAGTGAAACTGCTGGTATCAAAGTTTATTTTTTTAATATATTTTATTGATTTTTTACAGAGAGGAAGGGAGAGAGATAGAGAGTTAGAAACATCGATGAGAGAGAAACATCAATCAGCTGCCTCCTGCACATCTCCTACTGGGGATGTGCCCACAACCAAGTTACATGCCCTTGACCGGAATCGAATCTGGGACCTTTGAGTCCGCAGGCCGACGCTCTATCCACTGAACCAAACCGGTTTCAGCCAAAGTTTGTTTTAAAGATTAACTATTCAATAAGTAGGAAACAATAAATGTTCAAAAAATAGTATCTATTATTATTAACTGTATTATGTAATTAATACCAATTTCATCACCAGATTCAATACCTATGCGACCATGCTGGTAATAATTTTGAATAGTGCAATTCTCCTTTCTACAATTATATGTGTCCTATCTCGGGCTTACGCTAACCAACACATAAATATGTGTACACACATGACTCCTGAAAACTACTCACTTAAAGTCTTTACCTTTAAAAACCTTCTATTGTGTGTTTTAATATTCAAATGTTTTATACAAAAAAAAATGTTGACATTAAGATATCTTTAATACCCCCTTTAAATAGTCTTTGCTGGTATTGCTGATAATTTTTTTTTTAAAATAAACAAGTAAACTAAAGGGAAAAAATGTGTCCTAGATTATAAGCCTCTGTATATAAGACATACAAAAGTGAACCAGGGAATTTGGCTCCCATTAAATTAAGTTAATCAATGAAGACAGTGAAACTGAGTAATATTAAAAGAGCAACTGCTTCAAAGCTAAATAATCTACACTATTTAAATTGATAAAATTGTCTGGATATCGTCCTTTTCTTTCTTCCTTTTAGAGCCAGGTATAAGAAAACATATGGAGTCTCTTAGAAAAATAACATATTTCTTGTATTATAAAACTTGTATGACTTATCTCGCTGTTGACTAAAAATATTTCCCTCCCTTTAGCAGATAATAAATATTTATTCATTTCACAGTTGTCATGGGTTAAGAGTGTAGGCACAGCTTAGTTCATTAGCTCAGTCCTCTAGCTCAGGATACCGCACGAGGCTACAATCCAGATGTTGACTGAGCTGCAGTCATCTTAAGGCTAATGGGGAGTGGGATACATACTTGACCTCACTCATAAGGCTGTTAACAGGACTTGAGTCTTTGCAGACTGTTGGCTAGAGATACCATGTCCTTGCTATAGCAGCCTCTCCATAAGACAGCACAGAATTCAGCAGCTGAATCACTTCAAAGTAAGCCAGTAATAGGAGAGAAGGTGCTGAAGATGGAAACCACAGCACTTTGGTAACCTAATCTTAGGAAAGACATGCCATGTGTTTTTCACTGGAAAGTATTCACAAGATCAAATCTACACACAAAGGTAGGGAATACCCATCGATGTTTATACCAGGAGACAGGATATATGGGACCATCTAAGGGGCCTACCACATAGATTAATAGAAAATGAGTAGGGAAGTACAATTTAAATACTGGGTAAGTAAGGTAAATTAGGTTCTGTGCTTTTTGTGTCCTTTACTCTGAATGCCCGTCAGATAGCAAGAGAATGTAAATTGTTTTCAAGTGAAGTTTCCACTGTCTTTTATGATACCAAGTTTAAAAGTGCAGAATTTTAAGAGGAATTCTTCAAGAGAAATAGCTCAGCACCAGCCAAGGCTAATGAGCGAACACCATGATACTATTTCTAGAAGTGTCACCTTTCTTGTGATCTTTCTCTTTAAAATTCCCCTGGAGGTCTGCATTTATGTCCCTTGACAAGGGACCGTTCACTAGCTCACTGCATAAAGATGGAGTTCCACAGGAGGAAGCTTCTGCCAGATATTATTTATTTTCTTCCCCCCTACTTATTCTAAAAGGAAGGGAAATTGAAAGAGAGGAAATTTTTGAACACGGCATGAATACAGAGCTTGTAACTGTCATGTTACTTTTATTTTAAACTTAAGCCTCTCTTATTCTTCCAGTAGAACCTTTGAAAGTGCTGCTGCCAATGCAGAGGGGACCACGTTATTTCAGAGTTACTGCTTTTCAAGCAAACATGGCATTTAAGTTAATTAAAATGCCTACCTTGTTTTCTTTCCCGAGCCTTAACAGTTTTAAAGAAGAAAACCCAGACAATTCATTTGCCAGGGGGGAAAAGAAAAGTCAAACAAATTGATAAAAAATCATGGGCTGAATATAATCATCACCACATCCTTCAAGTGTACATGTCTTTCATTGGACACTGTTTGCAACTTTTTTCTTTACTTACGGTATGCTGATGTCCAACAATTTACCTCTAGGTTTTAATAACCATGTGATTATCAGTTACAATGCTTTGGGCTCACTTTCCTTCCCTAGGCCACCGGACCCCTGCTATGAGCTTTGCAGGGTCTAGAGGGGATATGAGTGTGCCCACTAGTCTAGCCCCAAATATAGGCAGGGTAGATAGTCACATGCTATGATGTAAACAGAGAAACCTATTATTAAAGTGTTAAATTCATTCACATTTTCAGAATTCCTCCTTGCTCTCAGATAGTCTCTCACTTTGCAGACATTCTTGAGTAGGGTGTAACCCATGCTGGAACAAGTAATTGCATGTGGATTTACTAATCAGGTTGCTTTTCTTTGTGATTGTAATGGAAAAAATAGACAAACAAACAAACAAAAAAATACACAAAACATCACAGTTCATTTATAGGGATTGTACCTTCAATCCCAATCCTCTCTCTTCTCCCTTCACCCTTCAGAACAACTAATCTACACTAATAAAAGAGAAACATGGTAATTGGCGTATGACCGCTACCCTTCCCATTGGCTAATCAGCGAGATATGCAAATTAACTGGCAGCCAAGATGGCGGCCGGCAGCCAGGCAGCTTAAACTGAACGTGAGGCTTGCTTGCTTCAGTGATGGCGGACTCCAACGTTCCTCGCCTGCCGCTGCAGACCTCTGAGCGGGCAGTTTGAAACATAGTAACATATAGAAGCTAAAAAACACTTCAGAAACCTGCTTTCAGCAAGCAGGGATGTCAGAGCTGGAGTTGATACAGAGTTTCAGTTATAGACGCAAACAAGTCTAGGCCTGAGGGTTTCCGCTTTCCCAGCAGCAGAGGCCTCAGAGCTGGAGCCACAGCTAAAGCTGGCCCAGAATAAAAAGAAAAAAGAAAAAAAGGAGCAGTTGGGAGCTTCAGTCACCAGACAACCTGAAAACAGCCCCCAGCCCCTCACCCAGACTGGCCAGGCACCCCAGTGGGGACCCCCACCCTGATCCAGGACACCCTTCAGGTCAAACCAGCTGGCCCCCACCCATGCAACAGGCCTCTATCCTATATAATAAAAGGGTAATATGCAAACTGACCCTACCAGCAGAACCCACCCCCCCCCGCCCCCGCCACGGGCCCTGCTCTGTGTGTGACAGGGTAGAGCCATAACCTCCCCATCGGCCCTGACCTGAGTGTGACAGTGGTGGCATCCCAACCCCCTGATCTGCCCTGCTCTGTGTGTGACAGGGGACGGTGCCCCAACTCCCCTATCGGCTCTACTCTCTGAGTGACAGGGGGGAGCGTCTCAACCCCCTGATGGGCCCTGCTCTGTGCGTGACAGGGGATTGGCCCTACCCTGAGCGTGACTGGGGGTAGCATCGCAACCTCCTGATCCGCCCTGCTCTGTGCATGACAGGAGTTGGCGACCCAACTCCCCAATTGGCCCTGCTCTGAGCCCGACTAGGGGCTGCACCTAGGGATTGGGCCTGCCCTCTACCACCCAGGAGCAGGCCTAAGCCAGCAGGTCGTTATCTCCCGAGGGGGTCCCAGACTGCGAGAAGGCACAGGCTGGGCTGAGGAACACCCCCTTCCCCCCAAGTGCACAAATTTTTGTGCACCGGGTCTCTAGTAAGAATATATTAGAAATGATAACATAACTACAGGTAGTTCAAATCTGTGCTGAAAGCTGGTGAACTATTCTCACTTGTGATGATTCGTTTATATGTCAACTTAGGTAGGTTATTGTACTTAGCTACTTAAACACTAATTTGTGTATATATATATTTTCAGTTGACTTTCTGTAAAGGAGATTGTGCTCCATAATGTAGGTGAGCAACATCCAATCAGTTGGAAGACCTTATGAGAAAAAAATTTACATTTCACAGAAAAGAAAATTCTGTCTCACGATTGCAGTATCAATGTAAAATATATAATTTTGAAAATCTTTTTTCCAATCACCTTTATTTCATGAATATTTCTGAAATGGGGGTAAGAGAAGAGTGGAAATTGGAAAGCTATAAAAGAGGTTGAGTCCATAAGATTTGTCATCAATTAGATATGTTGAATGAGGAGCATAGGAAGACTCCCCGGACTTTGTATAACATAACTGAGTTTGCAAGAATGCTTCTGATTGAGACACAGAATACAAAGAGAATATGTTTTTCAGAGAAGATGAGTTTAATTTTGAAATTTTTATTTTCAGATATCTGTGAGACTGAAAAGAGAAAATTTAGAGTACTAATACAGGACTTAAACTTTTAGTACTTAAATCATTCTTAATTAGAAATAGAGATATATAAGCCATCAGCCTATATGAATTCAACCAGAAATACTAAAGGCAAAAAATGATGATGAGCCGAAACCGGTTTGGCTCAGTGGATAGAGCGTCGGCCTGCGGACTGAAAGGTCCCAGGTTCGATTCCGGTCAAGGGCATGTACCTGGGTTGCGGGCACATCCCCAGTAGGAGATGTGCAGGAGGCAGCTGATCGATGTTTCTCTCTCATCGATGTTTCTAACTCTCTATCTCTCTCCCTTTCTCTCTGTAAGAAATCAATAAAATATATTTTAAAAAAAAAATGATGATGAGACACCAGTGCATGAATCCGTGACCAGGCCTCTAGTATTATATAAAAGCTGAGAAAATTATCTAGAAAAATCCAAATCAAAGTGATAGCTATGGCTCTCCCTGCAAGATATGGTTGGGCCTTATATGTAATGTTTCCATTTTTTACATGGTGAATGTATGCATGCATTTCCTATAATTAACGACCACTTAAATAATTTAAAGTATGCATAAATCTTAATAGTGATGTAAGTGAAATTACTCTTAGATGCTGCTGTGAAAAATATTTATTAAAAGTCTATGATTTTAACAAAACAAAACAAAACAAAATCCATTAGTGTCAAAAACTAGGAAGTTCTTTGGTGACCTGACAAAGAGCAATTTCAATGGAACAGAAGGCAGTAGAGGGAAGAATGAATGAGATGTGGGAAACTGGAGAAGTTTATGCTGTAGAACAAGCGTTGAAAACTCAAAGGCTAACACAGGCCAAATAACAAGGTCTAAGTTTATGTGGGCTGCAAAAAACCAAAAACTTAAATTTTCATAGAAACGTAGATTTATTTTGATAGAGACATGCTGCATGCAAAGGGCTGAAATAAATGAGTAATCGTTAACATAAAATAATAGAGCATTTTAAGAAAAATTAATATTTTTTCTTGAACATTAACTTACCAGACACTGAATAACTGCACAAATTAATAAGTGTAACAAAAATAAACCTATTTTTCTTGTTCTCCGAAAGTGAAATATTTCCTGTTGTGCACACCAAACAAGTCAGTCCAAGACAAATGACATGGCAATTGGCTACTAAAATATTCACTGCTAGTATTAGCGGAGAGAAATGGCGCACCAGTGCATAAGGCACGTAAGGGAAATGAATGCAACACAATTATAGTAATCAGTCATTAGTGAACGCTGAAGTTCGTTATTAATAATTATGTATAACAGGATATTATAAAAAGTAAGTTATGAAATTTTTATTAAAATATTTCTTACATACCATTATATTGGTTGGGTCGCAAAAATATTCATTGTGTTGCCCTAACTGGTTTGGCTCAATGGATAGAGCATTGGCCTGTGGACTGAAGGGTCCCAGGTTTGATTCTAGTCAAGGGCATGTACCTTGGTTGTGGGCACATCCCCAGTAGTGGGTTTGCAGGAGGCAGTTAATCTATGTCTCTCTCTCATCTAACTCTCTATCCCTCTCCCTTTCTCTCTGTAAAAAATCAATAAAATATATATTTAAAATATATATATATATATATATTTGTTGTGGGCGGCATGTGGCCTGCAGGCCATGAGTTTGACATGCTTGCTGTAGAAAGAAAAAAAAGAAATAGAGTAGCTAGAAGACAATGAATATTCCAAGAAGAATGCTTGTTTTAACTATGGAAGAATCTAATATATTAAAGTTAAGATATATATTTGTGTTTGTTTATTTTAACTAGGAAAGAGTCACTTTAGAAAATATTTACATGCTAAAGAGAATGAAGAAATAGAACAGGTTTTGTTAATTTGAAAAATGCCTATATAGTCTGAACATAAATCCCAGAAATTTTAGACAAAGATTGTGTAAATGTACTATTGTGTGCAAGTTAGCTTTTAATGGGAGAAGAAACCCAGCTTTCTTTTTTCAAGGTCTCTGACATACACATTTAAAAAATTAGTTGAACAAATGGATTAATCAAATAATCATGAGGATCTGTGACCCACAGATGATTGATAGAATTTTTAAACATAAAATCAAGAGAGAAGCTAATGAATATTTTATACTGGATGACATAATGTTTATAATTACAATATAACATTAATTTTAAAAACTGAAAGTTTCAAAGACCCTGAAGACTGAACTTGAAATCTACTTTTCTGGTATATTTTACAGCACCTAAAGTAGTAGAAAAATTATATATGCCTGAAGGCAGCCCCTTAATTTTAACAAACTTTATTAATATTATTGAATTTTAACCCTTTCTTTCTTTCTCACACATGACTCTATATTCCAACCAAAAGTCTTGTTAAATACAAACATTAATAAATGTTCTTGATCCAGGAATGGTTTGAGAGAGAAAAGCTAGGCTTAGCTCAGTGGTAGGTATCATCTCTGAGAAGGTCACAAACAAACAAGATGAGCTACATTTACTTTTAAGGAAACACAAGCATTACTTTTAATGAGAGTCTGGAGAAATAGCTCGGAAGAAACCTAAACGGGAGTGTTCCATCTTGAAAGGTTAACATAGAAACGGTTACTAAACAAATCAGGCATATTTAAGTGATAACATGAAATAAAATATATATTCCAAACTGTATTAAATGTAATGCCGTGTAGCTGTCTGAAACTCTCGTGAGGGCGGTGGAATGATTCTTTAATGGTATTACTTATGGTGTTCCCAGAGCATTATGTGCACAATGAGAGCTGCCTACAAGTCTTGATATACTATTCTATTGCATCTCACAGAGCAGAAATTGTAAATTAGAAATATTTTCTGTTTGGTTTGAACCCAACATATTTGGAAATTCATGAAGTTACATAAAAGCACACAAAAGCATATCTGAGACAGCTGTGGCTTTCTTCTGGTCTTGGGTTTCAGAGGGCTGGGGGGTACTGAGAGGCTGACAGGGCTGCTGCCCCATCAGGGCTCAGAATTCTCCCCGAGTGTGGCCTCTCAAGGCTTGGTATCCAGCTGGTAATGATTCTCACATTTCCCTCCCCACCTCTAACAATCCTGAGAAACAGTAACTTACACTGTGTAGGATGGATAGGTATGCCCTGTCCCTCAGGTTAATTGGTTATATTTTAGGGAAATAAGACCTTAATCCTATATAATAAAAGCCTAATATCCAATCAAAGCATAATATGCAAATGATATGCCGAGGCCGCTCAACTGCTCGCTATGATGTACACTGACCGCCAGGGGGCACATAGTTGACAGGTGGACCTGTCGCTATGATGTGCACTGACCACCAGGGGGCAGACGCTCTGACCAGTGGTTTAGCTTGTTGCTGGGGTCCAGCTGATCAGGACTGAGCTAGATGGGCCAGATGCGCCCTGGAGCCCTCTCACAGTCTCTCCCCGGCTGGCCAACCTCCAGCATCCCTCCTTGGTCCCAATTGTGCACTGGTGAGGCCCCTCATTCTGGCCTGTGCCATCTCACAATTCAGGACCCGTTGGGGGATGTCAGAGAGCTGGTTTTGGCCCGGTCCTACAGGCCATGCTGAGGGACCCCACTGGTGCGTGAATTTGTGCACTGGGCTTCTAGTATAGGTATAATGTCATGGCAAATTTAAACATTAGAAACTACTAAATTCAAGTGTTCATGACATTTTATTTGTATAAAAACCTACCATATTTTTGGTATTGAAAAATTCTGTTTCATCAAAACATTAAAGATCTTGGGCTTTTTAAAAATTAGTTGAACAGGAGATTCCTCCTTCCCTAGCTTCATTTCTCTGCGACTAATGCTCAGCCTTAAATTAAATATTAATAAAAATCTTGAAGAATAACTTTCATTTTTTTGCATAGTTTTTGGGTTAATATTGTTTTATATCAAAATCAATTAACCAATTAGTAATCCAGTTTCCAGATGCATGGGGATCACATGAACCAAGTGTCCAAAGACAGAACACTAGGTAGACAGGAATGATAATTATAATTTGCTTTTACAAAGTTAAATCCAAATTACACATGAAATATATTTCTAGGTTTAAATAGACTCAACCCCTTACATGCTTCTAATAAAAATATTTTCAAAGAAATAAGTAGAATATAGAATAAAACAAATTAGGAATGAATTGAATGCTGAATAATTTAAAAACAGAATTCAAAACATAGAGTCAATCCTAACCGATAATTATAGGGGTCTGAAGGAATTCATTTCTGCATATAGCTTCTACTAATTTGAGAATTACTAAAAAAATGATATAGGAAATATAAGCTGACTTATAGTTAGGAATATACTAATAGTTTCTCAGTCCATGTTAAAAAAAAAACACCCACAAAATCAAACAAAAAACAGGTATTTATGCTAAATGAAAATAATATAACCAAAATATGCCTGGCCATTAATGTGACCTTACTGAAACAAAGGATAATTATAAAATAATTATAGCATATATCTCAAGAGGAAGTTACTTACACTTATTGAGTGAAATATGTTTGAATATAATAAAGACAGCATATATAACATAAAAAAATCTTAAACACTGGAAGACTGCAGATTCCCACTACCAAAAGTCTAGGAAAGTGGTTTGAACAAAATTTTAGATACACTTTGGATGTCATACTAAATAATGACTGACAAAGCAGGCCTTGTTTGTAATGCAGTGTAAACACTCTTGTCCTATTGTATTATGCTGATTGCTCTGTGGAAGAATAATCCATCTTCAAAATATAGGCTTTTTACTGTCAAGCATTTATTCATCATTGTCTATTCTTTCAGAATGACTATAGTTAGTTAGTTTCTTATGTAGAAATACAAAGAATATTTTTCCTTGAGCAATTTTATTCTAAATTAAGAAATTATTTAAGAGTAGAAAATGCAGAAAATCTCTTTTCCAGGGACTTAATAAACAGGAAGAGAAAAGGAAAAATTGATTAAAAGAGGATATGAAATAAAATTACATATATAAAGTGACAAACAATTTCATATTTCTTTAGATAATATGTTTTAAAATATCAAAATCCTAAATGATTATTTATATTTTATTTTTAATAAAAATTTGAGAATTAATAAACTCGAATTTTTCTACTAGTAAAACCCATTTAACACTGTTTTAAGAAAAATTATGGAACTTTTTTCTCTTGATTGTACTCGACAAAAATGTCTACTAAATATCCAAAATTCTTATATGCATACAAGTCCTTCGGTTGATCTCTTACCTGTCCCCCACCTAATCCTCCCCGGCCTTCCCGCTGTCATTTGACAGTCTGTTCTATGCTTCTCTGCCTCTGTATATGATTTTGTTCATCAGTTTATAATGTTCTTTATTATCCATAAATGAGTGAGATCATGTGGTAATTTTCATTCACTGACTGGCTTATTTCACTTAGCATAATGCTCTCCAGTTCCATCCATGCTGTTACAAATGGTAAGAATTCCTTCTTTTTTATAGCAGCATAGTATTCCATTGTGTAGATGTACCACAGTTTTCTAATCCATTCATCTACTGATGGGCTCTTAGGCTGTTTCCAGATCTTAGCTATGGTGAATTGTGCTGCTATGAACATAT
>NW_006300371.1:1538165-1553925 GCF_000327345.1 Myotis davidii | reverse complement strand
CTACTTCCCAAAACCTTCAATTAGCTTTAACAAAAGAATTAAAAAATCATTTATTTTTTTATAATGTTGAAAAATAATCTACTACAATAAAAGGCAAATAAATAGATGCTTTAAAATGTATTATATGCCCTAACCAGTTTCTCTCAGTGGATAGAGCGTCGGTCTGCGGATTGAAGGGTCCCAGGCTTGATTCCGGTCAAGGACATGTACATTGGTTGCAGGCACATCCTCAGTAAGAGTTGTGCAGGAGGCAACTGATTGATGTTTCTAACTATCTCTCTCCCTTCTTCTCTGCAAAAAAAATCAATAATATATATATATATGTACATATGTATATATATGTGTATATATATATATATGTACATATATGTATATATATATTTTTTTTTTTAAAAAATGTATTACATACTAGAGGCCTGGTGCACGAATTCGTGCATGGGTGGGGCCCCTTGGGTGACCTGTAGGGATCGGTTCCCAGCTTGTGGTCCCAGCCTTGCAGCCCCAGCTCGCATCCCACAGCCCGCAGCCATGTCTGGCACTCCACTTTGGCCTGGCGCTGCCCCCTCACCTGCTCCGCCATCCTGCTTACAGGGTGATTGATTGGGGCTGGGCCCTCTGCCAGCTCCCTCCGCACCTGGGAGCCAGGCAGCAACCCTGCCCCCCACCACCGCTGCTGGTCACTGTCTGCAGGGTGATCAGCAGGGCAATTGGACCCCTGCTCGCACCCGCCTTGGCCTGGTGCCACCTGATCACCTGCTCCACCATCCCGCCAAGGTCCCACTCTCGTCAGGTCTTATTAGGGCTGGCAGCCCCTCCACTGCCGCCCGCTGCCAGTGCCGCATTGCCGACATCCGCCATGGTCCACCCTGACCCCTGGTGGTCAGAGCATGCCATAGCGAGTGGTCAAACTTCCTGTGGAACAACCACCCAAGGGGACAATTTGCATATTAGGCTTTTATTATATAAGATTATCTGTGGTAGACAACTTCTAAGATGGCCCCCTCTGATTCTTTCATGTCCCATGTAATCCTTTTCCTTTGAGTGTGGACTGGACTTAGTAACTTTCATTTGATAGGAGACACTTCAGAGATTATATTTCAAAAAGTCCATGGCTTCTGTCTTTTTACCCCCCCTCACTGTCTTGCTGGCTTGTTCTGAGGGAAGCCCGTTGTCATGTTGTAACTGCTTCATGAAGAGGTTCACATGGCAAAGAACTGGGCAACAGCCAATGGTGACTAAGGCCTCTCAACAGCCATGAAGTGAACCTGGAAGCAGATCTTCCCCCCAATGGAGCCTTGAGATGACTGCAGCCCAGACACCACCTGTGAGGAACCCTGAACCATAAGCACCCAGAAAAGATGCACTTTGGCTTGACCCATAGGAACTGTGACACAATAAATGTCATTTTAAGGCACTACATTTTGGGATAAATTTTATGTAGCAATAGATAACTAATACATCATCTAAAAATGTTTCCCGATTCTGGTTCATTCTTAGGAAGTGTTGGAGTCTGTCATAAAGTATATTTTATATCCTTAGTAGAAAAACACTAGACTACAGTCATATTCAAGGATATTCTAAAGAAATGAAGGAACAGTCAAAGGGGAACTTAAAATCTGAGTGATAACAAAACAATGAGGAAGGGGAAATGTCCTTGCCCTGCTTAGATTATGGAGTCATAGTGGTGGAAGCCCGTGGAGGCCCATGTGTCGGAATTTCCCAGGGAATCCACACTGGCACTTATCACAATTATTTACGTGTCTCTAATAGTCTACTTTTTTTCTGGATCTGTAGAAATTTCTTCAAAGTATGAATATTTTATTCATGATCTTGGAAATTCACCATTTTATTGTCCTTTATGTGATTTTAAAAGCTGATGTTTCCAAACTACTTCTGTTCTCATGTATTTTTAAAAAATAAACCATTTTAATGATTGTTAATATACTTTGGCAATAATTTTAATTTTATTTGTTTTAACCATCAGACCTTTCTTCTAATTAAATGATGTTTTAACAATGCATGGGAAGTTTTGGAGGAAACATGATATCAATGATTTAAATCAGTAAGTAAATAAAAATTTCTAGAATATTTTAAAATATATTTTATTAATTTTTTACAGAGAGGAAGGGAGAGGGATAGAGAGTTAGAAACATCAATGAGTGTGAAACATCGATCAGCTGCCTCCTGAACACCCCCACTGAGGATGTACCCGTGCCCTTGACCAGAATGAACCTGGGACCCTTCAGTCCACAGGCCGATGCTCTATCCACTGAGCCAAACCAGTTAGGGCAAATTTCTAAAATATTAAAGCAACTCATGTTCTCCAAATACCACTGGTGATCCTCAACTGGAATATCCTCCCTCAAAATACCTTTCTAGGTGACTCTAAATCAGATTTCCTTAGGAACCTTTTTTCTTCTCCAATAAAGATATGATAAGAAATGAAGAGGAAAAAGCAGTTAGATCAGAAGGTAAACTGGATTGGCAGATCTAATAGTCAAAGGGCTCCACACTCCTAGCACTGTGCACTACTAAGCCCTGGGCTTGCTATGTTGCAGTTGCCACCAACTAATGTTTCTGTATATTCATAGCATTTTATCTTTCTTACACAAGTTTTAGACTATAGTCTTCCTACTGGAAATATGCAATGGCTGATGTGTTTTAAGTCACATTAGAAGTCTCAATTTATTGGGGGTGTCTGTGTTAGGGAATCTGAAGCTCATCAGGAAAGAAAGTTGGATCTCATTAACAATGACTGCCGTTTCTTTAGGAGAGAGCAGTGGGTTGAACACATTTTCATCTATTTGTCATCTCTAATGTGTACTATCCACCCTAAAGCTCTTTAGTGACTTAAGCACAGTTAGTGCTCCATTTTTGTTTGATATGTTTGGGCACTAAGAGCAAAGAATGATTTCAATAACATTTTAATGACTGAAGTCACTGCTTACCCTTTCTTGCCCAAAAGGATGCTTTTATTTCTTGACCTTGGTAAAGTGTATCAAATCACCTAACCCAAACATAAAAAAGCAATTCACAATGAGTAAGAACTTCATTCATGAATCTCTAATGAGAGTTCTAAGTGGGAAGGAAGAAAATCTTGAAACTTATAATGTAGGTAATTCACAATTGCAGAATGAACAAAAATTTTGTTTGAAGATAATAACTTTCTATTTTCACTTTGCTATGCCCTTAATATAAGTTTAACATGAAAATCTCTAGACATAAAGTGAAAAAAAAGAAAAAGAAAAAAGGACAGTGGACACTTTAAAATTTCCAATACCTAACTGAAAAATTCTTGTCCTAATTAGCTATATGCTATTACACTGCAAAGATTCTTAGGATATAATAATGACTCTGCCATCTTTTCACTCCTTATCCCCTATTGTCTTATTGTCCCATTATAAGACAGAGGCTGTTTAAGGGCTCTTAACACCCAAATCTGCCAAATCTGGAAAAGCAGCTATTAATTCTAATGTCTTTTGTATTAATACATCAAGTCAAAGGAATCTGGTAGATTTGTACTAATGGATTCTGTACCTTCTGTTTCCTTAGACTGTGCTAATATTCATTTTCAAATGAATACTCAAACATTTTAAAATTCACATTGAATATAAGAAGTTTACAAAATAAATTCTTGGTTAAAGTATATAATGCTCACAAAATTCACAGAATCCAAGTCATTTTAAGCTTCAAGCTAAATATCTGCTATTGCAGAAACTAATTTTACTTTCTTCCAATACTGCAAAACTTATTAAACTCCTTCTCACTATAATTTCCAGGATTACTCATTTATTTACTTATTTAGAAAATTATTAACTGAAGACTTTCTGTTAATTTCTCCTGAGGGCTTCAGAGTAACATGGGTATTTTGAAAGCATAACTTTGAGGTTCTTCCAAAATGTTGAGAGACAAAACTCCACAATCCACAGGACTGTTTCTTCAGCCTTGCCACCAGTCAAAAGGCTCAGAAACTTTAGATTCGCTCATTAGCATCCATGATGACCTTGACAAGCCACCCCACAGCCCTAATATCTTTCTCTCCCCTTCAAAGAGAGAGCTTTTCATCCACTTCTGTGTCACAGTATGGATGTAGTAATTAAGGCCCAAATCTCAAAAGTGCAAAGGAAAAAGTATTCTAAAAAAAAAAAAATCAAACAGAAGAAGTTGTAAGATTTTTATCTGCTGCATTTCTCTTGAGATTTATCTCTGAATGAGATAGACTTTTATATGATTCAAAAGGACAGTTCACAGCTCTTCCAAACCCATGAATTAGAGGATAAGGGTACAAAATAATTCTTTATTTCATAAAAAAATTATAGTTCATTTTGTTTACAGATTATTAAAAACTGCATACAGTGAAAAACTCAATGCCAAAGTATTGCAAAATGCTCTTAAGTATCAGAAATTGTGATGAGAAAACTTAAAAATCATAATATTAAAATGATATTTATATATCCATTTTTAGTTTTAGTTTTTAATTTACTAGACAATTAAAAACCTGCTTGATCAAAATGTTGGATTTTTCCTTTTCATTTCATGGCCTTGTCCTTCATCACTATGATAATTATTTGTTCTTTAAAAAAATGAATGGATAGATGGATGGGTAGATGAATGGATAAATAGATGATAGATAGATAGATAGATAGATAGATAGACAGATAGATAGATAGACAGATAGATATAGATGACAGATCCCCATATAATTTTCTTCACTTATATGCCTAGTTCAAGGTCCTTATTTCCCACTGATCTCCTTTTTTAAAAAATACATATATTTTTATTGATTTCAGAGAAGAAGGAGAGGGAGAGAAAGAAACATCAATGATGAGAGAGAATCATTGGATCGGTTGCCTCCTGCATGCACCACACAGGGGATCAAGCCCTCAACCCTGGCATATGCCGTGACCTGGAATTGAACAGCAACCTCCTGGTTCATAGGTCAATGCTCAAACACTGAGCCATGCAAACTGGGCCCACTGACCTCCTTTTGACATAGCTTCAGGACAGATCCATCTCTAATCTGTTTTCCACAACACCCTTCCCAGCCTCATCTAATATTATGTCCATCGATTTTCTTGCTCTCCAGGCTTCACCCATACTCTCTTCCCCACATTTCCACCAATTACCCATGGTTGCTTTCAATACTGAGCCTTCACAATTCTCTTCTAACTAGCTCTCATCCTTTTTCCTAACTGCTTTTGTTATTTAGTGCCAATTCTTTCTTTAGCTCTCTAATTCCCCCCAATTTTTATTTTACCCACATCAGTAATATTTTGGCACTCATAGCCTAATGAAAATATTGCATACACATGCATGACATATACATTAAATGCAGCTATAAATATGCTATGAATGTGATAAAATATACAGAAAAATAGAATAATTAAAGAATATTCTAAGAATTCAATATAAATATCATATTTTAGTTGTACTTAATAATGATTAAGAAGCTCCTTTTTTTGCTAGAATATTTTCAATAATATTTTTGTGAGAAATGCCTCTAGATATGCAGTAATTTGAAAGTCTGATGCTTCTAAATTCTTTTCACTTTGGGTTAAAAATATGTTTTATTAGATTTATTGGGGTGACACATATATCCCACATATGAGTGAAATTATAAGGTTCTTCACTTATTCTGTCTGACTTATTTCACTTAACATGATAGTCTCAAGATCTATCCATGTAGCTGCAAATGACAATATTCCATTGTATATTTGGGCCAGATTTTCTTTATGCAATCATGTATCAAAGGACACTTCAGTTATTTCTATGTCATAGCCACCATGCTGTAAGAAAAAGAAAAACTCACAAAGGTACATAGTAAGAAAGGCAGTAGAGTTCAGTAATTGGGTCTGGAGTCAGATTGAGCAAATATCTGGATTAACCATGTTCTAGTTGTGTCATCTCTGGGAGGTTTACTAACTTTTTCATAGCCTCAGTTTACTCATATGAAAAATGTCATGATAATTGTATCACCTCCACAGAGTTTTGATGACTAAATGAGTGAATATGTGTAAATCACTAAGAACAGAGACTGGCCTGGAGGAAGTGCTTTATTAGTCCAGCTAATATTGTTATATTTATAAACTCAGAGATATACAATAGCATTCTGCATGTTTCAGACCTCAACTTATCTACTTGGCTGTGAATTATCATGACATGAAAATATTTTAAGTATGATGCTAACTGTAGCATTGCTTATAATTATTCCTATAAATTTCAGACAAGCTATCACAATATGTAGGTATAAACATAGTTTGTTTATAAAATGTTTTGATTAAAGTCAAAAGCCCAGTACTTCTTCCCTTTAGTCAAGTATTTCAACTTTTAAATTTCATTTTAAAACAGAATCTTGCAAATGCCACAAGCTCAGGCACGTTAGAAACATCTGCTCCTTCATCAAACTGCATAACCAACCTTCACATTGTGAATTTGTTTTAATACTTGTTTCTTCAAATAATAAACAGTATTTTCTGTGCCAGTATTTACTGCCAACGTTTGTGTTTTAACATTCTCTATGTCTGGTTTCAGCCGTTTTTATTATGTCATGCAAACCAGTGGCATTTTGAAGTCTGTTAATAAACAGGAATCTAGAGGTTTTTACCAATAAACATACGTCCTTATGCTTATGAAGACATAGAGTACTGGATTGGGTGTTACAAAATGCTAAACATAATCGAAAACATTATAAAACTTTGTCCTCCTATTCTGAGTTCTTAGGCTTCTTAATATCAGCTAATTTCTCAAAGTCATCTATACACTCTACGAACGGATCATGATTGAAGCCATCTCTTCATTTTGTCCAATTTAGTTGACAATATCATACTACATGATATCACTTGGGCAATATACTTTTGCTCTGTTTCAATGTACCAAGAGCAAAAAGAAAAATGGCCCCACCATTGTCAGCCTCTCAGCAGAGAACATACACTTTCCTTCAGGACACCTCAGTCCCGAATATGGCCTAAGTCTCGCCCAGAGATCAATTTAGGCTGTCCATGTGTCCCCATATTAGCAAATAATGCTACAATGTAATTTCTTTCTAATTTGTACATAAACGTATGTAAATTATACTACTGTCTTGGTGCTCTACCTGTGGAAATCTTTGTACATGTGACAGGGTATATCATCTTCCCTTTAGAGGCTACATCATTAGCTCTTTTCTCAATCATCACTTCTTTAGGAGAGCTGGTCAGGGCCATGAATGACTGAGATAACATCATCTATTAATTCCATGAAAATGTATCTTTAAAAATTTTATTGACTATACAGAGTGATCTTAGTTGAGACAATTATACAGGTTTCAGGTGTACAATTCTGTATGCATTGTCTGTATACTGTATTGTGTGCTCACTACCCAAAATCAAGGCATCTTCTGTTACCATTTATCCCCTCTTCTACCTCTTCCCACCCCCGTTTCCTCTGGTAATCGCCATATTGTTGACTGTCCTTGAGCTGTTTTTTGGTATTTTATTTACTTGATCACTTTACCTTTTCCACCCAGCCCCCAACATTCCTTCCCTTTAACAGCTGTCAGTTTGTTTTCTGTATCTACTAGGGGCCCAGTGCATGAATTCGTGCACTTTGTAAGGAATTGTGGACCATGAGGCTGCAGTGGGCACAGGGAGGGTGTCTTGGCTCATCCTCCATGCCCTGCCTGGACCCTCCTGCCACAGCCCCCAGTCCCCTGTCTGCTGGCAGCCCCACTCCCGCCACCACCCCTCCCACGTGCTGATGGCTCTGGCCCTGCTTGCATCCGCTGATGGCTCAGAGCAATTGTAGCTGGTATTGTCAGCGGGTGTGAACAGAGCTGGTGCCAGCAGTGGGTATGAACAGCGACTGCTGCCCAGACCGCCCCTCAGGAGCAGGGAGAGGTGGAGAAGCCCTGAGGAGCGATTGGGGTCAGCAGCTATCGCTCGCACCTGCTGATGGTGCCAAGTGATTGGGGCTGGCAGCAGGTGCAAGTGCTGGGCAGACTGTGGCATGCAGGAGCAAAGAATTTTCAGTACCATCAGAGGCTTGTCCTGAGGACAGTGACTGGCGCCCCGCCTTGGTCTGGCGCCCCCGCTCACCTGCTCCACCATACCACCACGGGTGATGCCCATCATGTTCCACACTCTGCTGCCTGCTGCCAATGCCCACCATGTTCTGCGCACGCCCCCTGGTGGTCGGCACACGTCATAGCAACCGGTTGTTCAGTTGTCCCATCATTCAGTCTATTTGCATATTAGGTTTTTGTATAGATAGATGAGTCTGTTTCTATTTCATTTGATTATTTTGTTCATTAGATTCCACACATAAATGAAATCACATGATATGTGTCTTTCTCTGACTGGCATATTTCACTTACTACAATAAAATACTCTCCAGGTTCATCCATGCTATCCCAAAAGGTAAGATTCCCTTCTTTTTAATGGATGATTATTTTATTGTATAAGCGTAACACAGCTTTTTTATCCACTAATCTCTAATGAGTACTTGGGTTGCTTCCAAATATTGGCTATTGTAAATAACACTGCAACGAACATAGTGGTGCATATATTCTTTTGAATTAATGTTTTCAGTTTCTTCAGATATATTCCCAAAAGTAGAATTGCTGGGTCATAAGGTAGTCTCTCCTTTAATTTTTTTCAGAAAACTCCATACAGTTTTTGAGAGTGACTTCACCAATCTGCATTCCCACCAACAATACAGGAGGATTCCCTTTTCTCCACATCCTCGCCAACACTTGCTGTTTGTTGATTTATTGATGATAGTCATTTTGATAGGCTGTGAAGTGATATCTCATTGTGGTTTTAATTTGCATTTCTTTGATGATTAAGCTTAATGACATTAAGCCTCTTTTCATGTATCTATTGTCCACCTGTATGTCCTCTTTGGAGAAGGGTCTATTCAGTTGCTTTTCTTATTTTTTAATTGGACTGTTTGTTTGCTTGGTGTTGAGTTGTGTAGGTTCTTTATAAGTTTTGTATAGTAACCCTTCATCAAATGTACCATTGGTGAATATGTTCTTCTTTTCAGTGAGTTGACTTTTGATTTTGTTGATAGTTTTCTTTGCTCTGCAAAAACTTCTTAGTATGATATAGTCCCATTAGTTTATTTTTTATTTTGTTTCCTTTGCCAGAGGAGACATAGAAAAAAATATTGCTTTGGGTAGTGTCTGGGATTTAACGACCTATATTTTCTTCTAGGATTTTTATGGTTTCAAGTGTTTAAGTATTTAATCAATTTTTAGTTTATATTTGTGTATGGTGCAAGAAGGCGGTCTAATTTCATTTTTTAACATGGTGTCCAATTTTTCCAACACCACTTATTGAATAGACTATCATTAGCTCATTTTATGTTCTTACCTCCTTTGTAAAATATTAATTAAATATTGATGTATGGGTTTATTTCTGGTATCTCTATTCCATTGATCTACATGTCCATTTTTATGCCAGTCTCATGCTCGCCAACCCTTTTATTACTATGGCCTTGTAGTATAGTTTGATATCAGGTAGGACGGTGCCTCCAGCTTCATTCTTCTTTCTCAAGTTTGCAGTGGCTATTCAGATTCCTTTGTGCTTCCATATGAAATTTTGGGATATTTGTTCTAATTCTATGAAATATGGTATTGGTATCTTGATAGGAATTACCTGGAATTTATAGCTTCATTTTGGTAACATGGTCATTTTTAATGATGCTAATTCTTCTTATTCATGAATATGTTTATAGGCTTCCACTTATTTGTATCTTCAATTACTTTATTCAGTGTCTTATAATTTTCTGAATATGAGTGTTTTACATCCTTGGTTAAATTTATTCCTAGGTATTTTATTTTATTTTTTGAAGTAATTGTGATTGTGATTGCTTCTTAGTTTCTCTTTCTGATAGTTCATAATTGGTGTATAAAAATGTAACTTATTTCTGGATATTTATTTTATATCCTGCTGCTTCATTGAATTTATTTGTTCTAGTCATTTTTGGTAGAATCTTTAGGATTATCTATATACAGAATAATGTCATCTGCAAATAATTACAGTGTTAGTTCTTTCTAATTTGGGTGCCTTTTATTCATTTTTCTTATCTGATGGCTGTGGCTGGGACTTCCAATACTATCTATAATAATAAAAGTGTAATATGCTAATTAAACCAAACGTCCTTTCAGACAACCTTCCAGACGAAGCAGGGACTTAGAGGTCCTGGGTGCCTGCCAGTGGTCAGAAGGAAGCCCGGGTCCTGGGTGCCAGAGGGAAGCTGGTGCCAGCAGCCAGGGGAAGGAAAGCCTACTCTTGAATGAATTTCATGCATTGGGCCTCTAATATTAAATAAGAGTGGTGAAAGCAGACATCTCTGTCTTGTTCCTGATATTAAGGAAAATGCTTTTAGATTTTGCCCATTGACTATGATGTTGGCTGTGGGTTTGTCATATATGGCCTTTATTACTATGAGGTATGTTCTCTCCATTTCTACTTTGGTGAGAGTCTTTATCATAAACTAGAGGCCCAGTGCATGAAATTCATGCACTGGTAGGTCCCTAGCAGCTGCTGACTGCCTGCCAGGTATTCCCTCCCTTCCCTAGGCTGCCGGCCACCGCTGACCAGGGCCTCCCTCCCTTCTCCTGGAGGAACTCCCATCGAGGGGACAATTTGCATATATGCTTTTATTATATAGGATTAGTGCTGATTTTTATCAAATGCTTTTTGTGTATCTATTGATATGATCATGTGATATTTAATCTTTATTTTGCTTATGTGGTATATTACATTTATTGATTTGCAGATACAGACAGTCTTTGGGTTATGTTGGACTCTATGTATGTTGTTTTGTGGTTATGTTGCCATCTCACATTTATTTATAAAAAAAAGTTCCGTCATTTTGACGTATGTACATATGTGCTTTATGTTTTTAATTATTTATTTACCACAAGTAAAGTACATGAATTGTTATCTTTCATTTAATTTTTTTTTTACTGTTTCACTTCATTACTGCTGTGTATGTGCTCCATGTGAGTGACGTAGGTGCTTATGTAGGTGGGTTCTGACTTACGGTGAAAGTCGCGTTATGTTGCGCCATAGGGACAAATCTCTGATGTAACCTGAGGATCTACTGTATTGTACCAACCTTGCATCCTCAGAATAAATCCCATCCTTGATCATGTTGTATGATATTTTTAATGTATTGCTATATCCAGTTTGCTAATATTTTGTTGAGGATTATAGCATCTATGTTCATCAGAGATATAATCTTTCTTTGTAGTGCCTCTAATTGGTTTTGGAATTAGGATAATCTGCCCTCATAAATTAGCATGGGAGTTTTCCTTCCCTTGAATTTTTTGGAATAGTTTGAGAAGGATAGGTGTTAGTTTCTCTTTAATGTTTGGTAAAATTCACCTTTGTAGCTATCCTGTCCACAATTTTTGTTTGCTGGGAGTTTTTAAAATTTTTTCTTACTGTTTCAATTTCACTAGGTGTAATCTGTCTATTCAGATTTCTGATTCCTCCTGATTCAGTTTTGGAAGACTGTTTCTAGAAATGTACCCATTTTTTTTCCAGATTGTCCAATTTATTCACGTATAGTTGTTCATAATATTTTCTTGTAATCCCTTGTGTGTCTGTGGATTCCATTTTACTTCTCCTTTCTCATAACTGATTTTATTTATTTGGGTCCACCTTTTTTTCTTGATGAGTCTGGTTAAAGGTTCATCAACCTTGTTTTATCTTCTCAAAGAACCAGCTAGTGGTTTTGTATTGGTTATTTTAGACTCTATTTCATTTATTTCTGTTCTAATCTTTATTGTTTCATTTATTCTACTCACTTTGGGCTTTATTCTTCTTCTACTAGTTATTTTAAGTATAAAGTTAGATTATTTATTTGAGGTTTTTCTTGTTTCTTGAGGTAGGCCTGCAATACTACGAATCCCCTGTTAAGACTGCATTTTCTGTATCCCAGAGATTTTAGGTTGTTGTGTTGTCATTTTCATTTGTATCAAGGTATCTTTTGATTTCTTCCTTGATCTCATTGTTAACACATTCATTGTTTATTACCATGTAACTTAACCTTCATATCTTTGTGTGTTTTCAATTTTTTTTCTTGTGATTGACTTCCAGTTTTATACCATTATGGTCAGAGAAGATGCTTGGCATGATTTTAATCTTCTTAAATTTATTACTTGTTTTGTGTCCTAACATGTAATCTATCTTATAAAATGTTCCCTGTGCATTTGAAAAAAAATGTATATTGTGCTGCTTTGGGGTAAGAAAATTGATCTTTTTAAAGGGTCATCATGATGCCTTTCTATTCTTGATAGAAACAAAGTCAACATGAGGATTGTATACACTAATCGAGCAGTGCACTTTGTTCCATGTGTAGAGGGAAAAAATGAATTGGTTTCAATATGTCATTCTGACCACTCATGAGTACAAATATTCTTTGATTTGAAATTTGGGTTAATAAACATTCTTTTTTAAATGTTTAAATTGGTTTTGATATTTTCTAAATTATTTTTATTGGCTCCATTCTAAGTCTCTCTTATCCTAAAATTTACAAGCTTTCCTTAAATTGAATTGTAAGATGCCCAGAAAACTGGATCTGAAAGAGATAGACAGTCACAGAATATAAAACTTAGAAATGGAAGTTTAAAACAATTCAATACAGAATAAAAACATCATGCAAATAGTTTCATTCATGAATTCTTCTCAAAGAAGTTATATACAAACAAACACACATGCACAGACTTTGGCTAAGCAGTGATTAAGGTAGACAGGCAAGATACTATCTACAAATGTTGTAAGGTGTGCACATTAAAGACTGAGAAAATGTTCAAGTAGAATTGAAAGTATGAAGTTAAGAAATGCTAACAATGTATGTTTTGTGTCTGGAAATACTTTTTAGAGTGCAAACTTTTAGAATAAGAAGAAGGATTCTTCAAGGGAAAGGCTAAAGAAATAATAATAATAATAATAATAATAATAATAATCACCTGTTGATCTTAATTACATAGGACAACACATTCTTGAGTATGTGTTGTAAAGAATAGTCCTGAAATCCCCAAACGACCTATTAGACTAGTTGTCTTATAGATTTTTCCACATCTGACTTTTTAAATTCAATCAATTTCCAGCCACCTTTTTATACTTTGCCATGTTTCTAAGGCAAAACTTAACACAAGTCTGTGGAGGATGAAGTTTTTTTTGTTTCTTTTCAATCTTAAGTTTTAGTGAATCATGTTTAGCATAAATTCCAGGTGGAATGGATCATTGAAATCCAGCACCACACATACATGTTTTCTTAGCTTCTGATTAGAGCATGTTCTCTTTCTTATTACATTATATTTGAACCATAGAAATAAATTTAATATGCTAAAAAGCATCCAAATAGCATTTGCAGTAGTGCTTCGTAAATAAAGAGGCAGTGAACTTTCATTTCAATACTCTGCACCTCTACTGAGTACCAAATTCTCCCTTGCGTTAACCCTAATGCATTTTGAAACAGTTTATTCTGAATCTGATAGTTCGCATGCAAATAAATTCTACATATTCTCTAAGGGATAATCTGACAAATGTTGACATGCAAGGATAAACAGCCATCACACATTTAGTATTCTGATTATGTTAAAAAGTGATCATGAGTTCAAATATACCCCACTGGAGTATAAGAATTCATTACTATATCATAATAAATTTATTTACAACAGTATTTTTTTCATTATTTCTATGAATAAAGAATGCACTTACACTTGAAGTTTGGAAGAAAATGAATAGAAAACATTGTGCATAAATAAAGACAAAAAATCTATACCAATATAACATTCCCTAAATAACATGAGGCCCAATTTAAAAATAATATATGAGAAATTGTTGGTATATTCAAAGTACTCAATAATAACATGAGGGCAAAAATAACATGAGGCCCAATTTAAAAATAATATATGAGAAATTGTTGGTATGTTCAAAGTACTCAATAAATATTAGCTATTACTAGACTTTAAAAACTCATAAAAGTTTGACTTTTAGACTTTAAAGGAACACATGAGGCAATGAAATGCTGGTTTTTGTGCACTAAAACCAGGACTCATTTAGGAAAAATATAATCCATTTTAAAGATGACAGAGACCATCATTCATCCTCTTAAATCCTATATAATAAAAGGCTAATATCCAAATTGACCCAATTGCAGAATGACTGGTCATTATGACACACACTGACCACCAGGGGGCAGACGCTCAATGCAGGAGTTGCCCCCTGGTGGTCAGTGTGCTCCCACAAGGGGAGTGTCGCTCAGCCAGAGCCCTAAGCTGGGTTCAAGGCTGGCAAGTGCAGTGGTGGTGGCAGGAGCCTCTCTTGACTCTGCGGCAGTCGGACATCCCCTGAGGGCTCCTGGACTGTGAGAGGGTGCAGGCCAGGCTGAGGGACCCCCCTCCCTGAGTGCACAAACCTCATGCATTGGGCCTCTAGTCTAATATAAAGACTTTTGCAGAAGTGTGCATGGGAAATAACCAGTATGAACTGAAGTGGGAAAAGGATACTTGGTGTTAATTCAAAGTGTTTACTGAATTCCAATTCAAGCACCACAACAAGTTGCTTACTTGTGGGTTATACTTAGCTAAGACTTGAGAGTATGCAGGTAACGAAGTTTTGCTATGTAGGAAAACATCACTTACTGTTAGACTCCGCCTCAGAAAAACCTGAACTCAGCTGATTAGCACTAAACCTCATCCCTTCAGTTTCTGAATTTGTTTGACATTGAATTATTTATCTATGATTAAATAGTTAGTGATTTCTGAAAATTAACTCTAAAATTTAAAATGTAAATGGGTATTTTTTAATAGATTATAAATTTCTCAAGAAGAAGAGTTATTCCCTTTGCTTCCTATGTTTAATGCAAATGATATATTACCTTACAGATTTTACTCTTCATAATAATAATAATAATGTTCAAAATAATACACATAGAGGAAAATAATGTGATTTGATATTATTTCAGTCCCTACATTTTTATTTCATTTTAACAGCTTTATTGAGATATAATTAACATTGATATTGAAAGTGTAGAAATTTTTAAGTTTTAAATTTGTATACACCCATGAGCACATCATGGAAATCAAGATAGTTAACACATTGTTTGCGGGGAGTTTTTATCGCGTGCTAACAGGTGGCGTGGGCCATTTTTGCTAATTTTTTGCGCAAATGGCAACGTTCAGTAAAATTACGATAACTTTAGTTTACGTATTTATATGTTATCCGCATTCTACCGCTAGTCTATAAAAAACGTATTAATACGTGTCCGGCGCTCAACTACACTGGTAGAACGTATAAATACGTAAAACATATAAATACGTTTCCCGCATACAATGTGTTAACATATCCACCATCTTCAAATATATTCTTACTAGAGGCCCGGTGACCAAAAATTTGTGCCCTCAGGCGGGGAGGAGAGGGTCCCTCATCCCGGCCTATGCCCTCTTGCAATCTGGGACCCCTCGGGGGATGCCCACCTGCTGGCTTAGGCCTGCTCCCTGGAGGATTGGGTCCAAGCTGGCAGTCAGACATCCTTCTGGAAGCCCGGCAGCCCTCGGGGGATGTCAACTTACCAGCAGAGAGCAGACCTAAGCTGTAGTCGGACATTCTTAGCACTGATGAGGAGGTAGGAGAGGTTCCCACCACCACCACTGTACTGGCAGCCATCAGCCTGGCTTGTGGCTGGGCAGGGCTCCCCCTATGGGAGCACCCTGCCCACCAGGGGGCAGCTCCTGCATTGAGCTTCTGACCCCTGGTGATCC